>NC_039257.1:5469484-5778822 GCF_003368295.1 Carassius auratus | reverse complement strand
TTTTATTTGTGATGATATTCGTATGTCATCATCGGATGGTGGGAATTATGAGCTCGCAGTTTGATTGATGGAGCTGCAGCGAATTGTCTGTGAGTGATCAGTTTTTGTATTTGAAACCATTTTGATAACCCATTTCATTCACCAAGTAATTGTGTAAATGCATCAATATTTCACTAAATGTACACACACTTGACTAAAAGCCATTCCGGTTAAGCTCTGTCATAACATAAATGGGAGAAAAAATACAGTATTCAGGTATGTAGCCTATTATTCTATTTGAAATTTCGATAACTACACATTGACTTTGCAGTCCGGACTGAAATTAAGTCATTATTGTAATTGTGAAGATCAGAAACATAAACAGTGATTTCAAAATCAAATAAGAATGAATAATTACTCTATAAATGTTTTTTAACTGCTGCCAGAACAGGCCTAACATGCTTCGTCTACATAGGTCCACCGTGTTTGACCAAAAACAAATAAAAATGACTATAGAGATGTATATTTACTGTCAGAGCTGTTTGTACATGGTCTTCTCTGATTCAACACATAGCTAGTCATCTATTTTAGTGCTTAACAACTTAAATTTGACAGAGTCATTCTGACACATAAACTCTTAATCTTTCGATAAAAAATGATGCAACTCTTGCTAAAAGTTTCACAACAAATACAGAAAACTTTTTTACAGTAGTAGATTATATCAGTCATTATGATTTTATTTATCTCCAATAATAAAGTTATAATCAGAATACACATACAGTAATCTTCTTATACCTTATTTAGATTAGCTGCTGTAGATATGCCACTACATAAATGTGTTTTTTTTTCTCCAGATGTTGAATAGCTTACATTTCAATGGTGAATGAATTAAAAACAATTCATTATCTTAGATATCTCAAGATACTATTATTACAATCCATATGGAATAGTTAAGAATTAAGACTCTTATTGTGCGTTGTTTTGTGGTGTAGCAAGGTATTATGTGTATTAATAATATTTTGGAGGAATCAACTGTAGAGAGAGACTGGATATAAGACAAATCTGTGTGATCGTTTTATTAAACACTGCTGTACTGTCACTGTCAGTCATCAAGAACCATCTATTGAATGACTGTGTCATTTCTGCACTCCTATTGTGGCTATAAGAGTTCACTATTTTTTTAGTAATATTTCATTTTTTAATTTTCAGAATAGACAGAATTAGAATTTAAAAAAGGCCCACCACAAACTTGGGTGTCAAAAGGCTCTAAGTAACAGATAACCTGCTTATCTGTTGTACAGCCCAAACATATCTTAAAAAGGGGTGACGGAGACAAAGTAGTACACAGAATTCCTTTAAATTTCCATCCGTTATTTACCACTAAGGCCTACAAATACATAGTTAAACTGTTTATATCAGTCAAACGTTGGATACACTTACTTTACTCTTATTATTATTTTCCAATATTCCAATATTTTTTTCATGCTGGCTGTCGAAATCAAATCAAATAATAAGGAAGGGATAATCAGAAAAAACACATTAAAGTTTAAGCACCAGAATTGAAATGAATATCCATCGATACATAAAAGGGTTGTGATTCTGTCTTTGCTTTATTTGTGTCAAAAAAAATTACTTAGCTAAGTGTTTGTGTCTGTTTGTATTTGTGGGAATATACTATTGTAAATATTACATACAATATAATGCACTGATTCCCAATATGAAGAATTTTCTGTTTGACTCGTGGTACATCTCCTAAAGTGCTTCTTTGGAAAACATGTTTTTGGTTTCAGTTCTATTCAAAAGTGTCACTCTTGTTGAACTTGCATAAGATCACTTCATTGCAATTTGATTGCCATTAAGGAATCATTCTATTGTGACCAATACAAGTATGGTTATAATTTTCTCTGTATTATGGATATTTACATCTTTGGGGACCCTAATGGTGTGTAAAGTGGCTCCTGGAGAGTGACTTGGTTGAACAGTTTACATCTAGCACACAAAGGTTTCTACTGATCCTGATGACCTTGATTAGCTACTTCAGGTGTGTTTATGTTGGCCTAGAAAGCCCTTACTGTAAGTGGAGAAATTCTTCATCCTTCCTTGGGTACCTAAAATCTGTATGAAGATGGAGCAGTAAGAATTAAGCCTGGAATACTATATAGTGATCTGTCAGTGCATGCCAGTGTTGTGATGGAGACATGATCACAGTAACAGTCTCAGTTTGTTGATATCTGACTTGTAAATTGTAAAGACAATGGCATAAATTACAGTGACAAAAAATTACCATGTAGTTCTTAACATCACATTTAACACAAAATACACATCAGTTTAGTACAGCTATTGACTTGTCTTATAAAGGTTGTTTCCGCTGGGAACAGATGTTTCATATACAATATTGTTTTAATCATATTTAATAGTTTTTTTCTTTCTTTGTTTTTTGAAATATAGTTTAGGTGAAATATAGCAAGTTTGTAATTGTTTAAAAATTACAAAAATAAACTTTTGTGGCTAAAACTGATTAAATCGTATGTCTTCTCACAGTTACTATACTAATTTAGTATGTTTACATCTAATACTATTTTGTTTTTGTTGTTTCTTCTAATGTATGACTGCTATATGAATTTACACACATACAGTGGATACATTCACCTTTGTTGGAATAAATAGGGGATTCATTGAAACTTTTATCTTTTTGAGTAAGGTTTCCTTCACGTCTTTTGTCCTCAAACAGTAAATGAGGGGGTTGATCATGGGTGGAAACAGACTATACATCATAATAATGACTAATCGCAAATCAGTGCTGAAGTTGATACCAGTGATGCTAGACAAATAAATAAAACACCTGGGTAGAAAATATAGAGCAATTATGATGAGCTGAGGACTGCAGGTGGAGAATGACTTCAGCCTTCCTTGAGTGCTCGATATATGCAAAACTGCCACAATGATGGCACAGTAAGAGAAAATTATGAAGGCCAGGGGACCGAGCAACACAACCATAGCAATTGCAAAGGCTGGAACTCCGTACAGTGCCCTGTTAGTGCATGCAAGTGATGTGATAGAAATGTGATCACAGTAACAGTGTATAATTGTGTTTCCTGAACAGTAAGGCAGAGGGTAAGCCCTTATTGCCACCATTAAAGGGCATGTGTTTGTTAGCACCCATGCAGCCAGACAAAGAAAGAAAATGTTCAACTTTGTGACTATATTAGGATATCTTAGGGGATTACATATGGCTACGTACCTGTCAAAGGCCATTATTGACAGGATAACAGAACTGACTGAACCAAAATAGTGCACAAAATACATCTGAATGAAGCAACCAGTGAATGAAATACTACCATCTTGGAACCAGTATCTAGAAATAATCTTTGGTAAGGTAGTGGTGCTGAATAATAAGTCACTTACAACCAGGTTTAAGATGATATAATACATAGGTTTATGAAGGCGTTTTTCTAGAGTAAAAAGTGCTATAAATATTCCGTTCCCCACTAAGATACACACATAGGCAAAAAGCAGCAGAGCAGCCACTGCACCATAGTATCCTGGCTGAAGCCCAGGAAAACCAACGATAAAAAAGTCCTTAACAAAGCTGATGTTTCCTGATGACATGATGATCTGATGGCTAAATTAAAAAGATGAAAAATTAGAACAGTGTACAACATTTTACAATATTAAATTAATATTACAACATTTGGATCACAGAATTGTAACTTCTTTTTTTTACACAATAAGGAAGAAGAATTGTCACATTATAATCTAATCAACTTTTCGAGTGAACTGGAAAAGCATCTGATTTGATCTCTATACCTGTAAAATGATTTATTACAATACACTGTATGTCTTTTTACGCTCTCCAAAAATATGTCAAAGTCGAAGATATTTAAGGCACATTTTTTCACTCTTAATAAGGCGGGGAATTTTGTGGTTGGTCGGTGACACTCAGACCATATACTTCTTGCGTTTCTTATAGGCTACTAACTAGTGACCAAAGAGATGAACTAACATATTTTCTACTGCGTTTAATACACTGAGATTGAATGTTATTTTAATAACAAAGGTGGCTTTTACAAATCTTTGCAGATGTTTTATTCAAAATATAATCAATTAAATGCAATTAACAAAATATTAAGTGTGAAGTATAACATTTATGGACAATTTCTGTATAACTAAAAAGTATATACTGTATATATTGTTTGTTTTTGTTTATGAGCTTGGCAACACGTTTGATTTCAATTATACAAATGCTTGATTAAAAATGTATACAGATTGAAATAATGTTTTGTTAAAACTATAAAATATAAACGACAATAGGTAGACACCTGGTATTCCGTGTATTAAAACTGGTTAGCTTTTTTATTTAATTTTTATTTATTTTTTATCTTGAGTTGCATGCGTTTTTGTAATCTGTAGATCACGCTTAGAGGTAAGAACTTATCGTTTGAAAACAGGATAATGAAAGAAACTAATAAACCGTAGGCCTCATGACAGTGATTCACAGTTCTAACACTTATTTGAATAATCTCCCTGAAAATGATTTGTTCAAATCTCCCCTGGAATTATTTGGAAGTCTCTAGGTCAATTATACCACAGATTGTTCAATCATTTAATAATTTAGCACAGTTGGGGGAAGTCACACAGCCCAGTGTTTGGAGAGGTGCACTTCAGGCTATGCTGTAGCTATGGCATAGGTCCGACGCAGAATTATAAATCAGCCATAAGTAGTGGAGCAAATGATGGTAATTACAAGTCACACCTGAACCAAATGACATAATCAGATACAGAAGGAAAACTAGGACAGAGAACACGTGGGAACAAAAACACAACTGCAAATCCATGCCTGTAACATTGCCCCCCTACCGGATGCCACAACCTCGCAAAACACAAAACAAAGGGTGGTACGGAGGGGGTCTTAGGAGGAGCACAAAGGAGAGGGGTGACAAGGGATGGCAATGGGATGGTAGAAAGGCAGGCTGACAATACAGGTGGAAGCAGAAGATGGATCCCTAAGAGGAGGATGAAGAACGGAGTTCAGAGTGGAGACCATGGATGGAGGAGCCAAGATGGAGACATGAGGGACTTGGAGCAAGAGGAGCCAGGTGGGACCCAGGCTGCAGCCATGGTGGAGCAGACGGAGGTAGGAGCAATGCTGGAGGAAGGACTGACAACTCCAGGGGGGGCAACCGGCGGCAGCTGAGCAGGTAGTGGTGGAGCCCGAGGTGGAGACAGAGAGCCGTCGAGCCAAGGAGGAGCAGATGGCTCTGGTGACCAAGGTGGAGACGGGGATCCGGAAGGCCGCTGTGGAGCAGGAGAGAAGAGGGAGCCCAGTGGAGCTGGTGGACTGACGGGCCACGGTGGAGATAAGGGAGCTAGAAGTCATGGTGGTGTCGCTGGGTTGACGGACCTCCATTGTCATAACAGGACAGACTGGTAATTCAAGACAGGCTGACAGTTCAGGACAGACAGGGAGTTCAATAATTGTTTTTTATGGCCATAACAGGACAGGCAGATGATGACGGAAGACAGAATAAAAGTCTACCAAGTCCTTTTCCAAGTCTAGCCTCAGCTCACCTTCATTGATACGACAGTGCTTCCCTCCACACATTCAGGCTCTACTGTGATACTTTCAGGAGCAGACTTCGTTGCCGGCTCATGCACCTGATCATACGTCACGTGATCCACAGCTCTGTCACTCCTTTCAGCGATGGCTCGTCAGTCACAGCAGTTGCTGGCTGTCCGTCTGTGGTGGGTTCTGGCTGTAGCTCCACACATTGGGGTGGAGATTGGTTGGGCTGTGGTTTAGAAGTTGGGCTGGTGTTGTCATCCGTGATGTCCACTGTCAGCGGCAATTCACAGCACACCAGCACCCACTCAATAAAGGCAAAGGTATAGAAGAAAAGTGTATAATCACATAAAGACAGGAAACTAAGTCATAGAACACGTGGGAACAAAAACACATCTACAAGTCCATGACTTTGACAACAGCCTACCCACCTCCAAACCTACATATTTAAAACATTATTATTAAACACTTGTTAGGCAATTCATTTCCAGTTTTACGATGTAATATGCAATGAGAATGGTAAGAAGAGCAAGTTCAGCCAAAAGTGGACTCGAACCCTTATTGATCACATCATATGAGCATTACTCTCTGACCTAAGCAGATTTCAGACATACTCGAGAAAATGGATCCTTGGTTTGTATTATATGAATGATATAAACATGATATGAACATGAATGATATTTAACAGCATTTGGGTGGATGAAACCTTAGGGTTACAAGAAACATTTCAGTGTAATACATACCGCTCAGAAAAAATAAAAAATAGCTTGTACAATTTACAGTCCATTTTGTTGTTTTGTCTTGGGGTCCGTAATTAAGAACACAGTACAAACTGCATATTGCTGCTTTTCCCCAACACACATCACGTCTCAAACGCCCACATGTTCGGGTGTAGTAGAGTGAATTTAACTATTTCTACACATTTAATTTCCACATAATGAATCTTAAAACATTTATGAAAAAATATATTTCATTTTTCAAATAGGTAATTTAATTCAGAATAATGAAGAACACAAACAATCATTAACGTCGTTTTAAAAAAGTTCTTTCTAATTGGCGAAATTCTGTTTTTAAGCAGTTTTTGAATTAAGACTCTGATTTCAGCTGTATTTAAAACATAAATAATGGGATTTAACATTGGTGGAAGAGACAATGAAAGAGATCCACTGATGACTCTGGCATTGGGGGTGAGAGAAGTAACTAATGAAGCAATAAAAATGCATATGACAGGAAGAAAGAAAGAGACGACCAGCAAAAGGTGAGATACGCATGTCTTTAATGCTTTTAAACGTGCTTCCCAAGTTGTAATTTTACTTAAGGCAAAAACAATGCCCATATATGACAGGACTATAATGAACAATGGTGATACAAGGAACAAAAATACGATGAGGTTTGTTAAGAACATATTAATGCTGTTGTCGTTCCATGCCATCCCCAACACTGCTCCATAATCACAATGTAACGATAAAATCTCCATACTCATCGGGAAGAAGGAGGCGGGAACCGGCGCACAATCAAAACACTTTAATAATTCAAAAATAAATACAAAACGGCGCACCAGCCCCTCACGGACGACTGGTGCGCAAAAATAAAAAGCAAACACATAAAATAATGTCCCAGGCCTGGTCCTCTCTCGTCCTTCACGGTCGTCGCTCCAGTTTTATATCCTACGTGGGACTCGATACCAGCGGTGCACCATGGGGCGCAGGTGCAGCTCATCTCCAATCACTACACCTGGCCTCACTCCTCGTTCCCACGCCTCTCGGCCCCGCCCCACTCGCCACATACAATAATAACTCTCTACCACATTAGATTTACAGAATGAAAGTTGTGTCATCAAAGACGCTGCCAGGGCCACCAGAGAAGTGTTAAATGCCCATATTATTACAAACACTAAAGACATGAAAGTATTATTCACTATGGCATGATACCTTAATGGCAAACAAATTGCAATATAGCGATCAAATGCCAGAACAACAAGAGTGGCACTTTGCAGGGTAACAAAGAGGTTCACAAAAAAACATGTTAGCCAACCAAGCATTGTAGGACATATACTGTGAGTCAGAAAAAAAAATCTTCATTGTGTTAGGAATCCATGCATTAGTTTCACCAAGGTCAGCCAAGGCCAAGTTAAACACACTAATGTATTTTGGACTGTGCAAACTTCGTTCCAGAGCAATAATGAGGAGGACTGCAGAGTTCCCAATAACAGCAATAAAATATGTGACACACAAAAATATATAGTAATAATTCCTGTATGGTATACCTTCAAGTCCAGTGATGAAAAAATATTCTGGACGAACAATAGACATATTCTGGGCAAAACTTGCATTTAAAAAACTCATAGCAGCTTTGTGCTTGATGATTTGAAAATAGAAATCACCATCAAGACAAACAAAATTTAGGGAATTCACAAAATTGTCATCTTACTTTTCTATCAACTATTTTCAAATGCTGCAAGTATACCTTTTTTATAAAGTTTCTGAATAATATTTCAATCACAAACCTGTATACATGAAGTTTTAGAGCGAGAGCACACAATGACTATCTAGGTCTAAAGGACTAAACACCTGTGAGCTGCTTTGAATATTACTCAGCTGTAATTGCTTGTCCTTGTTTTCTTGTTACAAAGATCATTGGACATTTGCGTCATTGTATCCAAATATATCTTCTAATTCTTCTCTTGAGAGATTTCAGACAACAATGATGTAATACTATGCTGAAGTTAATGATCTGGCCACTGCTTTAGTTTGATATAATTTTTTATTTCACCAGTCTGCAAACAGGCCTCAGAGTTGCCCTTTCTGTTCTCAGTAACTCACAGATATAGTTAATGTTACGTCTATAATGTGACACTAGCAACTGCAGTACAGCTTACAAGCTTGTCTATGCATTGGGCTTCTTGGGTGGAAATGGCTGAGATCCACTGAGTGGACAATTCAAATATGCATAACCCTATGTAACAACCAGTGTTGGGCTCATTAGTCAAAAATATAATTTAAAATGCACTACTCTTTAAAAATTATTATTACTTCAATAACTTTTTACTACTATCAGGGAGTGATCAATACACTATTACTTTTCCATTACACCCCACAAAACTAGTAGGCCTAATTGTGTCTTTCTCTCCAAAATTTAGACTCCACATGTACGCCTCTTTGTGAATGTCAAGCTATGTTTATATGATTACATCATATTTAGAAGTCAGAATCATTAATGGTATTTATTTTCCACTAAATTATGTCATCTGATGGCCATTACTGGTTTCCAGAGCTCCCTCTGTGAAATCTTCCTGTGATATCACATTCAAGATTTCTGTTATGAAGATGATTGGCTGCATATACTTCACTCATATCACATGATCATTATTTCCTCCCTATCTAGAGGTTGAATATCATTTGACATTCTGCGTTATGTCTCAGTAACACAATACTTGTGTCCCAATTCAGTATTTGCATCCTTTGATCCTTCCAAGGCCAAGTACAACCACTTCTCCACTTTCTCCACCGGCTGCTCCTTCATCGAATATATCGGTGTTCTGACATATAATGCTACCTATCAAAACTGTATTCCTACTTTAATGGAAAATGTAGGGCCGGGGAAGGTGTACATGTTAATAAAGCCTCTCACCTTATTAAAATCATGCTGGAAAAAAAATATCTGATAAGTAGCAATTTTCACATTTGAATTATGCTACCATCTGTTTTAAGGGGAGGTAGCAAAATCTGACGTTAACAGATTATCAGAATACCGTCCATTCCTCACTCAAGCCTGCTGGGTGTGATTGTGTGTGTTTCATTGTGAAAGTGAAACTACTTTATTTGGCCTTCCAAAAAAGGGACACAACCATAAATCAGTGGTTAAGTTGTTTTTACAACACTGAACAGTTCAACCCAAATATTCAGATGGGTGCAGCGTATATTCAGCTGTATGGTGATGTGACCCAAAGCTGATGTTCATAATAATAAATTCTAAATAGAATACCAATTGGCAAAACAAAACCTATCAATGTATTTACAAGTTTTTTATATTATCAAGATTGAAGTGATATTTTTAATCAAAACTTCCAAACAGAATTTTTCGTCTTTCCTTGCAGGCCACAAATTGTTGAGCAATTTTTTTTTCTCTCTAAAAAGCTTTCTTTCTTGAAGATTCTTGAAACCAGATGAGGTAAATGATTGTTATGTATTTTTCGTAAGGGAAGATATTTGTGTTTTAAGAGGTTTACTACAATTAAAACCCTTTATGATAAATTTGGGATGGAGGTGGTTTGGTTTTGTTGCTGAGAAATGTTGATCAGGGTCTGCATATTCTTCCCTGTTTATCAAATCAGTTCTCTCTTCTCTTCGGTTCTCACATGCTTCCTCACTTTTTCCCTCATCTCCCTCTCTCTCTTCCTCTTATTCCCTCCCTTCCTCACATATGACTGACACTTCCTCACAAACATCCTAAAAACAACAGATATAAATAGCATTAGGGGTCAGGGATCACTCATTTATTGACTCATTTACCATTTCCATAGTTAAATAACTTCACAAGTTTTTCATGAGATGTACATTTAGAAACTCATAAATAGTCTACAATACAGTGATGAATACTATTGGAACACACAGCCTTTATACATAAAACATATACATATAACAGTTTGAACATAAAATAGAAAATTTTATCTTTTTCTAGCGATTATTACACAGGTCCTATTTAAACTGAGCTGACCTAGAAAATGAAGTCTCTGCATTCAATAATAAAATGCCTTTAACTGGAAATTTAGTGTTTAAGCTTGTCATTATAAATTGCTCTTGCACTCTTGTTCAGTGCTTTGACACAATCTGTATTATTAAAAGCACTATATAAATAAAGGTGATTGGAATTAAATTGATGTGTAATTCCTTAAAATATTGGCAAGCAGTTCCAATTAAGAAAACACTGCCTTAAATAAGTTAAACCGGGATTTTTTAATATTTATTTTTATACAAATCTCACCTGTACAAATTCTGGAGAGGTTGAGCAACTGTCACCTCTCTCTGTCAGTGACGTCACAGCCTGCCTTTCCTACAGACCAGTTAGGACATAAAGTAGCAGTAATTTATTAAAAGAATAACATTTGATGAAGTATTTTAAGATAATCGGTGCAAAACAAATCTGATTTATTGTGAAAGTATAATTCTACTCCGCGAGCAGCACGTAGGCAACAAAAGACAGCAGAAACCAGTCATTTGTGACGTCTCATTCAGCAGACGCTTTTATCCAAAGCGACAGGTAGGAGAGCATTCAACCCACTCAATCCTGCGTGACGTGACGAGGTCCACACAACGGGTTCTGATGTCTTTTGACGTTACAGTAGGTAACATGAAAACTTTATCTTGTGATTCGAGTCATCGCAACATACTGTAGGCTAACATACTTACAGTGTGTGTTTGAAAAAAGGATGTAATCGTCCACTGCTTTTTTCTGGGATGCATTTTATTCCAGGCGGCCTAATAGCAAAGTGAATGAATGAACGAAAATTCACAAGATCGACAAGAGATTTGAAGCTCATAGCAGACGCGCCTAAGAGATGATGAATGTTAGTTCACTCAAATCAAAGTAACAAATCAGAGAGAACACTGCCAGAAATATTCACCCGGCATCCAATGAACAAATACATTAAAAAAATTAATTAATTAAATTGCAGGGGTGAGAATCACCCGGTACTATCTACAACTTATATGCAATAAATAAATAAAATAAAATAAAATAAAATAAAAAGAGGGCAATAAAATATATTTACTGAAAAAAAAATTGTACACCATGGAAAATATTCACTATTTCACAAACATGTCTTTGATTCTCATTATGTTTAAGAAAAGCAAGAATTACAGTTTATATAAATAGATAAACAGGGCAAAGTGTAAACAATGGACTCTATTGTATTAAAGCAATTTAAAAAAAAATTAGTGCATCATATCTGCATGTTCACTTTCCTATCTCTAATTTTTCTCTTCAATGCATCTTTGATGTCTTTGGTTCTAAAGCAGTAAATCATTGGATTGACGACAGGTGGGAGAAGACTGTACCACATTATTAACATAACACGAATGCCAGGTGATATCGCTATTGTCACATCATGCACATAAACAACACATCTGGGCACATAGTAAAGACAAATGATGAGTAGTTGAGGAGTGCAAGTTGAGAATGTTTTATAACGGGCCTGAACATCTGTGATTTTGAAAACAGACGTGATAATAGCAATAAATGAAAATACAATAAAAATCAAAGGGCCTAAAAGAACAAACATAGCACCTGAAAATGAAACAAACATTTTGTGCCTTACATCTCCACAGGACAGTTTAATTATCAAATTGTGGTCACAGTAATTTTGGGTTATTACATTAGAATCACAGTAGGGCTCATTGAAGGCATGATAAACAATGAATGTCAGCCATGAAATACAGATGATCCAAATCACTGCACATGCCAATAAAATAGTCTTATTTGTAATAAGGACACAGTATCTCAGTGGGTTACACACTGCAACAAACCGATCAATGGCCATTAACAGCATTAGGAAAGAGTTAATAGACCCTAAACAGTGAACAAAAAACATCTGCACAAAGCAGCTATAAAATGGTATCTCACTGCTATTGAAAAAGTATTTTGCAATGGCTTTAGGCAGCGTGACAGTTCCAAAAGCAAGATCAGACACTGCAAGATTACAGAAGATTAAATAGGTGGGTTTCTGAAGGCTTCTTTCATGAGCAATAAATGAAATGATAAAGAGATTTCCTCCTGCTAGTGTCAAGTAGACAAAGAACAAAAGGGTTCCCACAGCTCCATAATACTGTGGATGCAGTCCTGGAAATCCCAGAAGGTAGAATTCAGTAAAGACAGTGACATTTGTGCGAGTCATGACTCTAGAATGACTTTGGAGTTCCTTGATGCAAATTCACTGAAATATAAAAATTATTTTTAAAAGCAATGACAAGTACACAAGCATTTCACTGTCAGCGCAAAATAAAACATGTAAAAGTTTACATTTCAAAATCTGGAACAATTGCTGTTTTTATAAAATTCTTCACAAATTATATTGATAATCTATCATTCACATATATTACCTCCATGGAAAATATTCTGATATAATGAGCATGATCTATGAAAATTGCATTATTTTGAGTTTGATGGAGAAGATTCACAATAAAAAATCATATTAATCCACAAACAAGAAATGCCTTTCTCTCTGTGTGTCCTTCTAAAAATGCTATACACAGTCACCATTTATCAAGACTAATAAAGACTAAAGGCACCTCCCACGAATTGAAGTGTTGTTTGAAGTTTCTTCTGTCTCGTTAATTCATAATTACCTTATGAACAGTTCGGTTTCTTTGACAGTAACAGTCCTTGCCATTAGTGTTGTCTCAAAATTTGAATTTGTAACTCCAGCATTTGGACCAATCATACACAAAGCTATTTGTTAGATATATTGTTTATATTTATATTTATCTAACCAAAGGGCCAACTATGAGGGTCTATGGTCCCTTCCCCCTGAAATGCAACTAACACCTCAAAAGGGCAGAACAGGCCTCTGGTTTCATAGCAACCAAAGACAAACCATCTGATGACACTAGTGTCACGAACATCAGCTGGAGTCCACTCAGGACTCTTGTATTTGGTGTCCATAGGGCTAATCACCACCAGATGTTCCCCATTACCACTCCCCTATATATACTGTGTTTGAACTGTCTTATTTAGCCCCGTCAAGCATTTTTGAGCATTTTTCCTAGTATTTGTTCCTTCCGTGTCTGACTTTGGATTGTGTAAACCGCCTTTGGTTCTCTGCCTCCTGTCCTGACCTCTGCCTGGTACTGTTACTGATTTTGGATATCCCTTTACACACTTGATGCTGTTGTTGGATAAATGCCTGTTTGACCACTCTATGTAAACTACTGCATATGGATCCAAACGTCTCTGACTCCATGTTACAACTTTTATTGAACAAAGAAATGTGGGCAGAGCAACTCTTACTCAAGTCTCTCTAAACCATACTCATAATTCATAGGAAACTCTTTATTTGAATGAACACGCATATACTGTACTTCAGGTCATTGTGCATTTTGTTACTTTTCTTGTATATTGTCTTTTTTTATTATATACTGTTTTATGCATGCTTACCCTCATGAAAAAATAAGTTTATTAAAGTGTACTATTAGTATCCTATAAAATAGGAAAGTATGCTTTTAGTTTACTTTTATATACTTCTCAGAAATGTGCTTTATGTACTCCTCATAAATATAATTAAAATGACATTTAAGTATACTTGACTTATACTTACAAAAATTCTAAATATATTTGAGCTATACTCCTAGAATCCGTGTTTTCATTATTACACAGTAGAGGGCGCTAGTACACATCTTCTGTACAGACTTTCCATAAAAACACAAGTGAAGAAGAAAATAAATCCGGCATGTGATTACAGAAGGGAGAGGTAATGGTGCATTCACACAATCACACTGGTGGACCAGTTTACGTGATTAAGAATGTGAATCAGATGCTTTTAGGGTTTGTAATGCCACGAATAACATGGAAATGCCATGCAATTTTAAAACATCAAATTCCAGGCCTAAAAAAAAAGTTTAGAAGAAGTATAGGACTTTTGTTTTACAAATCTCTGTATTATATGTTATATGTAGTAATGTCCTAAATTTAGCGGGGGAGTGTGTGTAGCTATATCGAATGGTTTCAATAATTATTGAAGCTTTCAAGCTCATAATGAGAGAAATCCTGTATTTTTTCAACATATCATGTAGGTTTGAATAATAAAATAAATCCACACAAACTACAGGATTAAATCAGTCATTCGAAATCAGCTTCTCATCAGCGCATCTTGTCTTCACTACAGCAACCTGCTGCAAGCTGCGATACAAAACTTTCACTCGCAATTCGGGACAGTCGACAGAACTTGACTAATCGGGTCATTGTTATATAATTTTCACTACTTTAAGTATTTTAAGGAATACTCGTGCACTCCAAAGGCTGTATTATGTGCCCTCACAGTCATATCTTATTTGTGCATATAAAGCCTCCTCTGAAGTAATATGTAAGAGTTATTTTTCATAGTTTGCTGAGTTTAAGCAAGCAAATACAGTCACAATATGACACACAAACAGTTATTTGTCTCTCTGACAGTTCTGTCTCCTGCATGTTTGGACTGGAGGCGGGTGAAGTGACGAGGTTTCGCTGAGAGCTTGAGGATCCAGTGTTACGTAGATCTTACTGACAATCTCTTTTTAACACTTATAATTTGTTAAATATTTGCAAAACCCTCTGATATAAAAGAATGATAATAGATTATAATAGATATTTGAAGTCTGGTAAGTTTTTTTCACGGCACATCTGACAGGGTTAAGGTATGGCAACTGTTATTTTCTGCTATAGAGCCCTGCACGGGTCTTAAATTTAGGCCCTTTAGCCCGGGTTGTGTCCGACATCAGAATTACCGGCCCGAGCACGTCTTTTTTCCTCCTCCTCTTTAAACAGCATTTACTAGCATTAAAATAGTACAGTTTTATGTAATATCAAGGGGTTGTTATTTTGTTTTGTTTTTATTAAGGTTAAGGTTAAAGCCGAGTTCAGACTGCATGATTTTAGCCCAGTTTTTGGCTCGCTGACAGGTTTTGAGAAATCGCAGATAAATGCCCGGAATCACAGGCAAATCTGTGCTCGTTCACGCGAGTGACAATCATGCAGTGTGAATGAGCAAAAACACGATCTGAGAGAATCGCCGACAAGTCGCTGATGCCCGTGAGATATTTGTTATGCTAAATATCTGGACCTGTCGGCGATTCAAAATCATGCTGTCTGAAAAGTGTTCTGACTGAAAACTACATCGGCGATGACCGACAGCCAATAAGAGAGCAAGCTACAGAGCAGCGGGGAGTTCAGCGAGGAGTTATAAACCACAATATCAGCAAGCATGGCTTCATTTCAGAAAAAGGCTTTCTTCTCTGTCTATTTGGACCCATGAAATGGAAGATACATTAGTATAAATTTGACATTTCATCTGAGCTATCCCAGTCTCACGTGAAAACTCTGGTCTTGCACGTGTGTTATCACGTTGTTTCGTTGTCACATCTCGCGGGTGTTTGGTTGTGAAACGTAGTTTGCGTTCCAGACAGAGCTGTTGGCGATTCTTCCCATTGTAAAGTCATGCAGTGTAAAACCTTCTGTCGCTGATCCATCGTGCAGTGTGAACTCAGCAGTGACTGAATTCTGGCTAAGATATTCATGCAGTGTGAAAAGAACAGTGACCTGACTACTTTGAAAAAATCATGCAGTCTGAACTTGGCTTAAGGTTCATCCATGGCTGTGATCTGCTTTTATTTGTATGCAGTCACAATATCAACGAATGTTGTGCTTTTGTAGAATGGAAAAAAAACGTGATGTGCTTTCTGCCGTGTCGTCTTTAACAGGAGAACAAAAATGAAACGACACTCAGCGAAAACATGCCTCACAGACATGATAAATAAATCTATAGAAAGCTTAAAATGAATACTTAACAAAATGAAACAAATAAAAAACTAAAACTTTTTCATTATAATCACAATCCATAAAAATGCACTTCTCTCTAAAGGCAAGTCTAATGGAGAAGGGCAAGTCAGGATTGGCAATTCATCCTTGCGACACAGAATCAGAAAACACTAGTAAATAATTCAAATATCTCCGTGCTATTTGTTTGGTAAGATAAAATGTGCACGATAACATTATTAAGCAAATCTCTTCGCCATCATCACTTTTTATTATTAAGCGCGATTTTTCGTACTGTGTGCGTGCGCCGCGCTCGTTGTGGTGTGTGTGTATGTGTGTGTGTGTGTGTGACTGACAGACAGCCTACGCGGCGCACATGACAGATCTCGCAGATCTCACAGACAAACGTCTTAATATGATCGCACATTAGAAATGTTTGGTGAGATAAGATGTGCACGATAACATTATTAAGAAAAAATCCATAGTACATACATTTTTTTCCCCTCCAGTACCGAAAGCAGAACCTATACCATCAGATCTTACTGATACTACGGTCTTTCATAATTTAGCCCCGGGGCCATTTTAATACCGGGTTTCGGTACCCATCCCTAGTAAAAACGAGGAGGGGGGTCCGCCAAATGAGGTGCCGTTTGTAAACTATCAGTGTAGCTATAAGTTCACTTTTAGTATGATTGCAGTACAAACTACAAACATATAGGTAAACTAGTAGTGTACTCAATGTAGTAGTAGTAGTAGTAGTAGTAGTATTAACCCTTTATTGTCACTAGTCACAAGTACCAGCGAAACTAGCCATCAACCTGTCCATACATACATACATACAATATGACAGTGGGGTAGACAGGACAGGAAGACAGGGTATTTGAGGAAGAAATACAGCATAACATTAGGGAAGTAAGGAGAAAAAAAACAACACCCAGACTATGCTCCTTATGGGAGCACAGTATGAGAACAGGAAAAACACCTCAGCACAAAAAGCACATAATCAATACACTATAGACACACAACTTTGCAACTGGGTATGGAACTTGGGTGGTTGAGGTAATCCAGCGCAGGCAAACAGCCATCCGGTCCAGCAGCTGAAAAGCGCTAGTCACAGACCCGCCTGCCAGACTGGCAGTACAAAGCGGCGAAGGCGGGGGATGGGGGTTGGGAGGGTGAATGCAAATCTGTATATGTGTAAGAGTTTGTGTATTTGTAGGCCTGGAGAGTTGAGACTTTCTCTAGATGCCTCAGTCCGCAGATTTTACAGCGTCACAGCAAGTTGCCATGGAGACGTCCTTGGTCAGGTCCTAGACAGAGTCAACAATCAGCATGTGGGAGAGGGTTGAGGAATGCAAGAGAAGTCAAGCTGCCCGGCTCGCCTGGGAGATTTTTGTCATCCAGCCAAAGCTGGTAAGAAAGCCAAAAGAAGATAAGATACCAGTTGTTTGGTCTAGTATCCGCATTTCTTTTCAAGGTCACTATGATTGTTCATTGTCCATTGGTCTCCAAATTCTCCGATTTCTTTTCCAAATCCGTGAGCTTCTTCGTGATGTTATCCATATTGCGGTTAATGGTCTCAGTCTCAATGCTGACTGCTCTGCCCACTACTTCAATCATGACGGGCAGTCTTGTGAGGCTTTCCCATCTTCTTAATTTTCCGATAACCCAGGGCAAAGCCTAATCCAATCAGCAGAAGACCTGTTATCATGGTTCCGAATAGGTAAATGTCTTCAATGTCCTCCACGGAAAGAGCTGCCAGACACACAAACTACAAACATATAGGTAAACTAGTAGTGTACTCAATGTTTGCTACTGTTAGACTTAAATGATAATTAAAGGTATACTTTTATATACTGGAAAGTGGGACAATTTAGGGCCAGTGAAACAATACACTTAAAAGTACAGTATACTACTAGAACACTGATATTTGTATAAAGCTACATAAAGTATGCTTAAAAATATACTTGAACTTAAGTTAAGTATACTTAGTAAAAGAGACTTGAATTATACTACTTTTTTTGTAAGGGTATGATAGAGCAACTCCTTCATGTAATCTTACCTATGTAATCTTACTATGTTTAGTATCTATGAATTTTTCTTCTGATGATCTAAATGACAGTGTATATTACATGTTGGAACATAGGCAATATATTAGTGTTCTAAGAATCTTTAGTAATTTTACATCAACACCCAATCGAGTCCATATGCAAATTATTACCATGCTCCAGACAAAGGGCCATAAAACTCTCCAGTACCTCCCACTTGGAATTTCAGCCTTTCTCATTGGACTAGCCCATCCCGAGAGGTGTGAATCTTATCAGACTTTAAAGGCCTCACATCAGTGACTCGCCTTCAGTTGGTGGTTCTGTTAGATTCTGAGAAGATGGGGATTCTGATCTAGTCTTTTAAGGCAACCGTAAGTTCCTGCCAGGCCTCTGTCTTGACTTTTCAATCACCAAAGATCCTAGGATTTCATCTGATGTCTCTCTCAGCTCTTTTTCACTTTCCACTGGAAATAAATTCCTGACCACCACAGAGTCAGAATAACATGTTTTTGGAGTTCACCACTCTTTAACAGTGCCGTTTCTACAGCAGGGTTGTGATAAAGATTGGCATGGTCACCATGAAATATGACCCCAACATAATTGGGCTAGAGTACTGTCTACTGCCTGTATGCCATTGGACCAGAGCGCTGTCAGTTGTTGCCTGATTGTTGCGTGCAAAGTTTGCATTTGGAGCGTTCATCAATGGGTTCTCTCAGTGCTTTGGCAAGACAAGGTTATTGTTGTTTTTTGCCATGCAATAAAGCTAAATTCACAGCAGTGAGACAGGAAGCAACTTACAGTATATATTAATAGAGAGACTGGATTTAGGATCTTGAAACAACAGGCTGGCTCTTTCTCTGTATTAATCCAGCCACACAAAATGCCTCCATATACTGTAGGCCCAGATAATAGAGAAATTGATCATTTACATGGTAGTAATAATAATAATAACATGAGCTGTAACCTGTATCAATGACTGTAAAAAAAAAGATGGACTAATGAAGCAGAGCAGGATTTACAATCTTCTTTTGACCTCACTGATTGGAGTGTTTTTGAAGCTGCTGCCACCGATCTGGATGAACTCACAGAGACTGTAACATCTTATATCAGTTTCTGTGAGGATATGTGTATTCCTACCAAGACTCAACTTAATTACAACAATGACAAACCATGGTTCACTGCAAAACTCAGACAGCTCCGTCAGGCCAAAGAGGATGCTTACATGAAGGGGGACAGTGTCCTCTATAGACGGGCTGAATACACAGTGGAAGAGGGGATCAAAGTGGCAAAGAGGAATTATTCTGGAAAAATAAGGACTCAGTTCACTTCCAACGACTCGGCATTACTGTGGGAAAAGTCTGAAGGAGATCACCAATTACAAGACACCATCCCCCAGAACTGTGGAGAACCAACGACTGACAGATGATCTGAATGAGTTTTACTGCAGGTTTGAAAGAAGAACAACCATCCACTCCTGCAACCCGCCCTGAACACCTCTCCACACAACCGCTCACACCATTAACAACTCCTGCAACACTCCCTGATCACCTCTACCTGTTGCTCTAATGTCTGTGGCCATGAAGTCGTTTGAAAAACTGGTGCTGGCCCACCTGAAGGACATCACTGGACCCTTGCTGGATCCTCTTCAGTTTGCCTACAGAGAAAACAGGTCTGTGGATGATGCAGTAAACAATGGACTACATTATGTTCTGCAACACCTAGACAGACCGGGGAATTATGTGAGGATCCTGTTTGTGGGCTTTAGTTCGGCCTTTAACACGATCATCCCAAACCTCCTCCTGCCCAAACTAACTCAGCTCTCTGTGCCCACCTCCATCTGTCAGTGGATCAACAGGTTCCTCCTGACAGACAGGCAGCAGCTAGTGAGGCTGGGAACAACACACATCCAGCAACCGTACAATCAGCACCAGAGCTCCCCAGGGCTGCGTTCTCTACCCACTGCTCTTCTCTCTGCACACTAATGATTGCTTGTCTAAGGACCCCTCTGCCAAGCTCCTGAAGTTTGCAGATGACACCAAACGCAACTGCCTCATTCAGAATGATGACAAGTCTGCTTACAGATGGGAGGTTAAAGAGCTGGCTGTCTGGTGCACTCTCAACAACCTGTAGCTTAACACGCTCAAAACAGTGGAGATGATCGTGGACTTCAGGAGAAACCCCCCTGCACTCCCCCCACTCACCATCATGAACAGCACTGTGACTGCAGTGGAGTCATTCAGGTACCTTGGGAACCACAATTGCTTAGGACCTGAATCGGAACATTCAAATTGACTCCATTGTGAAAAAGGCCCAGCAGAGGTTGTACTTCCTTTGCCAGCTGAGGAAGTTTAACCTGCCACAGGAGCTACTGAAACAGTTCTACTCCACCATCATTGAATCCATCCTCTGCACTTCAGTAACTGTCTGGTTCAGCTCAACTTCTAAATCTGACCTCAGAAGACTATACAAAGGTTAGTCCGGACTGCTGAGAGAATCATCGGTACAACCCTCTCTTCTATTCAAGAACTGTACTTATCCAGAGTGAGCAAAAGGGCTGGCAAAATCACTCTGGACCCCTCACATCCAGCACACTTCCTTTTTGAACTGTTGCCATCTGGTCAACACTACAGAGCACTGAGCACCAGAACGACCAGACACAGAAACATTTTCTTCCCTTAGGCAATCCATCTTATGAACACTTGATAATAACTGTGGAAACCCCTACACTATTTATATTTACATACACATACACTTATTTATCTAACACACATACTTAGTGTACACTTAATTTTTTGCACATATATACCTGTACATACATAACTGCTCATTGCAATATACCTGCCATACAACTGTCCATTTGTATATTGTCTCCTTACCTACTTATTTGTATTTTTTTTAGTATTTTTTATTATTTTATTGTTTTTCGTTCTGTCGCTGTCATTCTGTTGCACTACGGAGCTTCTGTCATGAAAACAAATTCCTCATGTGTGAACATACCTAGCAATAAAGCTCATTCTGATCCTGAACCATCTGGTGGCACCGCAGGGTCATCCCACTGCTCAAAATCTAAATTCCAAAAAATCTCCCAATCCCAAACCCATTGTGTGATTACAGTGTCTTTCACCTGTTTTGAACTGAATTCTTTACAACAGTCACATAATTACACAGTAAAATATTTATATACATTAATACAACAAATACTTTTTGACGATAGGGAAGGGGTCGAGATCCATGGGAATG
This sequence comes from Carassius auratus, assembly GCF_003368295.1. Lineage (NCBI taxonomy): Eukaryota > Metazoa > Chordata > Actinopteri > Cypriniformes > Cyprinidae > Carassius > Carassius auratus. The sequence goes on along the minus strand of NC_039257.1, from coordinate 5,757,492 downwards.
ATGAAAATGAATAATGAAAATGTTCCCAGTTGCAAGAAGAAACCATAAGATGAAAAACAAGACTGTCAAGTCTGTAATATTCAGGAGAATCTATGGAGAAGCTATGACTCTTACAAGGATTAAGATATTTTGAAGACGACAAGCTAACATCATTGTTGAAGACATGCTACCCTACTATCTTCAACAAATTCTTCTCCCCAGAAGAACTCGGGTCAAGCTTACTTATTTTATGTATTAAAGAAATCAGATACATTGGCGAGCCAACTTAACCACTACTAAGCCAAATTTAACAATTCTAACAATTCTCACAGTTTATACAGATAAAAGACTAAAAGTCATAAGCTTCTTAATGCCAATTACAGTAGTATACTATATGCATTTTAAAGTATTAATATGTGTGACTAAGTTGGTTATGGAGGATTTGTGACTTTCCTTCTCTCTGTCACGGTTCACAGGTTTGCTTGCTCATTCTGCGTGTACTGCACTGATCTGATTGCCTATCAGTGCCAGCTGTGCTGACGAGCAATCACATCAGTCGCAGGTGTGTCTCGTTTGTTAGTCCTGTATGTAGGACTGTGTCAGTCATGTTCAGCATTACATCGTTTGATTGCTGGTTTCTGTTCTGATCTCTGTTCTATGCAGTTCTGGTTCTGCTCTCATTTTGCACAGATCTCTTGCTCTTGCTTGTCTCCTAGGACCTGCTTGGTGCCCGTTATCTGCCAGCAATTCTGTTTGTTCTATTGAATGTTTACAATAAACTTTATTACGACTGGTTCCATTGTATGCTTCCTGACATAACGATCTGAACACGTTATGGATCCAGCGAGTGTAAATGAACTGAGAGAAGCCCTTCACAATAATAATACTCAATTTGATCGACAAGACGAACAGATCACGGCTACTGGTCGAGCAATACAGGGCTTGGTGGCGCAAGTATCTGATTTAACCACGCAGTTGCAACATCTTAAGAGTCGAGCCTGCCCAAATGCGGCCTCATTCACCACCTGCTGTTCCTCCCACGGACCGTCCCGCCTACGATCCGGAGCACCGTCTGCCTCCTTCTGCTGCCTATGCTGGTGAGCCACATCTATTTCGGTCATTTTTGACAAAATGCTCTTTGTTTTTTGCTCTACGGCACTCATCACTTCCCACTGAGGAATCTAAAGTGGCTTTTGTCATTACCCTACTATCTGGATGATGTGTCAAGGTGGGGGTGGGTGCGTTTCTCTCCCAATGCTCCTCCGTGGATGGCAAGGTTAATCTGTGTGCTTATTATTCTCATTGTTTGTCTTTCGCTGAACGTAATTATGACATTGGTAATAGGGAGTTGTTGGCAGTCAAGTTAGCCTTGGAGGAGTGGCATCATTGGTTGGAGGGCTCGGGGGGTACCTTTCATTGTTTGGACCAACCACAAGAACCTTGAATATATCATATTCGCCAAACGACTTAACTCTAGGCAGGTTGGGAAAGCTCTTTTATTTTGGTCAGTTCAATTTTTCCATTTCCTATCATCCAGGTTCCAAGAACATCAAACCTGACGCATTGTCCTGCATTTTTGACCAATTTGAACGCCCGGTTTCTCCCGAGTCCATTGTTCCACATAATTGTGTGGTTTCAATGTTAATCTGGGAGATTGAGTCAAAGGTCTGCATGGCCTTTGATGGGGTAGTGCCTCCACCCGGATGTCCACCAGGTTGTTTAGTTGTGCCAGAGAAATTGCGGTCCAACATCATCCAGTGGGATCATTGTTCCAAGGTGGCTAGTCATCCAAGATTCAATCATACCATTTTTCCCATTAAGTAACGGTTGTGGTGGCAAACTATGGCTCGCGACACTCGTCATTTTGTATTGACCTGCTGGGTCTGCGCCAGTTGTAAGTCTTCCACTCGCCTTCCTGCTGGGCTTCTTCAACCGTAGTCAGTTCCTTTGAGACCCTTGTCACATATTGCGCTAGATTTAATTACAGGTCTCCCTGCCTCACAGGGTAACATGGTGGTTTTGGACAGGTTCTCGGAGGCTACGCATTCCATCCCTCTGCCCAACTTACCATTAGCCAGAGAGACAGTGTTTGCTGTCATAGACCACGTGTTTCGCATCCATGGCCTCCCAACAGACATGGTCTCTGACAGGGGTCCCCAGTTTATATCCAAATTTTGGAGAGAGTTTTGTCGGTTGCTGGGGGCGAATGTCAGTCTTTCTTCTGGGTTTCATCCCCAGAGCAATTGTCAGACAGAGAGGGCCAACCAAGATTTGGAATGAGGGTTGCAATGTTTAGCATCACAGAATCCATCCTCTTGGAGTCAGCATATCTCATGACTTGAGTATGCGCATAAATTATTACCAGTGTTGTCCACAGTCCTATCTCCATTTGAGTGTAGTTTAGGGTACCAGACACCAATTTTTCCTAGTCTGGAATCTGAAGTCATGGTCCCCTCTGCCCACAAATTCTCCCAGGGGTGCAGAAACATCTAGAGTACGGCCAGGGAGACCCTTCTGCAGGTGGGCAAAAGGGTCCGGGGCGATCGTCACTGTTTGAGACCTCCCATCTATGTCGCTGGTCAAAAGTGTGGCTTTCATCTGCTGATATTCCTCTCCGCTCATTTGTAGAAAATTAGCTCCTAAAATCATCTGCCCATTTACCATCACCAAGATCCTTAGTCCGGTGATGGTCTGCCTCAAACTTTGTCCAGCATACCAGAGGACTCACCCATGTATCTAAAATCAAGGCAGTTTTTCGTTCGACTATTAATACCCCTGTCCCGGTTCCCCCACCGCTGTGAATCATAGATGGGGAACCAGCCTATGGTGACCCATACTCAAAATTTGCACTCTGCATTTAACCCATTCAAAGTGCACACACACACCATGAACACACACCTGGAGCAGGGGGCAGCCATTTATGCTGCGCTGCCTGGGGAGCAGTTGGGGGTTTGGTGCCTTGCTCAAGGGCACCTCAGTTGTGGTATTGCAGGCCCGAGACTTGAACCCACAATGTTAGAGTTAGGAGACACACTCTCTAACCACTAGGTCACGACTTTCCAAAAGTACTTGGTGGACTGGGGGGGTTATGGTCTGGAGGAGAGGAGTTGGGTTCCTGTCTGGGACATATAGGATCATTCCCTGATCGATGCTTACAATTGGCAGGTAGGACCCTCTAAGAGCATCAGGTGACACTCCTAGGGGGTGGGGTAATGTCATGGTTTGCGGGTTTCCTTGCTCATTCTGTGTGTTCTGCGCTGATATAATTGCCTATCAGCACCAGCTGCACTGACGAGCGATCAGATCAGTCGCAGGTGTTTCTCGTTTGTTAGTCCTATATGTAGGGCTGTGTCAGTAATGTTCAACATCAGAGTTTTACTGTTTTAATAAAAACCTGTGCCTACACTAAACATACACTTAATGTGTTGCATGTATATATAAATGTCCCATGATAGAAGAATATATTTACAGAAGCAGTACACTTTAATTTTAGACATATCCAAAGCAGAAACAGAAATTGCATTAGCTATTATTTTACATTTCAGTCCAACTTCCAAATTTACCATCAGCTTTCTTTTACTATTATTGTACAATATAACACTGGATAATGACTTGACTAATTAAATGCTGAGTAGATGAGAAAATGTGTTAGAAAATTTCATGAATGAAAGATACCTTTGAATTAAATGAAGATCATAACTAAACTATAATACAACTGAGTGAGTTCTCGGTGTTCTATCTACAACTTATATGCAATAATTAAATAAATAAAATAAAAAGTGGGCAATAAAATATACTTACTAAAATTGTACACCAGGGAAAATATTCACTATTTCATAAATGTCAATATATGATTCTCATTATGTTTAAGAAAAAAGAGAATTACAATTTATATAAATATATAAACAGGGCAAAGTGTAAACAATATTAATGCAATTTCAATATTTTAGTGCATCATATCTGCATGTTCACTTTCCTATCTCTAATTTTTCTCTTCAATGCATCTTTGATGTCTTTGGTTCTGAAGCAGTAAATCATTGGATTGACAACAGGTGGGAGAAGACTGTAGCACATGATTAAAATAACACGAATGCCAGGTGATATTGCTATTGTCACATCATGCACATAAACAACACATCTGGGCACATAATAAAGACAAATGATAAGTAGTTGAGGAGTGCAAGTTGAGAACGTTTTGTAACGGGCCTGAACATCTGTGATTTTGAAAACAGAGGTGATGATAACAATAAAAGAAAATATAATAAAAATCAAAGGGCCCAAAAGAACAAACATGGCACATGAAAATGAAAAAAACTTTTTGTGCCTTACATCTCCACAGGACAGTTTAATTATTGAATTCTGGTCACAGTAATTTTGGGTTATTACATTAGAATCACAGTAGGGCTCATCGAAGGCATGATAAACAATGACTGTCAGCCATGGAATACAGATGATCCAAATCAATGCACATGCCAATAAAATAGTCTTATTTGTAATAAGGACACAGTATCTCAGTGGGTTACACACTGCAACAAACCGATCAATGGCCATTAATAGCATTAGGAAAGAGTTAATAGACCCTAAGCAGTGAACAAAAAACATCTGCACAAAGCAGCTATAAAATGGTATCTCACTGCTATTGAAAAAGTATTTTGCAATGGCTTTAGGCAGCGTGACAGTTCCAAAAGCAAGATCAGACACTGCAAGATTACAGAAGATTAAATAGGTGGGTTTCTGAAGGCTTTTCTCATAAACAATAAATGAAATGATAAAGAGATTTCCTCCTGCTAGTGTCAAGTAGACAAAGAACAAAAGGGTTCCCACGGCTCCATAATAGTGTGGATGCAGTCCTGGAAATCCCAGCAGGTAGAATTTAGTAAAGACAGTGACATTTGTGGGAGACATGACTCTAGAATGACTTTGGAGTTTAGCTGATGCAAGTTCACTGAAATATGAAAAATATGACAATTAAAATGACAGTTACACAAGCATTTGACTGTCAATGCAAAATAAACAACATAAAACTTTTCATTTCTGGCACAATTGCTATTATAAAATTCTTCACAGATTATATTGATAATCACATTCACATACATTACCTCCATGGAAATTATTCTGCAATAAGCATAATATATTAAACTTGCATTATTTTAAGTTTGATGGAGAAGATTCACAATCACTATTTGCATTAATCCACAAACAATTTTTTTTTTCTCTTTGTATGTCCATCTAACAATGGTATACATAGTCACCGTTTATGAAGACAAATAAGACTAGAGGGACCTCCCACAAATTGACGTGTTGTTTGGAGTTTCTGCTGTCTCATTTATTCATGATTATCTTATGAACAGTTTGGTTTTTTTGACACTAATATGCTTGAGTCCTTGCCATTACTTTTGTCTCTTGATTTTGTAACCTTAACATAATGCATTGAAATATATCAATATTCAGTACCATTTTCAGTAGGCCTACCACAGGTTAAACTGCAATTTGAACATCAGGCCTAAGTTACAGTTTATTTTACTTTTGACTATAGTCAAAGTTTTAATAAGTACATTTAAGTTATTATTATTTCCAATGTCACAACACTTCTCACAATCAACTTCCTGACTGTTCCAGTATGAAACAGTATCTAATAAGGCATCTATGTAAACATATCTATGGGTCAAAACCTCCCAAAGCACTTCATAAATTGCAACCTAGCACCATGGGAGGCGGACGCACTAACAAGGAGGCTAAATGGCTACAGCCACTAGCGTCTGTCGCTAGTGCGTCTCTTGAGATCGGGGAGTGAGGTTTATCTGCACAGCACTACTCGCTGGCCTCCGTTACACTGGCGTATTGTCTCACCGATGTCCATAGAAGAGAGTGTTGATTCATAAAACTGCTGAGACTCAACTCAGGTATTCATTACCAACGACGCACTTTAAAACTTCCAAAATCTCCCGCATCATTATACACATATAATTCAAGAACACACACACACACACACACACATATTCTCCTTTGCCTTCAAAGTTTTATTTATTTAGTTTTCTTTTTGGGGAAACATTTAAATATTTGATTCTGAACTGTTTTTGAATATTTTGATTATTGAAATTATTGAACTTTTGTCACTTTTTATTTTTTATTTTTGAGTAACAAACTTTTTTTTTTTTTTTTTTTCTCCATGGACTAATCATTTCTGGTACTTGTTGCACCACAGGATTGATTTGTGTATATGCATTTGACTCTCTGTAAAAATGTTCATCTTGATATTGCACATTACAATTTGATGAAATTTAATTTTTTAAATTAATTGTGTTTCATTACATTGATATCTATGTGTGTGTAAATGGTGGATTTAAGTCTGCCTGGTGCCTGAATTAGTGAATATTAGTTTTGAGATTAATTTTAATTAATTTCCAATTGTTAGTGTAACCACCGTTACAGGTTAAGAGATTGAACAACATGACAAATTTAAAAATCATATAAAAAATAAATGAGGACTAATAAAATAAATAATCTTGCTTTTTCAGTGCAGTGACAAGTGAAACTTGTTAAATTAGTTTATACATTTAAAAAATATAGAGATTCTTTATTTTTTAAATAGTGCAATCTTTTGATACTACAGCTTTTTGGTCTGTATACATTAATATTTATTTAAAATAAATTATTTTAAATAACTGTTAAACTAAAATTGCTTGTGTGTAAAAGATAAATAATAATAATAATAATAATGATAATATGAATCACAATAATTATATAAATCATAAAATTAGTAATTATCATTAAAGCCAGACTTCTATTTTATTTTTATTTTTTTGCATTAGTGACCTTTAATTTAGAGCAAGATAAACTGGGGGGGGGGGTCTTTGTGTCAGACATGTGTCACTTCTCTCACATCTGATTGGTCCAACTTCAGTTTGAGATCTCTAACCCAGAACATAACCTGCACAGGAGCAGGTTAGCCGTGCAGCATAAGATACCATGGCAACGAACACCGATTAAAGCCAAGCTACTTTCATAGTACCTAAAACCCAGGGTTGGCGGAAACTAAGCTGAAACATAGCTGGCTAGCCACCTAATCCAGCTTCATGGTACAGGCCCCTGGGTAGAAAATAGCATGCAATTATGATGAGCTGAGGACTGCAGGTGGAGAAAGTCTTAATCCTTCCTTAAGTGTTTGAAATTTGCATAACTGCCACAATGATGGATCAGTGAAAGTTAAAGTGACATGACATGACATGCAGCCAAGTATGGTGACCCATGCTCAGAATTCGTGCTCTGCATTTAACCCATCCAAAGTGCACACACACACACACACACACGCACACAGAGCAGTGGGCAGCCATTTATGCTGCGGCGCCCAGGGAGCAGTTGGGGGTTCAGTGCCTTGCTCGAGGGCACCTAAGTCGTGGTATTGCTGGCCCAAGACTCAAACCCACAACCCTAGGGTTAGGTGTCAAACTCTCTAACCACAAGGCCACAACTTCCCCAGTAAGAAAATATAATAACAGCAAAGGATGGAACACTTCATGTGCACTTTCAGTCTTGTGGACTCAACAAGATAACAATGGCACCCGCCTCCGCATGTCCGTGAATTTCATGGGACTGTAGGGTGTCCCATTCATCATTTTAGCATTCAAAGAGTGAGCGAGCGAGCGCCTCCTTTACGGCCATTATACGTCCTCGAGCCACACTTCTGCTGAGCCCGCACTGGGGCAAGCTCCGCAGCAGACTTCTACCCGACAGTCAAAGCAGCATTACATCACGAAAGTGCAGACTCAGAGGAAGACTGCAAGGGTTTAGGGTGCCATTTGGAACAGGACCTTAGATGCGTTTACTCAGTCATGCTAGTACTAACATATGGAATTACATTTGGTTTAGTAAAAATGAACATAACTTTATAAAACTGAACATAACTTTTTCAGAAACTATCAAAAATATGCAATGAAAAAAATGAATTCAGTCGCACAAATTTAACAGGTTCTTAAAATATGCGTCATTCTTTGTTAATGTTTTTAAAAGGTCCGTTTTCGCTAATCGTGGATTCTGAATGCATTGCCACAGATTTCAATTATGCTCCGCAGTTTTTCGTTTGGTGTTTTGAACAAACCTCTCGTGGGGGTGGGCTTAACAGTGATCTAATCTGATTGGATAGTGAGCTTTTGATGGACAGGTGCTCTCTGACCGGGAAGTATAGACGTCACTCACTCAGTGGCGTGCATATTGGAAAGCTTTCGTTATCCACAGTGTGTGAAATGTTAAAAAGTCACGAGTGGGGTGTAACTGGTGTGTTTTATGTTGTAGAATAAAACGTGAAAGTATCTTGAGCTTATGTGAACCACTGACCTTATTTTAGGGGATTTAACCAAACTTCCATTCAAAAAACCCATTGATTCTGGGACAATGGAACAGGAAGTGATAAAATGCTAACTCGCTTTTGGGTTTTTGCCTACAACGTGACATCATAGTTCTACAACTCTATATTCTACCAGTAACACTACTTTTGCTAGTGATAATTATTCATTATTATCATTATTACTATAATTATCTACTTTTAACAATGGCAACCAACCCTCGGGGGACCATCGCTCCACTTGCACTCCACAACCAGTTGAGCTGCCAGAGGAATGCGCTGGGCCCTCTACAAGGAGCGTACTAGCAGTATTTTCGGTGCTCCTCATGAAGATTGTATGTTGATTGCTGTATCAAACAGTGAGCTGGATCTTTCTGAAGAGGAAGATTTGGCTGCTCTGCTGCCCTCTGGGATGGTAGCATTGCCTGAATCAGATCCAGAAATGATGGAAATGCATTCCTAGGATGTCCACAGTGTCCTGAGCTCCCTTACCAATGAAGATTGGTTTCTCGGGGTGGCCCAAACGGCAAAGAGTTGTGGATCTTCAACAAAAGACAATCTTTACTAATAAAAAGTAAAACAAAAAAAGAGAAGCCGGGCTTCCAAGAAAAATAGACACAAGGGTCCAAAGACTTAAAGGGGGGGGGGGGGGGGGGGGGGTGAAATGCTATTTCATGCATACTGAGTTTTTTACACTGTTAAAGAGTTGGATTCCCATGCTAAACATGGACAAAGTTTCAAAAATTAAGTTGTACATTTGAAGGAGTATTTTTGTTCCCAAAATACTCCTTCCGTTTTGTCACAAGTTTCGTAAAGTTTTTTTCGAGTATGGCTCTGTGTGACGTTAGATGGAGCGGAATTTCCTTATATGGGTCCTGACGCACTTATTCTGGAAGAGCGCGCGCTCCCGTATAGCGAGGCTGAGCAGCACAGACATTTCACTGATCAGAGCGATTCACTGATCAGAGCGAGAGCGTCGCGAAAAGTCACAAAAGAAGTGTGTTTTTGGTTGCCAGGGCAAGACAACCCTGCACAGATTACCAAAGAAACAGCATTAAGGGACCAGTGGATGGAGTTTATTTTTACAGAGCATCAACGGAGCTGTGCAAGTGTTTTTGTTTGTTCCCTGCATTTCGAAGATGCTTGTTCACAAGCCGAGTTTGACGACGGATTTGCGTATCGTTTATTTCTTAAGGATGATGCAATCCCAAGGAAAAAGGTTCACGTTCGTGTGTTGGAACCGCAGGCGGTGAGTAAAACTGCTTCAAATATCTCTGCCTCCTTGTTAGTGCGTCCCCTCCCATGCCGAGACCCGGGTTCGAGCCCCGCTCGGAGCGAGTCGTTGCTGCTGCTGCTCTTGTTAAATTTCAGCCTCTGGATCTGATTCTGGATCATAAATAAATGGCTGAATCTGACTGTAAGCCATGGTTTGTTTTGGATGATGGTTTTTCCCTCACGGTAATGTCACAGCTTCCACATGCTCCCAACGCAAAAGCCTATTCGCGCTCGTGATTCTTTAGCTCCGCCCACACGTCACGCCTCCAGTCGGTCGTGTTTTTCCGGCAAAAATCGGTACAGACTATCTTTCTCTTATGAATATAATAAAACTAAAGACTTTTTGGATTTATGAAGGATGCAGTACTACTCTATAGGTACTCAAGATTAACAGGATATTGAGTGAAAACGAGCATTTCACCCCCCCTTTAAACTTTAACAGCCTTAGCTTTCAACAGGTAACATAGGCGCAATACTGAACAATAAGGCATGGCAAAAACACACTTAAATAGGGAAAGACACAGGTGTGATGCATCAGGCATAAAGAGTGTTCAGCAGGAATCTGGTGCAAGGCGCCACATGCCAACCAGGAGGAAAATAGCAGTCCAGTTAAGGGTTCCTTACTCTTTGGCTACGCAGCTGAGAACTTTGCCCAGCAGACTGAGGCGATCCTACACATCCTGACTCTGTCACTTATACTTAGATTTTTTTCTGGCTTTGCTGCATGTGTTTGTAGCACAGTACATTAGTCTTATATTTAAGACATACTTAGAGTAAGAAGATAAAACTTGAAAACTTGATGAAGGAAAAAGATGTGTACGCATTTTATATAGAATATGTGATAAAGTAAAGACAATCTGTGTTATTAGGAGGATCGGAAGAAAATTGGTAAATGCGTAATTCCATATACTTCACAGACAGCAGGCCACATGACAGTGATACACTTTTAAAAATAATCTCTCCACTGAGATTATTTGTTAACACTTATCTAAATAATCTCTCCACTGGGATTATTTGGAAGTCTCTAGGCCAATTATACCACAAATTGATTTATATGTTCATAATTTAGCATCTCTTTAGGGCATATAGCCTATTATAATTAATTTCTGCTTAGGTGACTAAGCAGAGAAGGATTTTCTTGAATGGTTGCATCAGGTGGTCATGGGTCATGGATCATCTGTCAAAGCAGGCCTTTAGTGACATCTTGCTTTAACAGCATTACAGGCCTCAGTCTTTGTATCAGTTTTTGTTTTCCTCTCCTCTTTGTTGATAATTATTGAGATGTACTGTATATGGTGTCTCTCTGGACCTTTACTGTTTAACTTCTAGGTGACATTCAATGAAATTAATTGTTAACATCATAAAAGCAATTATTTTGTTGCTGATGAACAGTAAATAACATAGAAACAGTTGCCATAAAAAGCGTATTTTCCCCAGAGTCCTAATTTGCTTGTTCTTGGTCCCTGAAGAGGAAGGCCTCTTTTGTGATCGCTGAGTGACATTTTGTTTATCAAACATTATTTTGTTTCTACATGTCTCTGTGTCTCTAAGTGGCTCATTATCAGGTGAGGTGTGACAAACAAAGAAGTTACCCTGGAGCAAAAATGCTTTGAGTCAAAGATGATGCAACTCTTGCTCAGAAGTTTGAAAACGCTCACCCAAAATTTTCTACATTAATCAAAACTAAATTATTAGTCATTAATAGAAAAGTAACTGACATGTGTTTGATTTTCATTCACTCATGCTAAACAGATAAATCGGTATTGTTTTCGCAAAATTTAACCATAAATTTAATTCTCAGCCTTTCAGACTTAAAATAATGCATTTTTTAAATTACATTTCTCAAGATATCAATTATTATAAAGTGCTACTAAAACCATACAACATGCTGATGGATTATAATCAGACTGTTACACAGCTGTCTGGAATAACTGATTCTGATTGGCTACTGTGGCATTTAGTGGTCATATCCTGTCAACAATAGACATGAGTGAAAGATCAGTGCCCTTCATTATGTTCAGGAAAACTTAAGTGTAAATGTAATTAGATATGATACTTAACGTGGTGGTAAAGCATGAAGTATTGTATTTTATTGGTGCAGAAACAGGGCCGTGCAGAGACCTTTGGAGGGGCAGGTGCTCAAAGTATAAAAGGGGCACATGGAACAAGGTTTTAAATGGTGCTGTTCAAAATATCAATACAGCAATATATTGTGATGCATTCCTTGCAGATTCACGTATCGATATGGATGGTTATGTATTGATACAGCAGCAAATGCTTTGAAGCAAAGAAACAATAGAGAAGACAATTTTAAGTTTAAAATAATAATAGCTCTGGGATTAGAAACTGAAATGTCTTAAATTGTCCCAACCTGATTTCTTCTCTGTTTCAGCATTAATCTATTATTTTAACCATCACTATTACTCTTGCACCTAATCAATAAGTCCACCTTAAATATTGATACAAAACATAAAAAAACTGATCCACTGGAATATAGTGATTAATATTATTATTACTGTTGTAGTTGTTATTGTCTAAAATTGAACACCTTTGCAATGTAAACAAATGACAGGCTACATTTGTTATTCATATCCTTCAAACTGCACTTTGATGTCAGGTATATCATGCATTTTTTATTGACATTGATATTTTTACATTTATTTCCAGAGAGATATTATTGAGTTTACAGGCTAAAGTGGTCTTGCTGTTGTAAACACTGTTGCTATTGTAGAAAAAAAAATATTTGCGTCACATTTAAAATATAATTATATAATTAATTCCTGAATTTGTATAATGATAATTCAGAGAATGAGAAAATCTGAATAAGCCTTACCAGTGTTGTGATAATTATTTTTAAGGCACTCAACGTGTTAAAAAATAAATAAGTAGGCTACTGTAATATAATAAAAGTTTAGTCAAATAACATAAAAAAGTCCAGACCCCTCGATGCCTGTGAAACCTTTCTCCCTCAAACAGCACGCTACTGTTACTACTACAGGCTACACACAGCAACTTATCTGCATGTTCTCACATCACATCGTTCTTGTAAAATAATAATAAGTAAATAAACATCAAAATCACTTCGCTGAGAATGAAACACCACTTACCAGCTGCCACGGTTCTGAAAATACAATTAGAAATGCGCGTGCAGCCTGAGGAATTTTCCCGGTCAGGTGAAAGGTCATCATATTGGTCATTTTATTTACGACTAAATTATTATTAATAAATTGTAAGAATATTATGATTGGGCGTTGGCAGGCATTCACAAAAGGGTATGTTATTACAAAAACAATTCGAGGAAATTTTGCTTTGACAAAAGGGCACTTTTGGGGCAAAGGAGCAGGTGCTCAAGTGAACCGGTTCTTTCGGACAATTCGATCAAATAAACCAGTTGAAAAAAAAAAACGGTTCACCGGTTCTTTTGCGGTCGATGTAATGTCATTAGCGATGACTGCCCTTAATGCAAGCCTTCAGTTTACCCGCGTTTATAACATAAGCACAGAATCAGTTCAGAATCAATCACCAAAAGAACCAGTTCGGTTCAGACGAGCTGTGAGTCAGTCTGCTTCACACTGAATCACACATGCGCAGTATCATCAGTTCCTCGGTTCTCAACGAATCAGACGCGTCTGACAGAAACGGTTCTCAATGAGCGCTTCAGAACTCCTGACCTGATATTTAGATATACTATTCTTCAATAAATATATTTGTTTGACAGGGAAGCTGTGCGCAAACAGGAATATATATTATTTAAAAAAAAAAAAAAAAAAAAAAAAACACCCCAGAAAAAAGGGCACTTTCTCTCCAGGAATAAAAAGGGCAGGTGCTCAAGCCCCCTTTGATGTCTATGTGTGCACGTGCCTGTGCAGAAATAAGTATGTGTATTGCTTAAACTGACTATCACTTATTTAAATTAATTAAATTGTGTCATCTCTTACATAAGTAGTGAACCAACAATAAAATGTTTATTTTAAAAGTACCGAAAATCAAGATTTATACATAAAGCTCTATAAAACTTTTTACATCACGTGGTAGGCCTCAGTGTAGCCAAATGTTCTACACATTCTCTTTTGTCATGCCTACTTGTGTCATGTAAGAAGTGTTCAAGTGCAAAAACCACACGTATATCAGGCCCATATGGACGCTTTGTTCTATTATATTCCTGCAGTAGAACAGGAACATGACAAATCAGTTAAACACACACATACACACAAACAGGCCATATTAACAACAATAATTAGAAATGCCCTTTCACTGTTGGCGCTTGATCCTGGTTCCTGCAAGGCAAATTAATTGTGCATGCCTTTTCAAAATGCCAATAAGCTAAACGACAGTTTATGAGATTAATATTGTTTCATAAAACTGTTACTGTTTCAAAATGTTGAACACCAGGTATTTGTAGTAAATTCCTTTTGCAACCTAATGGGGATTTTAGCCATATGAATTGTATTATATTGTATTGTTTTGTATGATTAAGACACTATAGATTGCCACAGTGTATTGAATTTGAATTAAAAGGCTTCGAAAACATAATTCTGTTTTAAGGTATTTTTAATTTGTGATGATATCCGTATGTCATCATCGGATGGTGGGAATTATGAGCTCGCAGTTTGATTGATGGAGCTGCAGCGAATTGTCTGTGAGTGATAAGTTTTTGTATTTGAAACCCATTTCATTCACCAAGTAATTGTGTAAATACATCAATATTTCACTAAATGTACACACACTTGACTAAAAGCCATGCAGGTAAGCTCGGTCATAACATAAACGGGAGAAAAACAATACAGTATTCAGGTATGTAGCCTATTATTCTATAACTACACATTGACTTTGCAGTCCGGACTGAAATTAAGTCATTATTGTAATTGTGAAGATCAGAAACATAAACAGTGATTTCAAAATCAAATACGAATGAATAATTACTCTATTATGAATGTTTTTTTAACAGCTGCCAGAACAGGCCTAACAGGCTTCGTCTACATAGGTCCACCGTGTTTGATCAAAAACAAATAAAAATGACTATAGAGATGTATATTTACTGTCAGAGCTGTTTGTACATGGTCTTCTGTGATTCAACACATAGCTATTCATCTATTATGAGTGCTTAACAACTTAAATTTGACAGAGTCATTCTGACACATAAACTCTTAATCTTTCGATAAAAAATGATGCAACTCTTGCTAAAAGTTTCACAACAAATACAGAAAACTTTTTTACAGTAGTAGAAATAATATAAGTCATTAATGATTTATTTATCTCCAATAATAAAAGTTATAATCAGAATACACATACAGTAATCTTCTTATTCCTTATTTAGATTAGCTGCTGTAGATATGCACTACATAAATGTGTTTTTTTTTTCTCCAGATGTTGAATAGCTTACATTTCATGGGTGAATGAATTAAAAACAATTCATTATCTTAGATATCTCAAGATACTATTATTACAATCCATATGGAATAGTTAAGAATTAAGACTCTTATTGTGCGTTGTCTTGTGGTGTAGCAAGGTATTATGTGTATTAATAATATTTTGGAGGAATCAACTGTAGAGAGAGACTGGATATAAGAACAAATCTGTGTGATCGTTTTATTAAACACTGCTGTACTGTCACTGTCAGTCATCAAGAACCATCTATTGAATGACTGTGTCATTTCTGCACTCCTATTGTGGCTATAAGAGTTCACTATTTTTTTTAGTAATATTTAAATTTTTTAATTTTCAGAATAGACAGAATAGAATTTCAAAAAGGCCCACCACAAACTTGGGTGTCAAAAGGCCTCTAAGTAACACAGATAACCTGCTTATCTGTTGTACAGCCCAAACATATCTTAAAAAGGGTAACGGAGACAAAGTAGTACACACAATTCCTTTAAATTTCCATCCGTTATTTACCACTAAGGCCTACAAATACATAGTTAAACTGTTTATACCAGTCAAACGTTTGGATACACTTACTTTACTCTTATTATTATTTTCCAATATTTCCAATATTTTTTTTTATGCTGGCTGTCGAAATCAAATCAAATAATAAGGAAGGGATAATCTGAACAAACACATTAAAATTTAAGCACCAGAATTGAAATGAATATCCATCGATACATAAAAGGGTTGTGATTCTGTCTTTGCTTTATTTGTGTCAAACAAAAATCACTTAGCTACGTGTTTGTGTCTGTTTGTATTTGTGGGAATATACTATTGTAAATATTACATACAATATAATGCACTGATTCCCAATATGAAGAATTTTCTGTTTGACTCGTGGTACATCTCCTACAGTGCTTCTTTGGAAAACATGTTTTTTGTTTCAGTTCTATTCAAAAGTGTCATTCTTGTTGAACTTGCATAAGATCACTACATTGTAATTTGATTGCCATTAAGGAATCATTCTATTGTGACCAATACGAGGATGGTTATAATTTTTAGTATGGCCCTCCATAATCTTTGGGGACCCTAATGGTGTGTAAAGTGGCTCCTGGAGAGTGACTTGGTTGAACAGTTTACATCTAGCACACAAAGGTTTCTACTGATCCTGATGACCTTGATTAGCTGCTTCAGGTGTGTTTATGTTGGCCTAGAAAGCCCTTACTGTAAGTGGAGAAATTCTTCACCCTTCCTTGGGTACCTAAAATCTGTATGAAGATGGAGCAGTAAGAATTAAGCCTGGAATACTATATAGTGATCTGTCAGTGCATGCCAGTGTTGTGATGGAGACATGATCACAGTAACAGTCTCAGTTTGTTTATATCTGACTTGTAAATTGTAAAGACAATGGCATAAATTACAGTGACAAAAAATTACCATGTAGTTCTTAACATCACATTTAACACAAAATACACATCAGTTTAGTACAGCTATTGACTTGTCGTATAAAGGTTGTTTCCGCTGGGAACAGATGTTTCATATACAATATTGTTTTAATCATATTTAATAGTCTTTTTCTTTCTTTGTTTTTTCAAATTTAGTTTAGGTGAAATATAGCAAGTTTGTAATTGTTTAAAAATTACAAAAATAAACTTTTGTGGCTAAAACTGATTAAATCGTATGTCTTCTCACAGTTACTATACTAATTTAGTATGTTTACATCTAATACTATTTTGTTTTTGTTGTTTCTTCTAATGTATGACTGCTATATGAATTTACACACATACAGTGGATACATTCACCTTTGTTGGAATAAATAGGGGATTCATTGAAACTTTTATCTTTTTGAGTAAGGTTTCCTTCACGTCTTTTGTCCTCAAACAGTAAATGAGGGGGTTGATCATGGGTGGAAACAGACTATACATCATAATAATGACTAATCGCAAATCAGTGCTGAAGTTGATACCAATGTTGCTAGACAAATAAATAAAACACCTGGGTAGAAAATATAGAGCAATTATGATGAGCTGAGGACTGCAGGTGGAGAAAGACTTCAGCCTTCCTTGAGTGCTCGATATATGCAAAACTGCCACAATGATGGCACAGTAAGAGAAAATTATGAAGGCCAGGGGACCGAGCAACACAACCATAGCAATTGCAAAGGCTGGAACTCCGTACAGTGCCCTGTTAGTGCATGCAAGTGATGTGATAGAAATGTGATCACAGTAACAGTGTATAATTGTGTTTCCTGAACAGTAAGGCAGAGGGTAAGCCCTTATTGCCATCATTAAAGGGCATGTGTTTGTTAGCACCCATGCAGCCAGACAAAGAAAGAAAATGTTCAACTTTGTGACTATATTAGGATATCTTAAGGGATTACATATGGCTACATACCTGTCAAAGGCCATTATTGCCAGGATAACAGAACTGACTGAACCAAAATAGTGCACAAAATACATCTGAATGAAGCAACCAGTGAATGAAATACTACCATCTTGGAACCAGTATCTAGAAATAATCTTTGGTAAGGTAGTGGTGCTGAATAATAAGTCACTTACAACCAGGTTTAAGATGATATAATACATAGGTTTATGAAGGCGTTTTTCTAGAGTAAAAAGTGCTATAAATATTCCGTTCCCCACTAAGATACACACATAGGCAAAAAGCAGCAGAGCAGCCACTGCACCATAGTATCCTGGCTGAAGCCCAGGAAAACCAACGATAAAAAAGTCCTTAACAAAGCTGTTGTTTCCTGATGACATGATGATCGGATGGCTAAATGAAAAAGATTAGAAAATTAGAACAGTGTACAACACTTTACAATATTACATTAATATTACAACATTTGGATCACAGAATCATAACAGGATTTTAACTTCTTTGTTTTACACAATAAGGAAGAAGAATTATCACATTATAATCTAATCAACTTTTCGAGTGAACTGGAAAAGCATCTGATTTGATCTCTATACCAGTAAAATGATTTACTTACAATACACTGTATGTCTTTTTACGCTCTCCAAAAATATGTCAAAGTCGAAGATATTTAAGGCACATTTTTTCCCTCTTAATAAGGCGGGGAATTTTGTGGTTGGTCGGTGACACTCAGACCATATACTTCTTGCGTTTCTTATAGGCTACTAACTAGTGACCAAAGAGACTAACATATTTTCTACTGCTTTTAATACACTGAGATTGAATGTTATTTTAATGACAAAGGTGGCTTTTACAAATCTTTGCAGACGTTTTATTCAAAATATAATCAATTAAATGCAATTAACAAAATATTAAGTGTGAAGTATAACATTTCTGGACAATTTCTGTATAACTAAAAAGTATATACTGTATATATTGTTTGTTTTTGTTTATGAGCTTGGCAACACTTTTGATTTCAATTATACAAATGCTTGATTAAAAATGTATACAAATTGAAATAATGTTTTGTTAAAACAATAAAATATAAACGACAATAGGTAGACACCTGGTATTCTGTGTATTAAAACTGGTTAGCTTTTTTATTTTATTTTTATTTATTTTTTATCTTGAGTTGCATGTGTTTGTGTAATGTGTAGATCACGCTTAGAGGTAAGAAGTTATCGTTTGAAAACAGGATAATTAAAGAAACTAATTAACCTTGTGTATACTTTATGTAGAATATGTGGTCAAGTAAACCTGTACATTTACTTCAAGGCAATCTGTACTTTTCGAGTGATTGGTGTAAAGAAAACAGATACATAATTCCAGTATACTACACTGACAGTAGGCCTCATGACAGTGGTTCACAGTTCTAACATTTATTTGAATAATCTCCCTGAAAATGATTTGTTCAAATCTCCCCTGGAATTATTTGGAAGTCTCTAGGCCAATTATACCATGTAATAATATGAACTCCATATTCATCCGGAAGAAGGAGGCGGGAACCGGCGCACAATCAAAAATGAAACTTTAATAATCACAAAACAAACAAAACAGCCCCTCACAGACGACTGATGCATGCAAATAAAAAGCCAAACATAAAATAAGGCGCAGGCCTGGTCCTCTCTTGTCCTACATGGTCGTCGCTCCAGTTTTATATCCTTCCATCTCCTACGTGGGACTTGAGACCGGTGGTGAGTCGTAGGTGTAGCTCATCTCCAATCACTACACCTGGCCTCACTCCTCGTTCCCACGTCTCTCGGCCCCGCCCCACTCGTCACATACCCCCATCGCCCCTCGCAGGCCGGGGGGTACCCTCGAGACTGCGCTCTACTCCGGGGGGGACCGCTCACGGGGACCTGCGGGAACCTGGGGGTAGGACAGACGAGGCGAGAGAAAAGGAGATGGAAGGAGGAGCAACAGAGACGAGAGAGGGGAGAGAGAAAAAAAAAATTCAGGTTCCCAGACGCACTGCTGCTCGGCCCTCCACCAGCTGGGTGATCTCCTCCGCGGTGCCTGGCGGTGGCACTGGACGGCCCTCGGCGGACGGCACGACACTCTTCCGCCACCCGGTGGATGGCGACGGCTCATCTGGTTTTGGGCAGTCGGCAGGAATCCCCCGTTCCCTGCTCCTCCGGATTCCTTCACGGAGGCAGCAGGCTCCAGCCCCCTGGCGAACGGCGCCGACTCCTCCGCTCCCTCACGGACGGCAGCCGCCCCTCCTTATCGTGGGCGGCTGGCAGCGAGCTCGCCCGTCCCTGGCAACTCGCTCCAGCCCACCGCCTCGAGCGTCCATGGCGGCACACTCCTCGCCAGCTCGATGGCACCGCGGATTCACCACATCGGCGAGGGATCTTCAGCAGCGCGTCCCTCTGTCTCCCAGTTTTCGGCACCACTGTAATAATATAAACTCCATATTCATCCGGAAGAAGGAGGCGGGAACTGGCGCACAATCAAAAATGAAACTTTAATAATCACAAAACAAACAAAACAGCGCATCAGCCCCTCACGGATGACTGATGCGCGCAAATAAAAAGCCAAACATAAAATAAGGCCCAGGCCTGGTCCTCTCTCGTCCTTCACGGTCATCGCTCCAGTTTTATATCCTTCCATCTCCTACGTGGGACTCGAGACCGGTGATGGGTCGTAGGTGTTGCTCATCTCCAATCACTACACCTGGCCTCACTCCTCGTTCCCACGTCTCTCGGACCCGCCCCACTCGTCACATACCACAAATTGTTCAATCATGTAATAATTTTGCACAGTTGGGGGAAGTCACACAGCCCAGTGTTTGGAGCGGTGCACTTCAGGCTATGCTGTAGCTATGGCATAGGTCCGACGCAGAAGTATAAATCAGCCATAAGTAGTGGAGTAAATGATGGTAATTACAAGTCACACCTGCACCAAATGACATAATCAGATACAAAAGGAAAACTAGGACAGAGATCACGTGGGAACAAAAACACAACTGCAAGTCCATGCCTGTAACATTGCCCCCCTCCCGGATGCCACAACCTCGCAAAACAGAAAAAAAAGGGTGGTATGGAGGGGGTCTTAGGAGGAGACCATGGAGGGAGGAGCCAAGATGGAGACATGAGGGACTTAGAGCAAGAGGAGCCAGGCGGGACCCAGGCTGCAGCCATGAAGGTGTCCCATGGTGGAGCCGACGGAGGTAGGAGCAATGGTGGAGGAAGGACTGACAACCCCAGAGGGGCAACCGGCGGCAGCTGAGCAGGTAGTGGTGGAGCCCGAGGTGGAGACAGAGAGCCGTCGAGCCAAGGAGGAGCAGATGGCTCTGGTGACCAAGGTGGAGACGGGGATCCGGAAGGCCGCTGTGGAGCAGGAGAGATGAGGGAGCCCAGTGGAGCTGGTAGACTGATGGGCCATGTTGGAGATAAGGGAGCTAGGAGTCATGGTGGTGTCGCTGGGTCGATGGACCTCCATTGTCATAAAAGGACAAACTGGTAATTCAAGACAGGCTGACAGTTCAGGACAGACAGGAAGTTCAATAATTGTTTTTTATGGCCGTAACAGGACAGGCAGATGATGACGGAAGACAGAATAAAATTCTACCTAGTCCTTTTCCAAGTCCAGCCTCAGCTCACCCTCATTGATACGACAGTGCTTCCCTCCACGCATTCAGGCTCTACTGTGATACTTTCAGCAGCAGACTTCATTGTCGGCTCATGCACCTGATCATACATCTCGTGATCCACAGCTCTGTCACTCCTTTCAGCGATGGCTCGTCAGTCACAGTAGTTGCTGGCTGTCCGTCTGTGGTGGGTTCTGGCTGTAGCTCCACACATTGGGGTGGAGTTTGGCTGGGCTGTGGTTTATAAGTTGGGCTGGTGTTGTCATCCGTGATATCCACTGTCAGCGGCAATTCACAGCACACCAGCACCCACTCAATAAAGGCATCGAAGGTATAGAAGAAAAGCACATAATCACGTACAGACAGGAAACTAGATCATAGAACACGTGGGAACAAAAACACATCTAGAAATCCATGACTTTGAAAACAGCCTACCTTCCTCTAAACCTACATATTTAAAACATTATTATTTAACACTTTTTTTAGGCAATTCATTTCTAGTTTTATGATGTAATATGCAATGAGAAAGGTAAGAAGAGCCAAAAGTGGACTCGAACCCTCATTGATCACATGTTTTCCTGTAGCTTAACTGGTAGAGCACTGCGCTAGCAAGCAAGCAAGTGCAAGGTTGGGGGTTTGATTCCCCGGGAACACATGATATGTAAAAATTGATAGCCTGAATGCACTGTAAGTTGCTTTGGATAAAAGTGTCTGCTAAATGCATAAATTTAATTTATTACTCTCTGACCTAAGCCACTGCTGATTCTAACTACCATTTTCCAATGAGATAAATTGAGCATGACACAAGTGTGTTTATTCTCAACATTTTAGTTTATACATTTTCAACATTTTTTTATTCTGGAAACATAATGACTTTATTCTCAACAATTTATTTAGAATGTTTTTGCAAAATGTTATATTTTGTTCTAGAAACAGAAAGAGTTTTTAATGAGTTTATTTTCAGTATATTAATTTTTTATTATTGCTCAACCCTAATCCTCTTCCTTAATATTTAAATTCAATAAACATTTTATGACAGCCATATCAGGTACTTGCCTAAAAGGACAGGTTTATGATGTGTGTAGTAATACATCACACTTATATTAGGTTACTTTTAGCATTTCCCTGGAGTTAGTTCACTCTCCATCCATGCAGCTATACTGTATGTGCGTGCAAGTTTTGCTATGCCTGAATAGAGTAACGCTACAGTTTCCTTTGACTTTTCCAGACCAGAGACCAGGGCAAAAGTGCATAGGGCCCAGAGGCTTAAAGGGGGCCTGATACTTTGCAGTGCTAATTTTAGAGAGGTACCCCCTAAATAAATGAGATGATAACAAAAATTAAGAAATTAAGATTTTATATGTGTATAAGTATTTATGCTATGTATTCTTTATCAATAAACAAGATTACCTTAAGCCTGCATCAATAAATTGATATCTTAATCCATGTTTAGCTTTTATTCTTTATTGTACAGTAAATACAGAAATAACAAAAAGTTGAGACATAGCAACAGAGAGACAATAAAAAGAACCTTATGAGCAGATCTCAGACATACTCGTGAAAATGGATCCTTGGTTTGCATTATATGAATGATATAAACATGATATGAACAAAAATGACATTTAACAGCATTTGGGTGGATGAAACCTTAGGGTTACATGAAATATTTCAGTGTAATACATACCGCTCAGAAAAAAAAAAAAAAAAAATTAAAATAGCTTGTGCAATTTACAGTCCATTTTGTTGTTTTGTCTTGGGGTCCGTAATTAAGAACACAGTACAAACTGCATATTGCTGCTTTTCCCCAACACACATCACGTCTCAAACGCCCACATGTTCGGGTGTAGCAGAGTGAATTTAACTATTTCTAAACATTTAATTTCCACATAATGAATCTAAAAACATTTATGAAAAACTATATTCATTTTTCAAATAGGTAATTTAATTCCAAATTATGGAAGAACACAAACAATCATTACCATCGTTTTGAAAAGTTCTTTCTAATTGGCAAAATTCTGTTTTTAAGCAGTTTTTGAATTAAGACTCTGATTTCAGCTGTGTTTAAAACATAAATAATGGGATTTAACATTGGTGGAAGAGACAATGAAAGAGATCCACTGATGACTCTGGCATTGGGGGTGAGAGAAGTAACTAATGAAGCAATAAAAATGCATATGACAGGAAGAAAGAAAGAGACGACCAGCAAAAGGTGAGATACGCATGTCTTTAGTGCTTTTAAACGTGCTTCCCAAGTTGTAATTTTACTTAAGGCAAAAACAATGCCCATATATGACAGGACTATAATGAACAATGGTGATACAAGGAACAAAAATACGATGAGGTTTGTTAAGAACATATTAATGCTGTTGTCATTGCATGCCATCCCCAACACTGCTCCATAATCACAATAATAACTCTCTACCACATTAGATTTACAGAATGAAAGTTGTGTCATCAAAGACGCTGCCAGGGCCACCAGAGAAGTGTTAAATGCCCATATTATTACAAACACTAAAGACATGAAAGTATTATTCACTATGGCATGATACCTTAATGGAAAACAAATTGCAATGTAGCGATCAAATGCCAGAACAACAAGAGTGGCACTTTGCAGAGTAACAAAGAGGTTCACAAAAAACATGTTAGCCAAGCAAGCATTGTAGGACATGTACTGTGAGTCAGAAAAAAAAATCTTCATTGTGTTAGGAATCCAAGCATTAGTTTCACCAAGGTCAGCCAAGGCCAAGTTAAACACACTAATGTATTTTGGACTGTGCAAACTTCGTTCCAGAGCAATAATGAGGAGGACTGCAGAGTTCCCAATTACAGCAATAAAATATGTGACACACAAAAATATATAGTAATAACTCCTGTATGGTATACCTTCAAGTCCAGTGATGAAAAAATATTCTGGACGAACAATAGACATATTCTGGGCAAAACTTGCATTTAAAAAACTCATGGCAGCTTTGTGCTTGATGATTTGAAAATAGAAATTACCATCAAGACAAACAAAATTTAGGGAATTCAAAAAATTGTCATCTTACTTTTCTATCAACTATTCTAAAATGCTGCAAGTATACCTTTTTTATAAAGTTTCTGCATAATATTTCAATCACAAACCTGTATACATGAAGTTTTAGAGCGAGAGCACACAATGACTATGAAGGTCTAAACACCTGTGAGCTGCTTTGAATATTACTCAGCTGTAAATGCTCGTCCTTGTTTTCTTGTTACAAAGATCATTGGACATTTGCGTCATTGAATCCAAATATATCTTCTGATTTATCTCTTGAGAGATTTCAGACAACGATGATGTAATACTATGCTGAAGTTAATGATCTGGCCACTGCTTTAGTTTTGATATAATTTTTTATTTCACTAGTCTGCAAACAGGCCTCAGAGTTGCTCTTTCTGTTCTCAGTAACTCACAGATATAGTTAATGTTAAGTCTATAATGTGACACTAGCAGCTGCAGTACAGGTTACTAGCTTGTCTATGCATTGGGCATTTTGGGTGGAAATGGGATCCACTGAGGGGACAATTAAAATATGCATAACCCTATGTAACAACCAGTGTTGGGTTCATTAGTCAAAAATATAATTTAAAATGCTCTACTCTTTTAAAAAATTATTATTACTTCAATTACTTTTTTACTACTATCAGGGAGTGATCAATACACTATTACTTTTCCATTACACCCCACACAACTGGTAGGCCTAATTGTGTCTTTCTCCCCAAAATTTCGACTACACATGTAAGCCTCTTTGTGAATGTCAAGCTATGTTTATATGATTACATCATATTTAGAAGTCAGAATCATTAATGGTATTTATTTTCCACTAAATTATGTCATCTGATGGCCATTAGTGGTTTTCAGAGCTCCCTCTGTGAAATCTTCCTGTGATATCACATTCAAGATTGCTGTTATGAAGATGATTGGCTGCATATACTTCACTCATATCACATGATCATTATTCCCTCCCTATCTAGAGGTTGAATATCATTTGACATTCTGCATTATGTCTCGGTAACACAATACTTGTGTCCCAATTCAGCATTTGCATCCTTTGATCCTTCCAAGGCCAAGTACAACCACTTCTCCACTTTCACTGTGGAGTTCAGCCCGGCGTAATCCGTGTGGTTCCTGCAAGCCCGCCGGCTGCTCCTTCATCGAATATATCGGTGTTCTGACATAAAATGCTACCTATTGTAACAGAAATTAGTCGAACCAGACAAATTAAAGAGTCTACCAAAGCTGTGCGTTGCAACACGAGCTGAATTCCTCAGGAAGTCATAAATCAGTTCTAGTGCCACAAGAACCAAGCAAGATGACCAACCAACTTGTTCACACAACAGCTTTCAACATGAACACCACTAGAGCAATTATTTACAATTTCAGTTCGGAGAAGAGATTGTCAAATTTGTTGTTCGTAATTGAAATGCAACGCTGGACATCACATGAAAACCCATGAGAGTACTGCACAAGTCCCATTGACTTGCTTTTAGTCCCTAGCTGCTGCTATTAGCCATGTCGGCTTTTAGCTCCAGCCTTGCTTGTGCGATCAGTCATGCCTGCTCTTAGCTTTTAGCTTGTAGCTTTGCTACATAGCTTTAGCTTTTAGCTTCTAGCCATGCAGTTTAATCATCATTGTTCTTTGAGCGCGGTTCTGCATGCTTCAGCCTGCACGCCTGCTACTTAGCAACGATGAGAAGGAACACAACCTAGTCTCGTCAAACTTTATTTCTTTTCTTTTCCGTTGGAGAGTTTCGTGTTCTGAGTTAAGTTTTGTAACGTCGAGTCTCCGACGCCTGACCTCGGGTGCCCGTTCAACTTCGACCAGCCCACACGACTCTGCCCTTTCAGCCAACGGAGAAGGGTATTCCTGCACAACCGGAGGCTACAGTTACAGGACCGCAATTCTGTGACCGCAGCTTTAGGACCCTAGTATTTTTGTGACAGCGCCACCTACTGTACTGAATCAACACTAATTAAAGATGGGCGACGTGGACAGCAACCAGACGGTGAGTATCGATATTTAATTAAGTTTTATTTTATAACGTTTAAACGGTGCAAAATTTACATAGTGAGAACTGCTACCTATGAATTAATAATTAAGAATTTGTGAGCTAGTTTTATTAATTACTACGACGTTAATTCGTGGCTATGATTTCATAAATTATAATTGTGTTTTAATGACAAAGTATTATAAGTGAATCTAGCCTGCACATTAATTAAACTTATCAGATGACAAGAGCATGGTTGTTGTAAGGTTTGTAAGATTTACCTGCAGCTTAATGTATTAGTGTGAATACTGGCTTAATAGTCGTTGTTTTACCATATTTAGGTATAAAATATATTTTTCATAATTAAACTGCACTGACTGCCTAGTTGCAGTATGTGTTAGCATGTTGTTTTGGCATTGTTTTGCAATGATAAATTAGGCATTTGGCAATTTTAATAGTTTGTTACAATTTGGCCTAATCTGCAGGTCCACTCCACATACAGTCCATTGCTATCATGTGTTAGTTTCTGTCATGTTTTGCATGGCCAATATGAAGTGATTTTATGGATTCGATTAGGCTCATTGTAGGACAGATGATTAAAAAAGGCACTAGGGATATTTTCATGATCTCAAAATATTCTAACAAGTACACTCTCACTTTTCCAAGATACATATAACGATCAAAAAGGGAAATCCCTGCCCGAATTGAAGAGATGCACCACATGCTGCAAGGACTTTCACTTTTCATATATATATATATATATATATATATATATATATATATATATATATATATATATATATATATATATATATATATATATTCCAGTTGAATATGTTAAACAAATGTTTCTTATTTATTTATCTCTGTCTCTCGCTCTCTCTTTCTCTAGAGTTGAAGCCTACAGCCATTCTATCCATGCAGCAACTGATGGAAAAGGGGTTCACTTTGGTGCTGTTGTGATGTTGTCACAAAAATGACATGTATATACAGTACAGACTAAGAGTTTGGACACACCTTCTCATTCAAAGAGTTTTCTTTATTTTCATGACTATGAAAATTGTAGATTCACACTGAAGGCATCAAAACTATGAATTAACATATGTGGAATTATATATGGAATTATATACATAACAAAAAAGTGTGAAACAACTGAAAATATATCATATTCTAGGTTCTTCAAAGTAGCCACCTTTTGCTTTGATTACTGCTTTGCACACTCTTGGCGTTCTCTTGATGAGCTTCAAGAGGTAGTCACCTGAAATGGTCTTCCAACAGTCTTGAAGGAGTTCCCCGAGAGATGCTTAGCATTTGTTGGCCCTTTTGCCTTCTGTCTGCGGTCCAGCTCACCCCTAAACCATCTCGATTGGGTTCAGGTCCGGTGACTGTGGAGGCCAGGTCATCTGGCGCAGCACCCCATCACTCTCCTTCTTGGTCAAATAGACCTTGATGCCTTCAGTGTGACATATATAATATGTAATATGTAATATGTATATAAATAAACATTCTTGAATCATTCTTGTGTCTTGTCTTGCCTCTCAAAAACTTTTAAAATATTGGCAGTAATTTAGTGACTCCATATGCTGATTCCAACTTTAACTTACCTGATAATGAGCTAATTCACCTTAAGGAAGTGAATCAATATACTGTATAATTCAAGAGACAATTCAAGACTTTTAAGGTTCTTCATTTTTTACAATTGTTTTAACATTGATATACATCAATTTTACAAAATTGATATGTCATTTATATTTTGTGTAAATTCATGTTTAAATTTAAAATTGTGACTCAAAGCACACTTAGTAATTTAACTCTGTTGCATTTTGAAACAAAAATCACATTTAAAAACATGCTACTGAGATTAATATATTGATGCTATATACAAAGTAACGTGACTGCAAACTAAACCAACAGGATACTAGAACTGCGTTCCTGAAACTGCAGCCATCGCTATATTGGCCAGTACGGTAGGTGGCGCTGTCAGGAAAAATTAGGGTCCTAGAACTGCGGCCCAGATCTGCGGTCCTGAATCTGCAGCCTCCGGTTGTGCAGGAACATACTATTGAGCCAACGCCCAACAACCACGGGCTTCCCAAGACGTCACTTCAGCGACTGAACTTCCAGCCAATCAACGACCTCGGGATAGCCCTTTCACCGAGACTCCTTTTTCACAGGAGACGCAAGTAACTTTACCTCCAGACTCTGACATTTGTGCTGGTGTATCTAATATAATTTTAACCCCATTGAGGAACTCAATGCGAGCGTTAATTACGTGATTGATGGTTGTTCATGTCTATGCAATTTAACGTATTGCTGTGAACTTGGGATTCCATATTTTCATTCTCTTAAACTCATCTTTCCCTAACTTTCGATCTTCCTTCAACTTGTGTGAATGTGTGTGCGTGCGTTTATGTGTTAGATTAGTTTATATGTCTTAGATTTATCTAATAAAGCCTTATTCATATTGAAAAGAAAAGTATCTTGTGTTTTGTGCTTACAAGTTAATGTCTTAAACTGCCGATCTTGTTACTGTGCTAATTAATAGTGTTTTCACTATAGTTTGGATATTAGTATCCAGCGCAGATTTGATGTTAAACTGCTAGTTCCCTGAATCGCAGGGCGTCTCAGTGATCAGCCGTGAAACAGTGATTCTGTTCAAATTCCCTTTAAAATCTTAAATGATTCCCTTTGAGCTAAATTGACCTGTTTCCCTTACACTATCAAAACTGTATTCCTACTGTAATGGAAAATGTAGGGCTGGGGAAGGTGTACATGTTAATAAAGCCTCACACCTTATTAAAATCATGCTGGAAAAAAAATATCTGATAAGTTGCAATTTTCACATTTGAATTATGCTACCATCTGTTTTAAGGGGAGGTAGCAAAATCTGACGGTAGCACAAATTATGAGAACACCGTCCATTCCTCACTCAAACCTGCTGGGTGTGATTGTGTGTGTTTCATTGTGAAAGTGAAACTACTTTGTTTGGCCTTCCAAAAGGGGACACAACTAGAAATCAGTGGTTAAGTTGTTTTACAACACTGTTCCAGAACAAATATTCAGATGGGTACAGCGTATTTTATGGAGGACTGTTTTCTGAACCTGCAGAGTATCCTACAATGTGTCTTCACACAAAGGCTGTTCGTATAAAGTGGGGCAGTTCCAACTTTGCAAGAGCAAGTGCTTCTGACTCACAGCCTGTAATTAAGTTTTTTATATAAAAAAAATTGGCCACTGATTATTCAAAGGTAAGTTTTGAGCAGTGTAGAGTAGTGCTTGTTGTTTATCGTTTCTCTGATCACAAATGCAGACATGGTTTTATGCGTACACTGTGCGATATGCAACACAACTTTAAAAAGAAAATATATGTTGGAACCGCAGGCGGTGAGTAAAACTGCTTCAAATATCTCTGTGTTGTTAACTTAGCTATCGGCGTGTAAGCACATCAAGTAAACAACATGCGATGTTGTCATCAAACTGCACGAGTAAAACTGATTCAAATATCTCTTGTGTTGTTAACTTAGCTATCGGCGTTTAAGCACATCAAGTAAACAACATGCGATGTTGTCATAAAACTGCACTTTCCACATGTACAGCTTAAAAAAAAAAAAGACAACAAAGTAGAACTTAGTCATTTTCCAAAACCGCTAAGCAAATATATACAGTTTAAGTACATACCACGTCGTTGCTGAGGCTGCTCTTGTTAAATTTCAGCCTCTGGATCTGATTCTGGATCATAAATATACGCTGAATCTGACTGTTAGCCATGGTTTGTTTTGGTTGTTTTTTTTTTCCACAGCTTCCAAACGCTCTCAACGCAAAAGCCTACTGGCACTCGTGATTCTTTAGCTCCGCCCACACGTCACGTTTCCAGCTGGTCGTGTTTTTCCGGGAAAAATCGGTACAGACTATCTTTCTCTTATGAATATAATAAAACCAAAGACTTTTTGGAGTTATGAAGGATGCAGTACTACTCTATAGGCACTCAAGATTAACAGGATATTGAGTCAAAACGAGCATTTCACCCCCCCCCCCCCCTTAACGAAATAAAAAAAATGAAAAACAAAAACTCTTTCATTATAATCACAATCCATAAAAATGCACTTCTCTCTAAAGGCAAGTCTAATGGAGAAGGGCAAGTCAGGATTGGCAATTCATCCTTGCGACACAGAATCAGAAAACACTAGTAAATAATTAAAATATCTCCGTGCTATTTCACCCTGTCACATTTATTTAGTATGGTAGTTCTTTTGCGTGGATTTGAACGCAGAACTGTTCAACTGCTGACGGCACGCACTGCTGCTGCGGGACATGAAACACAGTCGAGTCGCTCTTCACAGGCGTGGTAGCACGGTCTTGTGTTATTTCCACCAGCGCAGCAATTATTATTATTTTTCCATCACTAACTGATATATGTATAAAGTATAAAAATAAGGAGAAACCTAAGACTTGACCGGTTTCTGAACTATGATGTAAAAATTTGACCGAAGCCGGCCCGAGTGGCATAAAAACGAGGGGGGGGGTCCGCCAAATGAGGTACCGTTTGAAAACTATCAGTGTAGCTATAAGTTCACTTTTAGTATGATTGCAGTACAAACTACAAACATATAGGTAAACTAGTAGTGTACTCAATGTTTGCTACTGTTAGACTTAAATGATAATTAAAAGTATACTTTTATATACTAGAATATGGGACAATTTAGTGCCAATGAGTATTTATGCTTAAAAATATACTTGAACTTAACTTAAGTATACTTAGTAAAAGAGACTTGAATCATACTATTTTTTGTAAGGGTATGATAGAGCAGCTCCTTCATGTAATCTTACCTATGTAATCTTACCATGTTTAGTATCTATGAATTTTTCTTCTGATGATCTAAACGAGAGTGTATATTATATGTTGGTACATAGGCAATATATTAGTGTTCTAAGAATCTTTAGTAATTTTTCATCAACACCCAATCGAGTCCAAATGCAAATTATTACCATGCTGTCAGACAAAGGGCCATGAAACTCTCCAGTACCCCCCACTTGGAATTTCAGCCTTTCTCATTGGACTAGCCCATCCCGAGAGGTGTGAATCTTATCAGACTTTAAAGGCCTCACATCAGTGACTCGCCTTCAGTTGGTGGTTCTGTTAGATTCTGAGATGGGGATTCTAATCTAGTCTTTTAAGGCAACCGTAAGTTCCTGACAGGCCTCTGTCTTGTCTTTCCATTCACCAAAGATCCTAGGATTTCATCTGATGTCTCTCTCAGCTCTTTTTCACTTTCCACTGGAAATAAATTCCTGACCACCACAGAGTCAGAATAAAATGTTTTTGGTGTTCATCACTTTTAACAGTGCCATTTCTAGGCATAGGTAAGCTAGGCGGTCGCCTAGGTCGCCACCAGCTGAAGGAGTTGTACGCTGAACGTAATTATGACATTGATAATAGAGAGTTGTTGGCAGTCAAGTTAGCCTTGGAGGAGTGGCATCATTGGTTGGAGGGCTCGGGGGGTACCTTTCATTGTTTGGACCACCCACAAGAACCTTGAATATATCATATCCGCCAAACGCCAAACTCTAGGCAGGTTGGGAAAGCTCTTTTATTTTGGTCGGTTTAATTTTTCCATTTCCTATCATCCAGGTTCCAAGAACATCAAACCTGACGCATTGTCCTGCATTTTGACCAATCTGAACGCCCGGTTTCTCCCGAGTACATTGTTCCACATAATTGTGTGGTTTCAATGTTGACCTGGGAGATTGAGTCGAAGGTCTGCATGGCCTTAGATGGGGTAGTGCCTCCACCTTGATGTCCTCCAGGTTGTTTAGTTGTGCCAGAGAAATTGCGGTCCAACATCATCCAGTGGGTCATTGTTCCAAGGTGGCTAGTCATCCAGGATTCAATCGTACCATTTTTCCCATTAAGTAATGGTTCTGGTGGCAAACTATGGCTCGCGACACTCGTCGTTTTGTATTGACCTGCTGGGTCTGCGCCACTAGTAAGTCTTCCACTCGCCTTCCTGCTGGGCTTCTTTAACCGTAGTCAGTTCCTTTGAGACCCTGGTCACATATTGCGCTAGATTTCGTTACAGGTCTCCCTGCCTCACAGGGTAACATGGTGGTTTTGGACAGGTTCTTGGAGACTACGCATTTCATCCCTCTGCCCAAATTACCATTAGCCAGAGAGACAGTGTTTGCTGTCATAGACAACGTGTTTCGCATCCATGGCCTCCCGACAGACGTGGTCTCTGACAGGGGTCCCCAGTTTATTTCCAAATTTTGGAGAGAGTTTTGTCGGTTGCTGGGGGCGAATGTCAGTCTTTCTTCTGGGTTTCATCCCCAGAGCAATTGTCAGGCAGAGAGGGCCAACCAAGATTTGGAACGAGGGTTGCAATGTTTAGCGTCACAGAATCCATCCTCTTGGAGTCAGCATATCTCATGGCCTTGAGTATGCGCATAACTCATTACCAGTGTTGTCCACAGACCTATCTCCATTTGAGTGTAATTTAGTGTACCAGACACCAATTTTTCCTATTCTGGAATCTGAAGTCATGGTCCCCTCTGCCCACAAATTCTTCCAGGGGTGCAGAAACATCTAGAGTACGGCCAGGGAGACCCTTCTGCAGGTGGGCAAAAGGGTCCGGGGCGATTGTCACTGGTTGAGACCTCCCATCTATGTCGCTGGTCAAAGTGTGGCTTTCATCTGCTGATATTCCTCTCCGCTCATTTGTAGAAAATTAGCTCCTAAATTCATCTGCCCATTTACCATCACCAAGATCCTTAGTCCGTTGATGGTCTGCCTCAAACTTTGTCCGGCATACCAGAGGACTCACCCATGTATCTAAAATCAAGCCAGTTTTTCATTCAACTATTAATCCCCCTGTCCCGTTTCCCCCACCGCTGTGAATCATAGATGGGGAACCAGCCTATGGTGACCCATACTCAGAATTTGTGCTCTGTATTTAACCCATCCAAATGCACACACACAGCAGTGAACACACACACCATGAACACACACCTGGAGCAGGGGGCAGCCATTTATGCTGCGGTGCCCGGGGAGCAGCTGGGGTTTTGATGCCTTGCTCAAGGGCACCTCAGTCGTGGTATTGCAGGCCAGAGACTTGAACCCACAACGTTAGAGTTAGGAGACACACTCTCTAACCACTAGGCCATGACTTCCCAAAAGTACTTGGTGGACTGGGAGGGTTACAGTCCGGAGGAGAGGAGTTGGGTTCCTGCCTGGGACATATAGGATCATTCCCTGATCGATGCTTACAATTGCCAGGTAGGACCCTCTACCAGCATCAGGTGACGCTCCGAGGGGGTGGGGTAATGTCATGGTTTGCGGGTTTGTTTGCTCATTCTGGGGTGTGTTCTGCGCTGATCTAATTGCCTATCAGCACCAGCTGCACTGACGAGCGATCAGATCAGTCGCAGGTGCGTCTCGTTTGTTAGTCCTATATGTAGGGCTGTGTCAGTCATGTTCAGCATCAGAGTTTTACTGTTTTAATAAAAACCTGTGCCTACACTTACACTTACACTTACACTTAATGTGTTGCATATATATATAAATGTCCCATGATAGAAGAATATATTTACAGAAGCAGTACACTTTAATTTTAGACATATTCCAAGGCAGAAACAGAAATTGCATTAGCTATTAATTTACATTTCAGTCCAACTTCCACATTTACCTTCAGCTCTCTTTTACTATTATTGTACAATTTAACACTGGATAATGACTTGACTATTAAATGTTGAGTAGATGAGAAATGTGTTAGAAAATTTCATGAATCAAAAATACCTTAAAATGAAATGAAGATCATAACTAAACTATACAACTGAGTGAGTTATCTGTGTTCTATCTACAACTTATATGCAATAAATAAATAAAATAAATAAAATAAAAAAGTGGGCAATAAAATATACTTACTAAAAAAAAATTGTACACCAGGGAAAATATTCACTATTTCACAAATATGTCATTGATTCTCATTATGTTTAAGAAAAGCCAGAATTACAATTTATATAAATATATAAACAGGGCAAAGTGTAAACAATGGACTCTATTGTATTAAAGCAATTTCAATATTTTTAGTGCATCATATCTGCATGTTCACTTTCCTATCTCTAATTTTTTTCTTCAATGCATCTTTGATGTCTTTAGTTCTGAAGCAGTAAATCATTGGATTGACAACAGGTGGGAGAAGACTGTACCACATGATTAACATAACACGAATGCCAGGTGATATTGCTATTGTCACATCATGCACATAAACAACACATCTGGGCACAAAATACAGACAAATGATGAGTAGTTGAGGAGTGCAAGTTGAGAATGTTTTGTAACGGGCCTGAACATCTGTGATTTTGAAAACAGACGTGATGATAACAATAAAAGAAAATATAATAAAAATCAAAGAGCCCAAAAGAACAAACATGGCACATAAAAATGAAAACAACTTTTTGTGCCTTGTATCTCCACAGGACAGTTTAATTATCGAATTCTGGTCACAGTAATTTTGGGTTATTACATTAGAATCACAGTAGGGCTCATCAAAGGCATGATAAACAATGACTGTCAGCCATGAAATACAGATGATCCAAATCAATGCACATGCCAATAAAATAGTCTTATTTGTAATAAGGACACAGTATCTCAGTGGGTTACACACTGCAACAAACCGATCAATGGACATTAATAGCATTAAGAAAGAGTTAATAGTCCCTAAGTAGTGAACAAAAAACATCTGCACAAAGCAGCTATAAAATGGTATCTCACTGCTATTGAAAAAGTATTTTGCAATAGCTTTAGGCAGCGTGACAGTTCCAAAAGCAAGATCAGACACTGCAAGATTACAGAAGATTAAATAGGTGGGTTTCTGAAGGCTTCTCTCATAAACAATAAATGAAATGATAAAGAGATTTCCTCCTGCTAGTGTCAAGTAGACAAAGAACAAAAGGGTTCCCACGGCTCCATAATAGTGTGGATGCAGTCCTGGAAATCCCAGCAGGTAGAATTCAGTAAAGACAGTGACATTTGTGGGAGTCATGACTCTAGAATGACTTTGGATTTACCTGATGCAAGTTCACTGAAATATAAAAATTATGACAATTAAAATGACAATTACACAAGAATTTGACTTTCATTGCAAAATAAACAGCATAAAACTTTTCATTTCTGGCACAATTGCTGCGGTTATAAAATTCTTCACAGATTATATTGATAATCACATTCACATACATTACCTCCATGGAAATTATTCTGCAATAAGCATAATCTATTAAACTTGCATTATTTTAAGTTTGATGGAGAAGATTCACAATCACTATTTGCATTAATCCACAAAAAAAAAAAAATTTCTCCTTGTATGTCCATTTAACAATGATATACATAGTCACCATTTATGAAGACAAATAAGACTAGAGGGACCTCCCACAAATTGACGTGTTGTTTGGAGTTTCTGCTGTCTCATTTATTCATGATTATGTTATGAACAGTTTGGTTTTTTTGACACTAATATGCTTGAGTCCTTGCCATTACTATTGTCTCATGATTTTGTAACCTTAATATAATGCATTGAAATATATCAATATTAAGTACCATTTTCAGTAGGCCTACCACAGGTTAAACTGTAATGTGAACATCAGGCCTAAGTTACAGTTTATTTTACTTTTGACTATAGTCAAATAGTTTTAATAAGTACATTTAAGTTATTATTATTTCCAATGTCACAACACTTCTCACAATCAACTTCCTGACTGTTCCAGTATGGCGGATGACTAACATATAATATTCCATAGAAACATTATCTAATAAGGCATCTATGTAAACATCTATGGGTCAGAACCTCCCAAAGCACTTCATAAATTGCACCCTGTTTATTGATGCTGTGCAAAATATTAAAACAGTTTTAAATTAATCTGCTTTAAAGGGGGGGTGAAATGCTCATTTTCACTCAATATCCTGTTAATCTTGAGTACCTATAGAGTAGTACTGCATCCTTCATATCTCCAAAAAGTCTTTAGTTTTATTATATTTAATAAGAGAAAAATAGTCTGTGCCGATTTTTTTCGGAAAAACACGAGCCACTGGAGGCGTGACGTGTGGGCGGAGCTAAAGAATCACGAGTGCGAGTAGGCTTTAGCGTTGAGAGGGTTTGGAAGTTGTGACATTACCGTGAGGAAAAAAAAACATCATCCAAAAGAAACCATGGCTAACAGTCAGATTCAGCCGTTTATTTATGATTCAGAATCAGATCCCGAGGCTGAAACTGAATGAGAGCAGCAGCAGCAACGACTCGCTCCGAGCGGGGCTCGAACCCGGGTCTCCGGCATGGGAGGCGGACGCACAAACAAGGAGGCAGAGACATTTTAAGCAGTTTTACTCTCCGCCTGCGGTTCCAACACACGATCGTGACCCTTTTTCGTTGGGATTGCATCATCCTTAAGAAAAAAACGATACGCAAATCCGTCGTCAAACTGGGCCTTGTTTGTAAAACAAGCATCTTCGAAAATGCAGGGAACAAACAAAAACACTTGCACAACTCCGTTGATGCTCTTTAAAAATTCAAATTAATTCAATTCAATTCAAGTTTATTTGTATAGCGCTTTTTACAAAACAAATCGTTACAAAGCAACTTTACAGAAAATTATGTTTCTACAATATTTAGTAGTAGCTAGTAGTTTGTGCACATTTGACAGGATTTTAGAAAAAATAAAAATAATAATAATAATAATAATACAAGACGTAGTCAGATAGACGATGAACTATCAATATTATTAATTAAGTTATTATATGATTCAGTCACACATTTAGCAATAATTGTTAGTTCTGTTTGTTGATTCAGGGTTAGCATCATCTGAGGTCCTCTGAGGGTCAGCATCATCTCTTCTCAGGTGTTCTGGATCCAGACTGGAGCTTGTGTAAATCCTAGTTACCACGGGATGTGAATCCCGTGGCGAAATATAGAAACAAAATAGAGACATCATTAGCATAGCTGCTGATCCAACAAAGTAAAATTAGTTTAACCCAAGCTAATGAATAAAAATGCACCTTTGATCAGATGCAACTACACTCACAAATAAAAGATAAATTATTCGAATGCTTGACGAAAGAGATGTGTTTTTAATCTAGATTTAAACAGAGAGAGTGTGTCTGAACCCCGAACATTATCAGGAAGGCTATTCCAGAGTCTGGGAGCCAAATGTGAGAAAGCTCTACCTCCTTTAGTGGACTTTGCTATCCTAGGAACTACCAAAAGTCCAGCGTTTTGTGACCTTAGGGTGCGTGATGGGTTGTAATGTGGTAGAAGGCTAGTTAGGTACGCAGGAGCTAAACCATTTAGGGCCTTATAGGTAAGTAATGATAATTTGTAACTGATACGGAACTTAATAGGTAGCCAGTGCAGAGACTGTAAAATTGGGGTAATATGATCATATTTTCTTGACCTCGTAAGGACTCTAGCTGCTGCATTTTGGACTACCTGTTGCTTGTTTATTGACGAAGCAGGACAACCACCCAGAATTACAATAGTCCAGTCTAGAGGTCATGAATGCATGAACTAGCTTTTCTGCATCAGAAACAGATAACATATTTCGTAGCTTGGCAGTGTTTCTAAGATGGAAGAATGCAGTTTTTGTAACATTGGAAATATGATTTTCAAAAGACAAATTGCTGTCTAATATAACACCCAGATTTCTGACTGTAGAGGAAGTAACAGTACATCCGTCTAGTTGCAGATTGTAATCTACAAGATTCTGTGTAGTGTTTTTTGGTCCAATAATTAGTATCTCTGTCTTATCCGAATTTAATTGGAGAAAATTATTTGTCATCCAATCTTTTAAATTTTTAACACACTCTGTTAGCTTAGATAATTGGGAAGTTTCATCTGGATATATAGCTGAGTATCATCAGCATAACAGTGGAAGCTAATTCCGTATTTTCTAATAATATTACCAAGGGGCAACATGTATACTGAAAATAGAAGGGGACCTAGGACGGATCCTTGTGGCACTCCATATTTTACTGATGATAAATGAGATGACTCCCCATTTAAGTAAACAAAATGGTAGCGATCGGACAGGTAGGATCTAAACCATCTTAGAGCCTGCCCTTGAATACCTGTATTGATTTGTAATCGATCTATGAGTATGTCATGATCTATGGTGTCGAACGCAGCACTAAGATCAAGTAAGACTAGAAATGAGATGCAGCCTTGATCTGACGCAAGAAACAGGTCATTTGTAATTTTAACAAGTGCAGTTTCTGTGCTATGGTGGGGCCTAAAACCTGACTGAAATTCTTCATACAGATCATTTTTATGCAGGAAGGTGCTCAATTGAGCAGACACAACGATTTCTACAATTTTAGACATAAATGGAAGATTTGAAATAGGCCTATAATTTGCCATTACACTAGGATCTAGTTTTGGTGTCTTAATAAGAGGCTTGATAACCGCCAGCTTGAATGGTTTTGGGACGTGACCTTAAGATAACGACGAGTTAATGATATTGAGAAGCGGTTCTTCGGCTACAGGTAACAGCTCTTTCAGTAATTTAGTAGGTACAGGATCTAATAAACATGTTGTTGGTTTAGATACAGTGATAAGTTTATTTAGCTCTTCCTGTCCTATGGTTGTAAAGCACTGCAGTTTATCTTTGGGTGTGATGGATGAAACTGAAGTGTTAGATGCTGTAGAATCTACATTCGCTATTGTATTTCTAATGTTATCTATTTTATCAGTGAAGAAATTCATAAAGTCATTACTATTTAACGTTGGTGGAATATTTGAATCAGGTGGCGTCTGGTAATTTGTTAACTTAGCCACTGTGCTAAATAAAAACCTTGGATTGTTTTGGTTATTTTCAATGAGTGTGTGTATATGCTCTGCCCTAGCAGTTTTTAGAGCCTGTCTATAGCTGGACATACTGTTTTTCCATGCAATTCTAAAAACTTCTAAGTTAGTTTTTCTCCATTTGCGTTCAAGACTACGAGTTACTTTCTTGAGAGAGTGAGTATTACTGTTATGCCATGGTACAGTACGTTTTTCTCTAACCTTTTTCAATTTGATCGGGGCAACAGCTTCTAATGTATTAGAGAAAATAGTGCCTATGGTGTCAGTAATTTTGTCTAATTCATGTGTATTTTTGGGTACAAATAGCAGTTGAGATAGATCAGGCAGGTTATTTGCGAATCTTTCTTTGGTGGCTGGAACAATAGTTCTGCCCAGACGGTATCGCTGCGACATATAGTCAATATCAGTTATACGCAGCATGCACGATACAAGGAAATGGTCTGTAATATCATCACTTTGAGGTACAATATCTATAGCAGTAAGATCGATTCCATGCGATATAATTAAATCTAGTGTATGATTAAAACGATGAGTGTGCCCGGTGACATTTTGCTTGACTCCAAAGGAGTTTATTAGGTCAGTAAACGCAAGTCCTAATGTATCATTTGCATTATCAACGTGAATATTAAAATCTCCCATGATTAGCGCCTTATCAAATGTAACTAGAAGGTCTGAGAGGAAATCTGCGAATTCTTTTAGGAATTCTGTATACGGCCCTGGTGGTCTATACACAGTAGCCAGAGCAAGAGATACATTAGATTTCTTTTGCATGTCTGACAGAGTAACATTTAGCAGAAGTATTTCAAAAGAGTTAAACCTGTATCCTGTTTTCTGGGTAACATTGAGAATATCACTATATATTGTTGCAACACCTCCGCCACGACCAGTCTGACGGGGCTCATGTTTATAACAGTTGTTTGGTGGAGTAGACTCATTTAGACCAAAATAATCATTTGGTTTTAGCCAGGTTTCAGTCAAGCAGAGTAAATCAAAACTATTATCTGTGATCATTTCATTTACAATAACTGCTTTTGGTGTGAGTGATCTAATATTTATGAGCCCAAACTTTAAAAATTGTTTTTGTTCATTTACTTTACATTTTTCTGGTTTAATTACGATAAGATTTTTTCTAGGTCCTACATTATATTTATATTTTGACCTCACTATTCGGGGAACAGACACAGTCTTAATAGTTTTTACAGCGCAAGTACTTTTATCATTTAAGCGGGTGGAACAAAACTCATCATAATGGTTATTTGAGAATCGTCTTACTAGTCACATGGAGCGAAGTGTCCTGGAGATGTTGTCAGAGAGCAGCTCCGCTCCGACTCTGCTGGGGTGTAATCCATCAGCGCGAAACAGTCTAGGACGCTCCCAGAAAAGATTCCAGTTATTAAAAAATAGCAGTTTCTGTTCTTTACACCATGACAACAACCATTCATTTAAAGCAAAAAGTCTACTGAACCTGTCGTGTCCTCGTCGATACGTGGGCAGTGGTCCTGACACGACGATCGTCGCCACGGGCGTCGTGCTGCGAACCGTCTCGATCAGGCTGCTGAAGTCCCTCTTCAGCATCTCCATCTGCCGCAGCGTGGTGTCGTTAACCCCGGCGTGAAGCACAACCGCTCTGGGGCTCTCGTCGGCCTTCAGGATTGCGGGTATCTGCGCAGAAACATCGAGAACACGAGCACCAGGCAAACATTGAGTGTGCACTTTACCTTTCGGCTAACGTAGCACTTACGTGTCGGACGATGGAGTCTCCGATGATCACAGCGTCGCGTCCTGTCTCGCGGAGGGGAGCGAAGCGGTTCTGGATGGAGATCTCGAAGGCAGGAGGGGGAGAAGTCGTCGCCTGGGACCCGGCTCGCGTCCTCCGCTGTGGATGCACCCAATGTCCGTGGTTCCCCGGCGTTGCAGTGAAGGACATCTGGGAAGATCGCGTCCTGGGTGCACCGGGCCTGTGCAGAGAAACACACGGAGTAGATGTGGTGGGACTGTTAACAGCACGCTGTATACTTACCCCGGACTTGTGAGCGTCAGCCCGGGATGATTCCAGCGCGGCTCTCCGCTCTCTCAGCTGGGACTGCCTCTGTTCCAGGTCGCGAATCTGCTTCCCCACGGCCTCGAGCTCGAGCTGCACAGAGTGGAGACATTCATCTGCCATTAAAGCAAGTAACAGTGAGTACAGCAGTGTGTAAATAGTGTGTAAATAGAGTATTAGCAATGTAAGCGCAGTTAGCAGCAACCACGCTTGCTGATGCTAACTGGCTAAAAGCTAATAGCGGACCCGGGAGACCAAAATAAAACTAGTAATAGCGAGGCGCTCTGATTGTTTTTGTTGTAGAATACAATAGAGGATATATTCACACGTTATATAAACGGAAACGATTATGTATAAAATTGATTTTTAAGTTAAAAAAAGTAAATGAAAAGAATATAGTGACGGAGCTCAAACGCAGTACAGCCGTCAACAACAAACAGGAAGTGACGCAATCACTTCCTGTCCTAAAATAAACTCCGTCCACTGGTCCCTTAATGTTTTTTTTTTGGTAATCTGTGCAGGGTTGTCTTGCCCTGGCAACCAAAAACACACTTATTTTCAAGTTCAAGTCTGCTTTATTGTCAATTTCCACATGTACAGTACATACATACAGAGAATCGAAATTGCGTTACTCTCAGACCCCGGTGCATACAGATAACATTAACATTAAAGCCTAAAAAAATAACTAGATCAAATATAAAATGTAGATACAATTATACAATAAGGGAAGTGTAAATCAATGAAGTGAACAACAGTGTAGTTAAAAGATTTTTTAGTGCAAAAAAATCACTTATTAAAAATATCTTAAGTCTGATTAAAGTGACAAGTGACAAGTGACCAAGAGCAGTTATTTAACTGACTGATGAGGTAGTTCCATGCCGAATGATGTAGTGAGCGGTGAGTGAGCAGACCAATGCTGCACAAGTGACTCGTGCATGTCATCATATAATTAGTGTGGGGGGGGGGGTTCATAGTTCAGTGGTGCCTGGGGAAGAAGAGGGGAGGGGGGGCAGGTTCGGGAGGGAGTTCAGCTTCCTGACAGCCTGGTGGATGAAGCTGTCCTTCAGTCTTGTGACATTTCGCGACGCTCTCGCTCTGATCAGTGAATGTCTGTGCTCTGCTATACGGGAGCGCGCACTCTTCCGGAAGAAGTGCCCTTAGGACCCATATAAGGAAATTCCGCTCCATCTAACGTCACACAGAGCCATGCTCCCTTACCATTAACCATTAGGCCACGACTTCCCTAGGGTTTGGAGTCAAACTCTCTAACCACAAGGCCACGACTTCCCCAGTAAGAAAATATAATAACATCAAAGGAAACTACTAGTACTATGTGGCCAGTGGGGCGGGGCCGAGAGGCGTGGGAACGAGGAGTGAGGCCAGGTGTAGTGATTGGAGATGAGCTACACCTGCGCCCCACCG
The DNA here is from genome assembly GCF_003368295.1 of Carassius auratus. NCBI lineage: Eukaryota > Metazoa > Chordata > Actinopteri > Cypriniformes > Cyprinidae > Carassius > Carassius auratus. Next base: position 5,715,214 of record NC_039257.1, on the reverse strand, counting down.
CCGGTATCGAGTCCCACGTAGATTGAAGGACGAGAGAGGACCAGGCCTGGGAATGCGCGGTATGTGCCGCCATGGACGCTCGAGGCGGTGGGCTGGAGCGAGTTGCCGGGGACGGGCGAGCTCGCTGCCGGCCGCCCACGATATGGAGGGGCGGCTGCCGTCCGTGAGGGAGCGGAGGAGTCTGCGCCGTTCGCCAGGGGGCCGGAGCCTGCTGCCTCCGCGAAGGAATCCAGAGGGGCAGGGAACGGGGGACTCCTGCCGGCTGCCCAAAACCGGAGGAGCCATCGCCGTCCACCGGGAGGCGGAGGAGTGTCGTGCCGTCCGCCGAGGGCCGTCCAGTGCCACCACCAGGCACCGCGGAGGAGATCACCCAGCTGGTGGGGGGCCGAGCAGCAGTGCGTCTGGGAACCGGAATTTTTTTTTTTTCTCTCTCCCCTCTCTCGTCTCTGTCCCTCCTCCTTCCATCTCCTTTTCTCTCGCCTCGTCTGTCCTACCCCCAGGTTCCCGCAGGTCCCTGTGAGCGGTCCCCCCCGGAGGGAAGGGGGGGGGGGGAGTAGAGCACAGTCTCGGGAGTACCCCCCGGCCTGCGAGGGGCGATGGGGGTATGTGGCGAGTGGGGCGGGGCCGAGAGGCGTGGGAACAAGGAGTGAGGCCAGGTGTAGTGATTGGAGATGAGCTACACCTGCGCCCCACCGCTGGTATCGAGTCCCACGTAGGAGATGGAAGGATATAAAACTGTAGCGACTATAGTGAAGGACGAGAGAGGACCAGGCCTGGGACATATTTTATGTTTTGGTTTTGATTTATGTTCTGTGTTATGTTTTGTGTTTATTTTGTAATTAAAGTTTCATTTGATTGTGCGCCGGTTCCCGCCTCCTTCTTCCGGATGATTAGGAAGTTTTTATTATTACATACTACAAGTGCATAAGGGCTGGAATACTATACAGTGATCTGTTTGTGCATGTCAGTGTTGTAATGGAGACATGAGCACAGGTATATGACATTTTCTATACAGTAAGGGAGAGAATAAGCTCAATGACTATCATTAAGTGTCCTTCCGAATTCAAAATCCAAAAGCTGAGCATCAAAATGAATACATTTCTGTTTGTCATGATACTGTGATATTGAAGTGGATAACAAATTGTGTAGCAGTGATTCAAAGCCATTACTACCAGAAAATTTTAACAAACACTGCCTTTTTGTTTCTGAATAAAACAACCCAAGAATGAAATGATTCCTCTTGACACCAGTTATTGCTGATGGGGCTGGCTGATAATTCGATAACGATAATCGATAAAATTACATGAGTTTGATAAATGTTGGATATGTTTATGTGCCAAAAGCAGAATGAAACTGCGTGAGCTCACTACATAGGCCATGCCCCAAATGGAACACTTCATGTGCACTTTCAGTCTTGTGGACTCAACAAGATAACAATGGCACCCGCCTCCGCATGTCCGTAAATTTCATGAGACCGTAGGGTGTCCTATTCATAATTTTAGCATTCAAAAGAGTGAGCGAGCGAGCGCCTCCTTTACGGCCATTATACGTCCTCGAGCCACACTTCTGCTGAGCCCGCACTGGGGCAAGCTCCGCAGCAGACTTCTACCCGACAGTCAAAGCAGCATTACATCACGAAAGTGCAGACTCAGAGGAAGACTGCAAAGGTTTAGGGTGCCATTTGGCACAGGACCTAGATGCGTTTACTCTGTCATGCTAGTACTAACATATGGAATTACATTTGGTTTAGTAAAAATGAACATAATTTTATAAAACTGAACGTAACTTTTTCAGAAACAATCAAAAATATGCAATGAAAAAAATGAATTCAGTCGCGCAAATTTAACAGGTTCTTAAAATATGCGTCATTCTTTGTTAATGTTTTTAAAAGATCCGTTTTCGCTAATTGTGGATTCTGAATGCATTGCCACAGATTTCACTTATGCTCCGCAGTTTTTCGTTTGGTGTTTTGAACAAACCTCTCGTGGGGGTGGGCTTAACAGTGATCTAATCTGATTGGATAGTGAGCTTTTGAAGTATAGACGTCACTCACTCAGTGGCGTGCATATTGGAAAGCTTTCGTTATCCACAGTGTGCGAAATGTTAAAAAGTCACGAGTGGGGTGTAACTTGTATGTTTTATGTTGTAGAATAAAACGTGAAAGTATCTTGAGCTTATGTGAACCACTGACCTTATTTTAGGGGATTTAACCAAACTTCCATTCAAAAAAACCATTGATTCTGGGACAATGGAACAGGAAGTGATAAAATTCTAACTCGCTTTTGGGTTTTTGCCTACAATGTGACATCATAGTTCTACAACTCTATATTCTACCAGTAACACTACTTTTACTAGTGATAATTATTCATTATTATCATTATTATAATTAACTATAATTCTCCACTTTTAACAATGGCAACCAACCCTCGGGGGACCATCGCTCCACTTGCACTCCACAACCAGTTGAGCTGCCAGAGGAATGCGCTGGGCCCTGTACAAGGAGCGTACTAGCAGTATTTTCGGTGCTCCTCACAAAGTTTGTATGTTGATTGCTGTATCAGACAGTGAGCTAGATCTTTCTGAAGAGGAAGATTTGCTCTCTGGGATGGTAGCATTGCCTGAATCAGATCCAGAAATGATGGAAATGCATTCCTAGGATGCTGAAAGGGTAGGACTCGTGTAGAGACCCTCCACAGTGTCCTGAGCTCCCTTATCAATGAAGATTGGTTTCTCGGGGTGGCCCAAACGGCAAAGAGTCATGGATCTTCAACAAAAGACAATCTTTACTAATAAAAAGTAAAACAAAAAAAGAAAAGCTGGGCTTCCAAGAAATATAGACACAAGGGTCCAAAGACTTAAACTTAAACTTTAACAGACTTAGTTTGCAACAGGTAACATAGGCGCAATACTGAACAATAAGGCATGGCAAAAACACACTTAAATAGGGCAAGATACAGGTGTGATGCATCAGGCATAATGAGTAATAGTGTTCAGCAGGAGTCTGGTGAAAGGCGCCACCTACCGACCAGGAGGAAAATAACAGTCCAGTTAAGGGTTCCTTACTCTTTGGCTACGCAGCTGAGAACTTTGCCCAGCAGACTGAGGCGATCCTACACATCCTGACTCTGTCACTTATACTTAGATTTTTTTCTGGCTTTGCTGCATGTGTTTGTAGTACAGTACATTAGTCTTATATTTAAGACATACTTAGAGTGAGAAGATAAAACTTGAAAACTTGATGAAGGAAAAATATGTGTATGCACTTTATATAGAATATGGGATAAAGTAAAGACAATCTGTGTTATTAATAATTAATAATAATAATTAATAATAATAATAATAATTCCTTACATTTATATAGCGCTTTTCTAGACACTCAAAGCGCTTACATGGTCAGGGGGTATCTCCTCATCCACCACCAGTGTGCAGCATCCACCTGGATGATGCGACGGCAGCCATAGTGCGCCAGAACGCCCACCACACACCAGCTTTCTGGTGGAGAGGAGACAGAGTGATGAAGCCAATCAGCAGATATGGGAACTGTTAGGAGGCCATGATGGTCAGAGGCCAATGGGTGAATCTGGCCAGGATGCCGAGGTCACACCTCTACTCTTTCCGAAAGACATCCTGGGATTTTTAATGACCACAGAGAGTCAGGACCTCGGTTTAACGTCTCATCCGATGGACGGTGCTCGTTGACAGTATAGTGTCCCCATCACTACACTGGGGTGCTAGGACCCACACAGACCACAGGGTGAGCACCCCCTGCTGGCCTCACTAGCACCTCTTCCAGCAGCAACCTAGTTTTTCTCAGGAGGTCTCCCATCCAGGTACTGACCAGGCTCAGCCCTGCTTAGCTTCAGTGGGCCACCGGTCTTGGGCTCCAGGGTGGTAGAAGGATCGGAAGAAAATTGGTAAATGTGTAATTCCATATACTTCACAGACAGCAGGCCACATGACAGTGATACACTTATAACAAAATAATCTCTCCACTGGGATTATTTGTTAACACTTATCTAAATAATCTCTCCACTGGGATTATTTGGAAGTCTCTAGGCCAATTATACCACAAATTGATTTATATGTTAATAATTTAGCATCTCTTTAGGGCATATGAATTAATAGCCTATTATAATTAATTTCTGCTTAGGTGACAGTAAGCAGAGAAGGATTTTCTTGCATGGTTGCATCAGGTGGTCATAGGTCATGGATTACCTGTCAAAGCAGGCCATTAATGACATCTTGCTTTAACAGCATTACAGGCCTCAGTCTTTGTATCAGTTTTTGTTTTCCTCTTCTCTTTGTTGATTATTATTGAGATGTATATGGTGTCTCTCTAGACCTTTACTGTTTAACTTCAAGGTGACATTCAATGAAATTAATTGTTAACATCATAAAAGCAATTATTTTGTTGCTGATGAACAGTAAATAACATAGAAACAGTTGCCATAAAAAGCGTATTTTCCCCAGAGTCCTAATTTGCTTGTTCTTGGTCCCTGAAGAGGAAGGCCTCTTTTGTGATCGCTGAGTGACATTTTGTTTATCAAACATTATTTTGTTTCTACATGTCTCTGTGTCTCTAAGTGGCTCATTATCAGGTGAGGTGTGACAAACAAAGAAGTTACCCTGGAGCAAAAATGCTTTCAGTCAAAGATGATGCAACTCTTGCTCAGAAGTTTGAAAACGCTCACCCAAAATTTTCTACATTGATCAAAACTAAATTATTAGTCATTAATAGAAAAGTAACTGACATGTGTTTGATTTTCATTCACTCATGCTAAACAGATAAATCGTTATTGTTGTCGCAAAATTTGCACCATAAATTTAATTCTCAGCCTTTCAGACTTAAAATAATGCATTTTTAAATTACATTTCTCAAGATATCAATTATTATAAAGTGCTACTAAAACCATGCAACATGCTGATGAATTATAATCAGACTGTTACACAGCTGTCTGGAATAACTGATTCTGATTGGCTACTGTGGCATTTAGTGGTCATATCCTGTCAACAGTAGACATGAGTGAAAGATCAGTGCCTTTCATTATGTTCAGGAAAACTTTAGTGTAATTAGATATTATACTTAATGTGGTGGTAAAGCGTGAAGTATTGTATTTTACTCGTGCAGAAATAAGTATGTGTATTGCTTAAACTGCTTATCACTTATTTAAATTAATTAAATTGGGTCATCTCTTACATAAGTAGTGAACCAACAATAAAACGTTTATTTTAAAAGTACCGAAAATCAAGATTTATACATAAAGCTCTATAAAACTTCTTACAACACGTGGTAGGCCTCAGTGTAGCCAAATGTTCTACACATTCTCTATCTCTATCGTCATGCCTACTTGTGTCATGTAAGAAGTGTTCAAGTGCAAAAACCATGCGTATATCAGGCCCATATGGACACTTTGTTCTATTATATTCCTGCAGTAGAACAGGAACATGACAAATCAGTTAAACACACACATACACACAAACAGGCCATATTAACAACAATAATTAGAAATGCCCTTTCACTGTTGGCGCTTGATCCTGGTTCTTGCAAGGCAAATTAATCGTGCATGCCTTTTCAAAATGTCAATAAGCTATACAACAGTTTATGAGATTAATATTGTTTCATAATACTGTTACTGTTTCAAAATGTTACACCAGGTATTTGTAATAACTTCCTTTTGCAACCTAATGGGGATTTTAGCCATATAAATTGTATTGTATTGTATTGTATTTTATTGTATTTCATTATGTGTCCCTTGTAAACTTGTTTAGCATTTTTAATGTAAACATCGTTTTATTCTTTTCTTTTTTTAAATAACCCAAGAGTCACTGTAGTCTACTCATATTGATTAGCTTTATGTTTTATTTGTGTAGATTTATTTATGGTAAACAGTAAGACATTATGACAGTAAGATATTTTTACAATAGTGAATTACACTTACACTTACTTAAATTTAGCGTACTCCAAAGTAATCAAAATTCACATGACCACATCAAAGTCACTATAGTCTTTGACCATATACAGTTAACATGTTGTATTGTATTAATATGACATAACTATGCTGCCTCATTGTTACTTCAATTCAATAACTTCTCAGAAATGGGAAAAGTCATCATTTATCACTCTAACAAGATGCTGAATTAACACAGGCTTGGACACACCTAAACAATTATTAAGAAAAATTATTGTGAACAAAGCACACATAAAAAAGGTCACTATATCAAAGAACATTTTATAGATTGCCGCAGTGTATTGAATTTGAATTAAAAGGCTTGAAAAAATGTAATTCTTGAGTCTGTTTTTTGGTACTTTTAATTTGTGATGATATCCGTATGTCATATGGACTGCAGGTAGAGAAAGACTTCAGCCTTCCTTGAGTGCTCGATATATGCAAAACTGCCACAATGATGGCACAGTAAGAGAAAACTATGAAGGCCAGGGGACCGAGTAAAACAATCATAGCAAATGCAAAGGTTGGAACTTTGTACAGTGCCCTGTTAGTGCATGCAAGTGATTTGATAGAAATGTGATCACAGTAACAGTGTATAATTATGTTTCCTGAACAGTAAGGCAGAAGGTAAGCCCTTATTGCCATCATTAAATGGCACATGTGTGTAAGCACCCATGCTGCAAGACAAAGACAGAGAAATGTTCAACTTTATTACTATATTAGGATATCTTAGGGGATTACATATGGCTACGTACCTGTCAAAGGCCATTATTGCCAGGATAACAGAATTGACTGAACCAAAATAGTGCACAAAATACATCTGCATGAAGCAACCAGTGAATGAAATACTACCATCTTGGAACCAGTATCTAGCAAAAATCTTTGGTAAGGTAGTGGTGCTGAATAATAAGTCACTTACAACCAGGTTTAAGATGATATAATTCATAGGTTTATGAAGGCATTTTTCTCGAGTAAAAAGTGCTATAAATATTCCGTTCCCCACTAAGATACACACATAAGCAAAAAGCAGCAGAGCAGCCACTGCACCATAGTATCCTGGCTGAAGCCCAGGAAAACCAACGATAAAAAATTCCTTAACAAAGCTGATGTTTCCTGATGACATGATGATCTGATGGCTAAATGAAAAAGATGAAAAATTAGAACAGTGTATAACATTTTACAATATTACATTAATATTACAACATTTGCATCACAGAATCATAAAAGGATTTGATCTTTTTCTCTTTTCAAAATATCGCATTTCTTATAGGCTACTAACTAGTGACCAAAGGGATGAACTAACTCAACCCATTTTGTACTGCTTTTAATACACTGAAACTGAATGTTATTTTAATGACCAAAATATTAATTGTGAATGTGGCAGGGGGGGCGTGGTTTAGCGAAGTCTGCAGCGGGAGAGAGAATCAGGAGACGAGCGGTAAGTGAGTGGTTTGGGCAAAAATTATCATCACCTGTTTCTCGTTCTAGTAATTGGCGTGGAGAGAGTATAAAACGCCGGGAGAAACGGATGCAAGCGAGAGAGAGACGGACTGCTGACCCGAACCGGAAGGAGTGAACCGGAAGTTTGACGGAGTGTCAGAATAAGAGTCCCCGTTTGGGTGTTTGTGATTTTCTTTGTTCTTTGTTTAGTTTTGGTTAAATAAATACGTCAGCAGTCCAGCCGACCCCTTTGTCCTCTTCCTTGCCACACGAACTCACTACACTGGTGCCGAAACCCGGTAAGGAAGAAGGACCGCCGCCGCCATGCAAAGCCCGTCCTCCACGCCGCTTGCGGATATCATCGCTTCCCTCGCGGTCCTGCACCAAGAACAACATCAGGCCCTGCTGGACCTGAGGACCGATCAGGAGAGACGATTCCAGGCCATCGTTCAGGCCCAGCAGGAGGACCGCGAGAGGTTCCGGAGCTGGATGGATCGGGAGGTTCGCGCCGAGGCCGCCGGGCCGCCCGCCGCCCCCATGCACCTGCCGCTTCACAAGATGGGGGCCCAGGACGATCCGGAGGCCTTCCTGGAGCTCTTCGAAAAGTCGGCGGAGGCCTGCGGGTGGCCCCGCGAGCAGTGGCCGGTACGCCTAATACCCCTGCTCTCCGGTGAGGCCCAGGTGGCCGCGCAACAACTTCCGGTGGCGAACCTCCTAGTCTTCGACGACCTCAAGAGGGCCATTATCCAGCGGGTCGGCCGGTCGCCAGAGCAACATCGCCAGCGCTTCCGGTCCCTGGATTTGGGCGAGGCCGGCCGGCCCTTCGCGATGGCCCAACAGCTCCGGGACTCCTGCCGCAAGTGGCTACTGGCCGAGGGAAGTGACGTGGAGCATGTCGTCGACCTGGTGGTGCTGGAGCAGTTCATCGCTCGGCTTCCCAAGAAGACGGCCGAGTGGGTCCAGTGCCACCGCCCCACGTCACTGGACTCGGCCATCCATCTGGCGGAGGACCACATGGTGGCGTGCCCAGGGGTCGGCGCACCCCCACCTGCTAACTCTCTCTCTCCTTCTCTCTCTCCCCCCTCTCTCTCTCGCCCTGTCCCTCTCCCTAGGTCCCGTCCACCCGGCCCTCCTCGTGTCCCGCCCCGGGGGCGGGGCGGGATCGACCATGGACACTTCGGGAGCCCAAGGGCCCCGCCCAGGGGGGCAGGGATTGTGCCTGCTGGGGGGGACAGTGCTTCCTTTTCTCCACTCTCTCCGCGCCAATTCTCCAATCCACTCCCTGCCACTGGGGCGGCGGGTAGGTCTGGGCTGGCCTGTTGGCGTTGCGGGGACCCGGAGCATTTCGTGGACAGGTGTCCAGCGATGGAGGTGGGGACAATGATCCGGGTCCCGGATGTCCCACAGGTCACCCCCGGTCAGGCTGGCGAGTACCAAATACCCGTGAGTATCAAGGGGGGTACATATCCGGCCTTGGTGGATTCGGGATGTAACCAAACCTCAATCCATCAAAGCCTGATTCAACCGGGGGCATTGGATACAAGCCGCGTGGTTAAGGTGCGGTGTGTACACGGGGATGTGGTGGAGTATCCGGTTGTCCCAATTAGCATTCATTTCCGGGGACAAAAGCATAGTGTAGAGGTGGCGGTTAGTCCCCACCTCCGGCATCCGGTAATTTTGGGAACGAATTGGCCTGCGTTTACGGTTTTATTGGGGTCGTTATGTGCGGATGCCTCTTGGGGAAATAAGGCACGGAAGGAGGCCGTGCGGGTACAGGTGGGAGAAACTGAGCCAGGGTCGCTGTGGTCTGCTTCAGGGGAACTGAACGAAATCGGGAGACTAATTCTCTCGGAGCGTGATGACTTTCCTCTGGAGCAGTCTCAGGATGAGACACTAAAACATGCGTTTCAACAGGTCCGCGCCATCGATGGCCAGTCTCTCCAACCTGCCCTCCCGCTCTCCTATCCGTATTTTGCCATTTTAAAAGACCGGTTGTATAGAGTGACCCAAGACGCTCGGACAAAATTGAATACAACCCAATTGTTAATTCCAAAGAGCCGCCGGGAAATGCTTTTCCAGGCGGCTCATTCTAATCCTATGGCGGGCCATTTGGGACAGGCCGCAACACTAAATCGCCTCATGGCCCGCTTCTTTTGGCCGGGCATTCATGACAACGTGCGCAGGTGGTGCGCGTCTTGTCCGGAATGTCAATTGGTAAACCCACCGGCCGCCCCAAAAGCACCTTTGCGCCCTCTTCCCTTAATGCAGGTCCCCTTCGAGAGAATTGGCATGGACCTCATCGGGCCATTAGAGCGATCGGCACGAGGACATCGCTTTGCATTAGTCATAGTTGATTATGCAACACGATATCCTGAAGCGGTGGCCCTCCGCAACATTTCCGCTAAAAGTGTTGCGGATGCCCTGTTTCGTCTTATCTCCCGGGTGGGGGTTCCAAAAGAAATCCTCACCGATCAGGGCACGGCGTTTATGTCACGTACGCTACGCGAACTGTACGGATTGTTGGGCATTAAATCGATTCGAACTAGCGTCTATCACCCACAAACCGACGGCCTGGTCGAACGATTTAATCGCACACTTAAATCCATGATTCGTAAGTTCGTTCACGAAGACGCCAAAAATTGGGATAGGTGGCTAGAGCCCTTGTTATTTGCTGTGCGAGAGGTCCCACAAGCCTCCACGGGGTTTTCCCCCTTCGAGCTTCTCTATGGACGCCAGCCCCGGGGGGTGCTCGACGTACTGAGAGAAACTTGGGAGGAGGGACCGTCTCAGGGCAAAAACGAAATTCAGTATGTGCTGGACTTGAGAACAAAACTCCACACATTGGGGCGGCTATCCATGGAGAATTTGTTACAAGCCCAGGACCGCCAGAGCCAGCTGTATAACAGGGGAACTAGGTTACGCAAATTTGCACCGGGAGAGAAAGTACTTGTATTACTCCCAACGTCGAGCTCCAAATTAATGGCTAAGTGGCAGGGACCGTTTGAGGTCGCACGACAGGTCGGAGATCTCGATTATGAGGTAATACGGTCCGATAGGAACGGGTCCAGTCAGATATACCACCTCAACCTCCTTAAAAAATGGAATGAGGCGGAATCAGTGATGTTGGCAACGGTGATTGGTGGAGAGGATGATCTCGGGCCAGAGGCAAATATCAAACCCCAATCCCTCGCCCTGGCTCCAGGTGGAGACCACCTCTCGCCGTCCCAACTCACTGATGTAACGAAATTGCAAGCAGAGTTTGCCGACGTCTTCTCGCCCCTGCCGGGCCGTACTAACCTAATTCAGCACCATATCGAGACCGAGCCGGGCGTGGTAGTTCGCAGCCGGCCGTATCGTTTACCTGAGCACAAGAAACAAGTAGTTCAGGCTGAATTGGGCGCTATGCTTGACATGGGGGTAATAGAAGAATCTAATAGTAACTGGGCGAGCCCGATAGTTTTAGTTCCGAAAACGGACGGCTCAGTCCGATTCTGTGTAGATTACCGCAAGGTGAATGCTGTGTCGAAATTCGACGCGTATCCAATGCCGCGGGTTGACGAGTTGCTTGATCGGCTAGGCACGGCTCGCTTTTATTCGACATTGGACTTAACAAAGGGCTATTGGCAGATCCCCTTGTCTCCATTGTCCAGAGAAAAGACAGCTTTCACAACGCCGTTCGGATTACACCAATTTGTTACCCTTCCGTTTGGCTTGTTCGGGGCCCCAGCTACCTTCCAGCGCCTCATGGATCGGATTCTACGGCCCCATGCTGCATATGCTGCTGCCTACCTAGATGATATTATTATATTTAGTAATGACTGGCAGCGGCATATGCAGCATCTGAGGGCTGTCCTGAGGTCGCTGAGGGGAGCGGGGCTCACGGCCAACCCAAAGAAGTGTGCGATTGGGCGTGTGGAAGTAAGGTATCTGGGCTTCCACTTGGGGCATGGGCAGGTGCGTCCCCAAATTGATAAGACTGCCGCTATTGCGACCTGCCCACGACCCAAGACCAAAAAGGAGGTAAGACAGTTCTTGGGGCTGGCGGGATATTATAGACGGTTTATTCCTAATTATTCGGACCTCACCAGCCCTTTGACTGACCTTACTAAAAAGGAGGTACCAGATACGGTCCAGTGGACGGAGCCGTGTCAGCAGGCCTTTACTCAGGTCAAGGCTGCTCTGTGTGGCGGGCCGCTGTTACACTCTCCTGATTTTTCTCTCCCTTTTCTGTTGCAGACAGACGCATCGGACAGGGGGCTGGGGGCAGTCCTGTCCCAGGAGATAGAGGGGGAGGAACGGCCGGTGCTGTACATTAGCCGGAAGCTCTCGAAGAGAGAGGCTAAGTACAGCACCATCGAGAAAGAGTGCCTTGCCATCAGATGGGCCGTCCTCACCCTCCGCTATTATCTCCTGGGACGGGAGTTCACCCTCTGTTCGGACCACGCTCCGCTGCAGTGGCTCCACCGCATGAAGGATACCAACGCGCGGATCACTCGTTGGTATCTAGCTCTTCAGCCTTTTAAGTTCAAGGTGATCCACAGGCCGGGTGTTCAGATGGCGGTGGCCGACTTCCTCTCCAGAAATGGGGGGGGGGGGGCTGCAGGCCGGATGGCTCCCCGGCCTGAGTCGGGCGGTGGGGGTATGTGGCAGGGGGGGCGTGGTTTAGCGAAGTCTGCAGCGGGAGAGAGAATCAGGAGACGAGCGGTAAGTGAGTGGTTTGGGCAAAAATTATCATCACCTGTTTCTCGTTCTAGTAATTGGCGTGGAGAGAGTATAAAACGCCGGGAGAAACGGATGCAAGCGAGAGAGAGACGGACTGCTGACCCGAACCGGAAGGAGTGAACCGGAAGTTTGACGGAGTGTCAGAATAAGAGTCCCCGTTTGGGTGTTTGTGATTTTCTTTGTTCTTTGTTTAGTTTTGGTTAAATAAATACGTCAGCAGTCCAGCCGACCCCTTTGTCCTCTTCCTTGCCACACGAACTCACTACAGTGAAGTATAACATTTCTACACAATTTATGTATAACTAAAAAGTATATATATTGTTTGTTTTTGTTTATGAGTTTGGCAACACGTTTGATTTTAACCTGTTAACTGTCACTAACGTTTTTGAAGATAGACTTGAATGTGCATGATACAAACCTACATTTTTATAATTCATGACTGAAAACATTTTGTAACATGATTTTGATGTGCCATTTACATGGTAATGCAATATCTGATTTTAAAATGGGTTTTAAAGGATGAATTTTGAGATTTTATGTTTTCAAGTGATATATAACTTCTGATGATTTCTGATTTCTTTAAACAAAGGTCAAAACTCCTTTTGGAATGTAGATTTCTGAGGGTGCACTCTGGTCATGAATTAATCTATTACTTTTCCTACATAATTTTTAACATAAAATATTGGTCAAATATATATTTGGGAGTCTTAGACCTTTCCAACGATATATAGTTTGTCAAGATTAGATTAGATTTGATTGTAATATAGTATAGTCAACGTAGGCGTCCCGTATATGGGACGGGGTGACATTTAGCAGGTTACTTCTACAAATGTATATGTTTTCTATACACCAATCACTCGAAAAGTACAGATTGTCTTGAAGTAAATGTACAGGTTTACTTGACCACATATTCTACATAAAGTATGAACAAGATTAATTAGTTTCTTTCATTAACCTGTTTTCAGATGATGATGATGATGACAAAACAGCCTCATGTTGCTCAGATACAAATTGGAATTATATTTGGTTGGTGAAATAGAGCAAAAACAGTAAATTTAGTGTCTAAAACAGTTAAATTCTTGTTTATTTAACTGCTGTGTAAAATGAATATTACATTTGTAATCAAGCAGTTTTTTGTTGGAAAAAACTTCAGTCTTCGCGTGAGACTGATTAACTATATGAAATGATATAAATATACACATTTCTACTATTGGCTCTCATGAGTCATGGATGTTAGCAAGACAAATTAATAGGGGTGTAACGGTTCACAAAATTCACGGTTCGGTTCGATACGATACACTGATGTCACGGTTCGGTTCGGTTCGGTTCGGTTCGATACGTTTTAGATACAGCAAAATGTAAAAACATCTCAACTTTTCAGAATGCCGCAAGCGCACCGCGGGTCATGTGACAAGAACCAACCAATCAGCTTCATCCTTTCCCGTAACAAGGTTGAGAGCTCAGCCAAGATAAAGGAACAACTGATCATAGTTGTATATGGATTGCAATTTTGAAATAAATTTAGTAGCAGAGCTACTGCAAGCGATTTTTAGAGCTGCAAATCCATTTATCCTTCGCTGAAATTTCCGCGTCTCATGGAGAGAGCACGTCATTGTTGCTTAGCAAAGACAGACGCCTCATGAGCGCTTCTGCCCGAGCGCTTTGGAAAGGAGGAGAAAGACGTGCTTAGCGTTTTCCACGCGTTTTTAGGAGCACCAGACCTGTTGGTTATTGGGGGATCTTCTCATTTCTAGTCTGTTAAACGCATTGGCTATTTTGCAACGAGCCTTCAGCGTGTACTGAGTGAGCGAGCGCCTGCTGAGTAGCCTAACATAAACATAAGATGGTGTTTTTTTCTTCTTCGGGAGTGTCAGGGGCGTTGCCTGTTACGTTGTTTGGGTTATTGGGCTACCTTGTTGAACGCATATCATTATATTTCTATCTCTCTCTTTTTTTTTTTTTTCCCAAATATAATTAATTACTCCAACGAACCGTTCGGTATACATAATGCGTACCGCGTACCGAACCGAAAGCGTCGTACCGAACGGTTCAATACGAATACGCGTATCGTTACACCCCTACAAATTAACTATAATTGCCTTTTGTCTTTTGGTTAATTAGTGGAAAGTTTGAGGCACAGGCAGGGCTGTTTTAAGACAGTGTGCACTATACCTCACTATACCCCCCCCCCCATAATTAAGGTGATTTCTCAAATTTTATTTATTAACTTGTCCAACTACAGTATTTTTCGGACTATAAGTCGCAACTAAGTATAAGTCGTATCAGTCCAAAAATACGTCATGACAAGGAAAAAAAAACATATATAAGTCGCACTGGATTATAAATTGCATTTATTTAGAACCAAGAACCAAGAGAAAACATTACCGTCAGCCGCAGTGTAGACTACAGGACCACCGAGCAGCATAGAGCGCCCTCTCGCGGCTGTAGAGGGTAATGTTTTAACTTTAACTTAAACAGGGAGAGTGCAGTCAATCGCTTCTGTGTCATTGTCGTCCTGAGCTCATTTTTCACTCGTTTTAAAAAAACTTTAGATCCCTGGAACATTTTGAATTGTAGCTAAACGTTTAGCGTCCTTGTCTTTCTTTAACTTTCTTTTTGCAAAACCACTCAATTGATGTCTGTCCATTTTGATTCATTTTCTGTAGCCATTAAAAAAATGACACATTTGCGTGTACATCAATGAACGGTGGTGTACAGATGTAACTGTGTTAAAGAAGACGTGCTGCTCAAATCTCGAAACACTCTTCATTAACTGCAAGCCGTTCTATTCGCCGCGGGAGTTTCACTCGTTCATTCTGGTCAGTGTTTACATCCATCCTCAAGCGCATGTGAGCTCAGCTTTACAGAAATTCGCTGATCAGATCACAGAGACAGAACAACAACACCCTGACTCTGTTTTAATCATTCTCGGGGACTTTAATAAAGCCAATCTGTCCCGTGAACTGCCAAAATACAGACAGCATGTTACATGTCCCACAAGAGACAGTAATATATTGGATCACTGTTACACCACAATAAAGGATGCATTTCACTCTGTTCCACGAGCAGCTTTGGGACGTTCTGATCACCTTTTGGTTCATCTTATACCGTCCTACAGGCAGAAACTAAAATCAGCTAAACCTGTATCAAGGACTGTAAAAAGATGGACTAATGAAGCAGAGCAGGATTTACAATCTTGTTTTGACCTCACTGATTGGAGTGTTTTTGAAGCTGCTGCCACCGATCTGGACGAACTCACAGAGACCGTAACATCATATATCAGTTTCTGTGAGGATATGTGTATTCCTACAAAGACTCAACTAATTTACAATAATGACAAACCGTGGTTCACTGCAAAACTCAGACAGCTCCGTCAGGTCAAAGAAGATGCTTACGTGAAGGGGGACAATGTCTTGTATAAACAGGCTAAATACACATTGGAAAAGGAGATCAAAGTGGCAAAGAGGAATTATTCTGAAAAAATAAGGACTCAGTTCACTTCCAACGACTCCGCATCAGTGTGGAAAAGTCTAAAGAAGATCACCAATTACAAGACACCACCCCCCAGCACCGTAGAGAATCAACGACTGGCAGACGATCTGAGCGAGTTTTACTGCAGGTTTGAAAGAACACCCATCACCTGCCCTGAACGCCTCCCCACAAAACCATTCACACCCTTCACAACTCCTGCAACCAGCCCTGAATGCCTCTCCAAACTACCGTTCACACCATTAACAGCTCCTGCAACCCATCCTGAACACCTCTCCAATCAAGCACTCTCACCATTCTCACCTCCTGCATCCCCCCTCTCCCCCACACCTGCAATTCAGATCAGCGAGGATGCGGTGCGCCAGGTCTTCCGGAAGCACAAAAGGAAAAAAGCACCAGGCCCAGATTGTGTTACACCAGCCTGTCTGAAATCCTGTGCTGACCAGCTGGCCCCCATCTTCACACAGATCTTCAACAGATCGCTGGAGCTGTGCGAAGTCCCTTCATGCCTCAAACGTTCCACCATCATCCCCATCCCTAAGAAACCCAAAATTACAGGACTAAATGACTACAGGCCTGTGGCTCTAACGTCTGTAGTCATGAAGTCATTTGAAAAACTGGTGCTGGCCCACCTGAAGGACATCACTGGGCCCTTGCTGGATCCTCTTCAGTTTGCCTACAGAGCAAACAGGTCTGTGGACGATGCAGTAAACATTGGACTGCATTATGTTCTGCAACACCTAGACAGACCGGGGACTTATGTGAGGATCCTGTTTGTGGACTTCAGCTCGGCCTTCAACACGATCATCCCAAACCTCCTCCTGCCCAAACTAAATCAGCTCTCCGTGCCCACCTCCGTCTGTCTGTGGATCAACAGCTTCCTGACAGACAGGCAGCAGCTAGTGAGGCTGGGAAAATACACATCCAGCACCCGTTCAATCAGCACCGGAGCTCCCCAGGGCTGCGTTCTCTCCCCACTGCTCTTCTCCCTGTACACCAACGATTGCACATCTAAGGACCCCTCTGTCAAGCTCCTGAAGTTTGCAGATGACACCACACTCATCAGCCTCATTCAGGACGGTGACGAGTCTGCTTACAGACAGGAGGTAAAAGAGCTGGCTGTCTGGTGCACTCTCAACAACCTGGAGCTTAACACCCTCAAAACAGTGGAGATGATCGTGGACTTCAGGAGAAACCCCCCTGCACTCCCCCCACTCACCATCATGAACAGCACTGTGACTGCAGTGGAGTCATTCAGGTTCCTGGGAACCACCATCTCTCAGGACCTGAAGTGGGACATTCACATTGACTCCATCGTAAAAAAGGCCCAGCAGAGGTTGTACTTTCTCCGCCAGCTGAGGAAGTTTAACCTGCCACAGGAGCTGCTGAAACAGTTCTACTCCACCATCATTGAATCCATCCTCTGCACTTCAGTAACTGTCTGGTTCAGCTCAGCTTCTAAATCTGACCTCAGAAGACTACAGAGAGTAGTCCGGACTGCTGAGCGAATCATCGGTTCAACTCTCCCATCTATTCAAGAACTGTACTTATCCAGAGTGAGAAAAAGGGCTGTCAAAATCACTCTGGACCCCTCACATCCAGCACACTCCCTCTTTGAACTGTTGCCATCTGGTCCACGCTACAGAGCACTGAGCACTAGAACGACCAGACACAGGACCAGTTTCTTCCCTCAGGCAATCCATCTTATGAACAGCTGACAATAATGGCGAACACACTACACTTTATATTTATATACACACACACTTTATTTATCTAACACACATACTTAGTATACACTTAAATTTTGCACACAATATATATGTACATACATAACTTCACTTTGTAATATACCTGCCTACAATTGTCATTTGTATATTGTCATTCACTGTCTACATATTTGTATTTTTTATTCTTTTATTATGTGTTTTATGTTCTGTCGCTGTCATTCTGTTGTACTGCGGAGCTTCTGTCACGAAAACAAATTCCTCGTTTGTGTAAACATACCTGGCAATAAAGCTCATTCTGATTCTGATTCTGATTCTGATACTTGTTGTGGACCAAATCAACTCTGACAGATTGGGGACGGAAGGCGGGACTGATAGTGGTCATGTAATCTTTATTTATTTATAATTTATTATTATTGTTGTTGTTAAGTTAGTGTTCATAAACGAGTTATGTATATGGTCTTTCAAGAATTTCAAGTTAATAATAAAACAATTTACGGAAAATCATTTTAAAGCTTGTGTCATGTGGTGCCCCCTAAGTTGTTTTGAATGGTTGGTGCCCCTGTGCACTGGCCCAAGTGCCCTTATGGATAATCCGGCTCTGGGCACAGGTAGCTTAGTCTGTTGTTCTTCACCACTCCACACCAAGACAAACACAACTGGAAAGGGAGGGAGGGCTTCACTTCTGCGGCTCTATGCCTGTCTGTGATGTGCATGTGCCGATCAATGTGTGCTGCACTGCTGTACTGTGCTGTGCTTTGTTCAGAAGGGAGAAATGCATCGGAACTAGACAGTCTCAACAATTCCAGACTTGACCTGATGTTTTGATTTTTAGTTTAGTTTAGCCGCGTTTCCACCGAAATTACCCGGAACATTTGTACCAGAAACTTTTTTTCTCAGGAACTTTTTTCCCCCCAGACCTGTTGCTTTCTGCGTTTCCACCATGGTGTAAAGTACCGGGAAGATTAGGCAAATAGACTGGTGACGTAGGTCTGCGCGCGTTTCTCAATACAAAGTACCGCTGATTTAAAAAAATAATAATAATAATAACGCTGATTTTGGACGTGCATCATCGGTAGTTAGTTCAGACTTTGTGCATTCGACTGGGGAGTGTGATGTCAGCGACGACGCGGATCCTGTATATTTCCTTTCTGTATATTTACAATAAAACGAAATAGGATATCAGATACCACTGCCTCCTTTGTTTTTCATTTAAGCATAATAACAGCTGCAGACATGTACTTAGTTCAGGGATATGTGTATATGCAGCCATTACAATGAAACTAAATATTATATAGACTTGCCTTTTTTATTTTCATTTTAACATATAGATAAATTGAATGCAGACCAAAGAAAACCTGTTAGATTTACCCTGCAGCTGAATTATATTTTATGTTTAACCACTAAAGAGACATCAGAGCCAGCGGCACATATCAGAAGGTCTAGCCGATTTGAGGCTGCTTCTCGGCGGATAGATGATCACTGAGCTCCCGCTGATCATGTGGAGCTCACCGTCTCCGAGATCGGTGTAAAACATTTTTAAATAGGCGCTGTCTTTGTAAATAAACCACAGATTTGAGTTTTAAACAACTACATTCTCGGCTGAAATACCTTTAAAATTATATTTCATGACACAATAACAGTAATATTTTGAAAATGTTGATCCGAATAAATGGTGGTTGAACTCAACCAATGCTGCGTGAACTCAACCAATCAGCATGTTTAGCGCCAAAGTCCCGCCCCCGAAAGTTCCTTAACTTTGAAAAAGTACCACCTCGCCAGCAGGGACTTTCTGAGGGGCATTTTTTTACCCGGAACTTTATTTAGTTCCTGGTTCCTGCGGTGGAAACACACCAAGTACCAGGCCAAAGTCCCTAGTTCCTGGGTAAAGTTCCTGCGGTGGAAACGCGGCATTTGACAACAAAATCTGTGTGCAAACAGAAACACACACACGCACATATATACAGGAAAATTCGTCCCTTTGCGCCACCTGGCGGTAGTTAAGCAAATTATTTGCCGCGGCGGTATGCGCAGCGGTAAAGCCCATTTAGCTTGTCCTCCTACTGTACATACGTATAATCATTTATAAACAAAATAAAAAATAAACAAAAGGCACTTTCTCTCGTGGAAGAAAAAAGGGCAGGTACTCAAGCCTCCTTTGATGTCTATGCCTGACAAAGTCTATGATCAGAATTGAACATAGACTGGATCCTTTCTTTGTGTTGGTTTTCAGTTATGCTTCTGCATTGTTGTCCCTGTCGACTTTCAGTACACATACTGACAGTCAACATTTATAAGCTACTACTAAATATAGAAGAAACATAATTTTCTGTAAAGTTGCTTTGTAACGATTTGTATTGTAAAAAGCACTATACAAATAAACTTGAATTGAATGAATGAATACTGGGGGACTGTTCATGGGGACTTGGTGCAAAAAGGAGCCAAGCGGGCCCCAGGCTGCAGCCATGAAGAAGGCGACCCATGGTGGAGCTGACGGAAGTAGGAGCAGTGGTGGAGGAAGGACTGACAACTCGAGGGGGGGGGGGCATCCGGTGGCAGCGGAGCAGGTAGTGGTGGAGCCCAAGGTGGAGACAGAGAGCCGTCGAGCCAAGGAGGAGCAGATGGCTCTGGTGACCGAGGTGGAGATGGGGATCTGGAAGGCCGCTGTGGAGCAGGAGAGATGAGGGAGCCCAGTGGAGCTGGTGGACTGAAGGGCCACGATGGAGATAAGGGAGCTGGAAGTCATGGTGGTGTCGCTGGGTCGACGGACCTCCATTGTCATAACAGGACAAACTGGTAATTCAAGACAGGCTGACAGTTCAGGACAGACAGGGAGTTCAATAATTGTTTTTTATGGCCGTAACAGGACAGGCAGATGATGACGGAAGACAGAATAAAAGTCTACCAAGTCCTTTTCCAAGTCCAGCCTCAGCTCACCCTCATTGATACGATAGTGCTTCCCTCCACGCATTCAGGCTCCACTGTGATACTTTCAGCAGCAGACTTCGTTGCCAGCTCATGCACCTGATCATACGTCACGTGATCCACAGCTCTGTCACTCCTTTCAGCGATGGCTCGTCAGTCACAGCAGTGGCTGGCTGTCCGTCTGTGGTGGGTTCTGGCTGTACAGTAGCTCCACACATTGGGGTGTGGTTTAGAAGTTGGGCTGGTGTTATCATCCGTGATGTCCACTGTCAGCGGCAATTCACAGCACAACAGCACCCACTCAATAAAGGCATAGAAGGTATAGAGGAAAAGTGTATAATCACATACAGACAGGAAACTAGGTCATAGAACACGTGGGAACAAAAAAACATCTACAAGTCCATGACTTTTACAACAGCGTACCTCCCTCTAAACCTACATATTTAAAACATTATTATTAAACATTTGTTAGACAATTGATTTCCACTTTTACAATGTAATATCATATGTGATGAGAAAGGTAAGAAGAGCAAGTTCAGCCAAAAGTGGACTCGAACCCTCGTTGATCACATCATACGAGCATTACTCTCTGACCTAAGCCACTGCTGATTCTAACTACCATTTTCCAATGAGATAAATTAAGCATGACACAAGTGTGTTTATTCTCAGCATTTTGGTTTGACTTCTTTTTCTTGGAACATAATGACTTTATTCTAAACAATTTATTTAGAATTCTTTTTGCAAAATGTAATCTTTTTTTCTTGAAACAGATATTGAAGAGTTTATGAAGTGTAGTAATAGATCACACTTATATTAGGTTACTTTTAGCATTACCCTGGAGTTAGTTCACTCTCCATCCATGCAGCTATACTGTATGTGTGCGCAAGTTTTGCTATGCCTGAATATAGTAATGCTACAGTTTCCTTTGACTTTTCCATCTTTGATTTTTCCAGCTTCTAAGCTGGCTTTCTGCTATAGTGATGCCACATGCATGTACAGTATTGATTGGATGATTGGATTATTAGTTTTCTAATCAGTAGGGGTTGAGACCAGAGACCAGGTGCAAAAGTGCATAGGGCCCAGAGGCTTAAAGGGGGCCTGATACTTTGCAGTGCTAATTTTAGAGACGTTGCCCCTAAATAAATGAGATAATAACAAAAATTAAGAAATTAAGATTTTATATGTATATGTATTTATATTATGTATTTTTTATCAATAATCAGGAAATTGGTATCTTAATTCATGTTTATATTTTATTCTTTATTGTACAGTTAATACAGAAATAACAAAAAGTTATAGCAACAGAGAGACAATAAAAAAAAACCTTTTCAGCAGATCTCAGACATACTTGTGAAAATGGATCCTTGGTTTTAATTATATGAATGATATGAACATGATATGAACAAACATGACAGCTAACAGCATTTGGGTGGATGAAACCTTAGGGTTATATTAAATATTTCAGTGTAATACAGTCCGCTCAGAAAAAAAAAAATTCAAATAGCTTGTACAATTTACAGTGCATTTTGTTGTTTTGTCTTGCGGTCCGTAATTAAGAACACAGTACAAACTGCATATTGCAGCTGATCACCAACACACATCACGTCTCAAACGCCCACATGTTCGGGTGTAGCAGAGTGAATTTAACTATTTCTACACATTTAATTTCCACATAATGATTCAAAAAACATTTATGAAAAAATATATATAATTTTTCAAATAGGTATTTTAATTCCGAACGATGGAAGAACACGAACATTTATTACCGTCGTTTTGAAAAGTAATTTCTTATTGGCGAAATTCTGTTTTTAAGCAGTTTTTGAATTAAGACTCTGATTTCAGCTGTGTTTAAAACATAAATTATGGGATTTAACATTGGTGGAAGAGACAATGAAAGAGATCCACTGATGACTCTGGCATTGGGGGTGGGAGTAGTAATTAATGAAGCAAAAAAAATGCATATGACAGGAAGAAAGAAAGAGACGACCAGCAAAAGGTGAGACACGCAGGTCTTTAGTGCTTTTAAACGTGCTTCCCAAGTTGTAATTTTACTTAAGGCAAAAACAATGCCCATATATGACAGGACTATAATGAACAATGGTGATACAAGGAACAAAAATACGATGAGGTTTGTTAAGAACATATTAATGCTGTTGTCATTGCATGCCATCACCAACAATGCTCCATTATCACAATAATAACTCTCTACCACATTAGATTTACAGAATGAAAGTCGTGTCATCAAAGACGCTGCCAGGGCCACCAGAGAAGTATTAAATGCCCATATTATTACAAAGACTAAAGACATGAAAGTATTATTCACTATGGCATGATACCTTAATGGCAAACAAATTGCAATGTAGCGATCAAATGCCAGAACAACAAGAGTGGCACTTTGCAGAGTAACAAAGAGGTTCACAAAAAACATGTTAACCAAGCAAGCATTGTAGGTCATGTACTGTGAGTCAGAAAAAAAAATCTTCATTGTGTTAGGAATCCATGCATTAGTTTCACCAAGGTCAGCCAAGGCCAAGTTAAACACACTAATGTATTTTGGACTGTGCAAACTTCGTTCCAGAGCAATAATGAGGAGGACTGCAGAGTTCCCAATTACAGCAATAAAATAATTGACACACAAAAATATATAGTAATAACTCCTGTATGGTATACCTTCAAGTCCAGTGATGAAAAAGTATTCTGGATGAACAATAGACATATTCTGGACAAAACTTGCATTTAAAAAACTCATGGCAGCTTTGTGCTTGATGATTTGAACAAGCTAAAAAAAAGGAATTACCATCAAGACAAACAACATTTAGGGAATTCACAAAATTGTCATCTTACTTTTCTATCAACTATTTTCAAATGCTGCAAGTATACATTTGTATGAAGTTTCTGCATAATATTTCAATCACAAACCTGTATACAAGTTTTAGAGCGAGACACACAATGACTATGAAAGTCTAAACACCTGTGAGCTGCTTTGAATATTACTCAGCTGTAAATGCTCGTCCTTGTTTTCTTGTTACAAAGATCATTGGACATTTGCGTCATTGAATCCAAATATATCTTCTGAATCATCTCTTGAGAGATTTCAGACAACACAATGATGTAATACTATGCTGAAGTTAATGATCTGGCCACTGCTTTAGTTTTGATATAATTTTTTTTCACTAGTCTGCAAACAGGCCTCAGAGTTGCCCTTTGTGTTCTCAGATATAGTTATTGTTAAGTCTGTAATGTGACACCAGCAGCATTACAGCTTACTAGCTTTTAAGTGACTTATTTAAGTTTAAGTTTAGCTTGTCCATGCATTGGGCTTTACAGCAAGGTGGAAATGGCTGAGATCCACTGAGGGGACAATTCAAATATGCATACACCTATGTAACAACCAGTGTTGGGCTCATTGGTCAAAAATATTATTTAATATTCACTACTCTTTTAAAAATTATAATTACTTTAAAAAAAATTACTACTATAAGGGAGTGATCAGTACACTATTACTTTTCCATTACACCCCACACAACTGGTAGGCCTTATTGTGTCTTTCTCCCCAAAATTTTGACTTGTACGCCTCTTTGTGAATGTCAAGGTATGTTTATATGTATCATATTTAGAAGTATTTATTTTCCACTAAATTATGTCATCTGATGGCCATTAGTGGTTTTCAGAGCTCCCTCTGTGATCTCCCTTTGATTTCACATTCAAGATTGCTGTTATGAAGATGGTTGGCTGCATATACTTCACTCATATCACATTATCATTATTCCCTCCCTATCTAGAGGTTGAATATCATATGACATTCTGCGTTATGTCTCAGTAACACAATACTTGTGTCCCAATTCAGTATTTGCATCCTTTGATCCTTCCAAGGCTAAATGCATCACAGGAGTACAACCACTTCTCCAATTTCAACGTGGTAAAAGGGGAATTTAGCCCCCGGCTGATCCTTCGTCGAATATGCCAGTGTTCTGACAAAAAATGGTACCTATCAAAACTGTATCTATCCTACTGTAAGGGTAAGTACAGGGCCGGGGTAGGTGTACATGCTAATAAAGCCTCACACCTTATGTGTCGAGGAAGTCGTGGCCTAACGGTTAAGAGTGTTGGACTTGCAATCCAAGGGTTGTGATTTTGAGTCTCGGGCTGGCAGGATTTGTAGGTGGGGGGAGTGAATGTACAGTGCTCTCTCCACCTTCAATACCATGACTGAGGTGTCCTTGACCAAGGCATCGAATCCCCGACTGCTCCCTGGGGGCTGCAGCATTAATGGCTGCACACTGCTCTGAGTGTGTGTTCATGGTGTGCGTGTGTGTGTGCACTTTGGATGGGTTAAACGCAGAGCAAGAATTCCGAGTATCGGTCACCATACTTGGCTGTATGTCACATCACATTCACTATTAATATCAAGCTGGAAGAAAAATCTGATCGGTAGCACTTTTCACATTTGAATTATGCTACCATCTGTTTTAAGGGGAGGTAGCAAAATCTGACGGTAACAAATTATCAGAATACCGTCCATTCCTCACTCAAGCCTGCTGGGTGTGATTGTGTGTTTTTCGTTGTGAAAGCGAAACTACTTTGTTTGGCCTTCCAAAAGAGGACACAACCATAAATCAGTGGTTAAGTTGTTTTTACAACACTGTTCCAGAACAGTTCAACCCAAATATTCAAGGGTTAGTTCATCCAAAAATGAAAACAATGTAATTAATGACTCACCCTCATGTCTTAAGAAATGTCCAAACCTGTAAGACCTCTGTTCATCTTCAGAACACAGTTTAAGATATTTTAGATTTAGTTCGAGAGCTTTCTGTCCCTCCATTGAACATCTATGAACGGTATGCTGTCCATCTACAGAAGGTAATAAAAACATCGTCAAAGTAGTCAATGTGACATCAGAGGGTCAGTTAGAATTTGTTGAAGCTTCGAAAGTACATTTTGGTCCAAAAATAACAAAAACTACAACTTTATTTAGCATTGTCTTCTCTTCCGGGTCTGTTGTTAGCGCATTCACAAGACTGCAATGTAGTGATAACCGGTTCATGAATTAATCACTCGAAGTAACCGGATCTTCTTGCACCAGTTCTACTGAATCGTTTGAAATGGTTTGCGTCTCCAATAAGCATTAATCCACAAATTACTTAAGCTGTTAACATTTTTAATGTGGCTGACACTCCCTCTGAGATAAAAACAAATATCCCAGAGTAATTCATATACTCAAACAGTACACTGATTGAACTGCTGTGAAGTGAGAACTGAAGATGAACACCGAGCCAAGCCAGATAATGAACAAAACATTTACTCATTTGGAACGACATGAGTCATTAATGACATAATTTTCATTTTTGGGTGAACTAACCCTTCCAGATGGGTACAGCGTATTTTATGGAGGACAGTTTTCTGAACCTGCAGAGTAGCCTACAATGTGTCTTCACACAAAGGCTATTTCTATAAAGTGGGGCAGTTCCAACTTTGCAAGAACAGGCGCTTCTGACTCACAGCCTGCAATTATGTTTTTTATATTTAAAAAATTTGCCACTGATGATTCAAAGGTGATTTTAAGAGCAGTGTAGAATAGTGCTTGTTGTTTGTCGTTTCTCTGATCATCAATGCAGACATGGTTTTATGTGTACACAGCGCGATATGCAACTCAACTTTAAAAAAAAAATATAAGTCATTATAATTAGCAATTATGTCCCCACTGAATGCAACAAATGGCTCGTTTTTAATGGGTTTTATTGTTTTTGTTTTTGCCGGGAGACAGCATGACAATTTGGTAAGGGCTGTATAACATGCTGAAGGTTATTCGGCCAATCACAACGCATTGGATAGCTGGTCAATCAGCATACACCTCGCTTTTCAGAATGATGAGCTTTGTAAAAATCATTGTTTTTCAGAAAGGTGAGGCATAGAAGAGCAGTAATAATGCACATTATGTGTAAATCCCCATAAACACATTGCATTAAACCAAATACAAAACATATTGTTATTTTTATCAACGTCATATTACCCTTTTAAGTATGGCTACTGTTGTCTCTGGAAAACTTTTACCCTGCAAGCTCCAATCCAGAAGCCAGAAACACGGAAGTGTGGAAAAAAACGCTAATTACTTGTTCAAAATAAGTCCTTTTTAAAAAGAGTATATGTGAGTTTATGTGATTTTGGATTTGGTACACAAAGAAAATTCGGAAGTTTAAAGAGGTTCGTCTTCGGAAATGGGAATTATGAGCATGCATACTGATTGATAGATCTGCAGCAAATCAGCTGTCTGTGAGTGATCAGCTCCAGAGAAAGAAATTCGATGTGCATGTTGGGACATGACCAGATCAAAAGGCAGGAGATGCTGCTCGCAGTCAACATAAAATATTTATTGACTGCAAAATATGGCTTACATTTTATGAGCAAAAATCTACAAGACATAAAGAACATAAACAGGGGACACTCTGACCCTCCTCTCTCTTCCTGTTGTGTTCACCCTCTCTCAAGTAGCCAAGACCGCAAGTGTGGGTATTTTGAGAAGACTAAACAATGGTTGAAACCACACCATTCACTCCATACATAAAAATTGTATCTAAAGAAAGAAAAAATTATTGTGAGTTATATTTATTATTAGTAAAGTAGATTACGAAAGTGACATTTTGATGATCTCTAAAAAAATAATAATCATTTCAGGGTAAACTCCCATGTTTGTACGCATTAGTGTTGAGTTCCTCTAGTTTTATTATGCAATACATTATAGCAAAAGACATAAGCAGAAAATATTATGTTTCGAAAAGGTATTTTTGTAAGGTCACAAAGCCATTGCCCTTCTAAACAACTTTTTAATGATGTTTTGATCTACAGTACTCAAGGTGACTGGAGACTGGATTCTCCCAAGTGTCAGAGCGGTTTTTACATGGTCCCCTGTGCATCAACACGTAATTTGTCATCTATTATGAGTGCTGCTAATTAACAACTGAAGTTTGACGAACAGAAATTCTGAGATGTAGATTGTATTGCAACTTTTTCTGAATGTTTCACTGAAATGTCTTACTGTTGTAGAATATATCAGTCATTAATGACTGAATCATATTTAAAACTGTCACCCTGTCCCGTATACGGGACACCTACATTTACTTCATTATATTACAAATAAATCTAATCTAATCTTGACAAAATATATATCATGGTAAAGGTCCAAGACTCCAAAATATATATTTTACCAACCAACCCTTAAAATCTACATTATAACAGGAGTTTTGACGGTTGTTTAAAAAAAAACTTCTTCGTTGCCTTTTTCTCTATCACATTTTAGAAATCATCAGAAAATATATATGAACTAAAAACTTAAAATCTCAAAATTCATCCTTTAAAACCCATTTTAAAATCAGACATTGCATTACCATGTAAATGGTACATCAATATCATGTTACAAAATGTTTTCATTCATGAATTATAATAATTTAAGTTTGAAAAGTGCACTATAAAGTCTATGTTCAAAAATGTGAGTGACAGTTAAGGGGTTAATAGTCAGCATCATTATACAGTAATTTTCGTTAATCCTCAATTAGAGTTGATATAAATATGCATTCATGTATATTTTTTCCTAAAAAAGTTTTTACCTTTCCTGGCTCAATGAATTAAATACAATGAATGTTTTATTGTATTACATATCTTATGATTCTATTATTACAATATAGAGGGAATAATTAAGAACTCTTATGGTATGCTGTGTTATAGCAGAAACGATTAGATGATCACATTTATTGTTAATATTCTAAAATTAAGAAATTAACTCTGAAGTGTTTAATGACTACAGCAGAGAGAGTCCAGATTTGAAACTAAATCTGTGTGATCATTGTATTAAACAGTACTATACTGTCAGGCATAATTAGTCTTATATTGAATTGCTCAGTAAAGTTGTCAAAGATTTTACATTTCTGATCTAGCTGTAAGAGTAAACGGCTCCTTCAAATGAGGTCTTGAAATGCTGCCTTTGTTTACCAGGCCACAAAGAATACAATAAATGTGTCCTTTCCGGCCCCTACCATCATAAGATTCATTGTGCACTGATGACAACAGCATTTTTTATTTATTTATTTGTTTGTTTAAAGGTGCCATATGCAGAAATTGAGGTAAAAATATCCATAACATGACCTACATGCATCAAAAGAATGAGAAGAAATAAAGGCGATGATGTCATTAAAAAAATGTCAAGTTATAGTGCTGCAGAGATATCAACCTTAATTAGCATTAGCATTACTAGCCCCGGCCCGGCAGGTGTTGTAATACCAGTTTCGGCCGTGAGAGGCGGTATGCGGGCAACATAACCACCAGCCAACCTGCAACGAATACACGAATAACTCGCAGGGCGTGCCTGGACCTGATGTCAATCGTGTGGAAAGTACAGCCCACTACTTTCAGTTCAGAGAAGAGAGCGGAAGGATAGTTGAAACCCTTGGCAAAAGACCAACACCCGCTACAGGGAAACAACCGCGCTCGGAATCACAAATCAAATCCGATAAGAATGACTTAACAGAGTAAACATCGGCACTGCTTTTAATCGCTGGAGACAACTGATGGACCTGAAAGAAATGAGGTTTGACTCCGAACTTGCAAGTTAGATGCTGTTAGTATTTCGCTAGAAGTTTGTTTTATATGTTTGTGTATTTGTTTTCGGGAAGTTATAACATAGAAATGTATCGAAGGCTGTTCGATAAACTTGCTAATGTTAGCGATGGCTAACCGTAGCTGCGTTTGATAATTAGCTAGCTATAACTTAACGTTACCCATTTTATTATATAGGGCTGTGCATGTCTTTACTCATGTACATCTCATCAGTAAAGACGCTCCTGTAATTAGGAGTATATCTCCAGTACGTGTGTTCAGATCAGGATTTCCAGGTTTTCACAACAAATCCTGCCCAGTTGCTTCTCAAAACTAGCCCAATCTCGCTTCCAGAAGGTTCCCCGATAAAACATTGCTTCCCGGGGTTAAAATATAGTTTTTTTTAGCAGGGTTGCCTTGGTATAATTCGCATTTTAGGGGCTAAATATCACGTTATTTGTATTGGGGTTGCTGTGACCAGCGGACATGAAAAACAACCACCACAGACTTGGCAACACTGGTTGGCATTTACTACACGGAGCCGTAATTCACTGACAATCTACACAACATCGATGTTAAAATCGCAGGCGATTCTTTGTCGATTTTGAAAGCGATTTTGTGTTAGTTGTCGGTAGACTAAGGCTCTGTGCAGTTACTGCCGCTCCACCTGAAGCAGTGTTGCCAAGTCTGCGGTTGTTTTTCATGTCCGCGGTTTGAAGCAATCCCAATACCAATAACGTGATGTTTAGCCCCTAAAATGCTAATTTTACCAGGGAAACCCTTCCCAAAAATTTATATTTTAACCCCGGGAAGCAATTTTTATCGGGAAACCTCCCGGAAACGCGATTGGGCTAGTTTTGGACTAGTTTTAAGAAGCAACTGGGCAGTATTTGTTGTTAAAAACTGGCAACCCTGATCTGAATGCACATGCTGGAGATATACTTCTAATTACAGGAGCGTCTTTACTGATGAGAGGTGCATGAAAATCGCATTCGATTTTTCACACAGCCCTATGTATCATAACTAACCTGCTCTGTCTAGTCTGTTGGTCTCCGTGTCCTCTTTGCTTCGTGGTTTTTCTGTGTGTGAAAAAATTGATGTGTGGCGTGAAAGCGTGTGAAAAGAGTCAATTGCAACTCACGGTGAATGCTTGAGAGTTGGCACATTAGTTCTCATGCAGAATAAAGGACAGGTTGATTATTGCTGTTTAGGGTTTGTATTAATCTATGATGTGTCCCTGTTTGCCTACAGGGACATAAAAAAATAAATTAAAAGTGATACGTGGACCAAGGTGTCTGAGATTGTTCATTTTAAGTAAAGGATCATAATATTTCGTCCACAACAATATTTAATGAGGTTATAACTCCTTGTGGTTAGTCTGCACGAGATCAACAAGCTTGTTTGCTTTGCGGGCGCTTTAAATACAAAAATAACCATTCGATCTTCGTTCAAATCTTCGATCATCTGAGCGCTCACAAATCTTTCTACAGCGTCGTGAGCAGAGCGGCAAGAGCGATTTTTGACGCTCTAGATGCCGGCGGTGTGAACGCACAGTTAGGCTTCAGCTATGGCTGTAGTGTTGTTGTGAAAATAGGGGCGGAGCATAGAGACTATTCCGTTTCTCGTTTGTTACTCTAGAGTAGACCAATTCACTTTATTGAGGCATACTGCCCCCATCTGTTATGGAATGTGGAGTATGACTTGATTTTTTTTGCCAAACATTACAGATGGCACCTTTAAGCAGATTTACACTTTTGTAGTGTAAATTTATTTTGTAATGTAACATGTAAATCTTTGTAAAAACAATATAAATTGTTTTCAGGTTATATTTTATAAATTCTCATAATTCATTCCAAATTTCTGGAACTAAAAAATTCCACCACTAATTTGGTTATTTGAAAGGCCTCTTAGTAACACAATCGAAGTTTCTTTCCAGTTTTTAGGATGTTTTATTATCGACAAAGAGAATATGCGGAAAAAAAAAACTTAGAAAAAATTACTATCTACAGCCTGTTTCCTAGCCTGACTACGTCAGACTTCCTACTTCCGCTCAATTTCATTTCGCTTCTGTACTCAGTCTGATACAGCGTCAGAGCTTTCTGTTTGCCACCGGTCTGGAAACAGCTGGGCCAATCAACGGACAGAGGGCGGGCTGAGAGCCGTGACGTAGATGCTAAACGCCGAGTTTTATATTGTAGGTTAGAGAAATCGAAAACCGAAACGACCGCGGAAATGGGAAACGAGACACGGGATGCAATTCGCTCTGTTATGGAGAACATTCAACTCTTTTTCAAACTGCAAAAGTCGTTTACAGCCATGTTCACTCCGGTATTTCGCTCGCATCATCATGTGTTTACAACAGGTTTACAGTGGAAGTTCAATCATAGATTTGAGTTCGATGCATGATGTCTGTGCTTCGATGCGGCTGTACAGGCGCATAACATACGTCATAACTAAACGTATCTGATTGGCTTACGGGTAACCAATGATTTTAAACTTCAGACATGCGCCCCCTAGCGAGAGAGAAAACACTTCTCTATTATGCCATTCCAGACTCTGTCTACGAAGCAAAGTGAAGTAGCAGAGTCTGGGATTACTAGGCTACCTGTTTCCATCCGTCTGGCCTTTTACTGATAAAATGTTCTACGTGATGACGTCATCCCTAAAAATCAAATTGTCACATAATTTTGGTAAATTTCCTTTGAGCTGTTTCAATACATAATTTCACCTATTGCGTAAACTAGTCCTATTTAGTCCTATAGTCCTATAAACTAGTCCGTTGCTGTGCCGCTTGAGTCCGATGTAGACATGGTATAAGTTGTTTCCACTTTATATAAAAAAAAACAAACAAATAAAACAAGTGATCATGCCAGCTCCTCTCTCGCGCAGTTATGAATTACCAGTCCCTCCAGAAAAACGCGATTTATAAAAAAAACTCACATTTATATTAGCAGAAAGTTGAAAAATGTTGCGTTTACTTCACACAAGTAAAGCAAAATTTTCCCCTAGTGCCATAGGAACCTTATGAAGTGACGTAATTACGTGACGTGAATATCATATGCAAACCCCGCGGTGAAACCAGGGTGAAACTTGAAGCGCGCAAATCATTCTTATTTGCCGAAAAAAATAAGCGCAAAAGAACGCGAGAAGCAGTTTCCCGATTTGTTGACAGTGACAGTGGAGCCAAATTATATTGCGAGAACTTGCGAAAACTGCGGTTTGATGAAATAGAGAAAAAAGGTGATTCCCCCAACACCCCCTTCTCACTACGCTACTAACACTGTTGTAGTTTCATTCAGAAGTTGATGCAACTTTACAGTTGTAAGATTACACTTTTTTGTTACAGAACAGTACCAAAAACTTACAGTTGTAATTATATTCGTAGTATGTAAAATAATTTACGTTGCAGTAAGAGATTGCAACTTAAATATTCTGTGATTTAGTATGCTCGCTTATCATAGGAAGTAACAAGAAATTACTCTTTACATTAAGGTATTAGCCTAGTGAGAAAAAGGTGTTGGGGGAATCACCTTTTTTTTCTCTTTTTCATCAAACCGCAGTTTTTTTCAAGTTCATGCAATTTCATCGCATAAAATGGCAAAAATATCCTGCATATTCCATCACATTTTTTAAGAAAAGGATTTTTGCCTGCAACAATCACAAAAAAAATCTGTGTTTTTCTGGAGGGACTGAATTACTAACTCGACAATGCAGTCTATTCATTGTCATAATAAAGTACAATTAGCCAAACATTGAAAATCATACAATTTTAGTCCCCCTCACTCCATAACAAATACATTAAATGTAATAGTAGGACAGAACTCAGAACAAAGCAAGAACAAAAAAAAAAAAAAAATAGAGGAAGCTACTAACAAGCTAAAACAAATTAATTAAATTATTGTATTTCATGTTCCAATATCCACGTAAAACAAAATGTGCTTGGCAGTTGGCATAGTAATATCACGGGGGTAGGTCACGCTGAACATTTCGATCAGCTATGTCGGTAAAAATTTTGAAGCGCTAAATATTTTTTCTTAAAAGAAATCTTTGGATGTAAACCTAGCTACAGATCATCTGTTACTGTGTTGTACAGTACATACCAAATATAACCAGAAGAGGGTGACACAGACATCATTTCTTGGAAACTCTTATGAATGACCATCTCTAATCCCTATATGGGTAAACCATGAAGAAATAATTTACAGTACTAGTAAAAATTTGGATACACTTAATTTATTCTTATTACTATTTTCCAATATTCAAATTTTGTAAGCCAAATTAGTTTAATAACCTTCTATAACCTTCTTACTTTTCACAATGGCTGACAAATAATAAGGAAGGGAAAATGATATCAGGTGATACATGAGATGAGTCTTTAATTCTACTAAATATTGACTTTATTTATTTTATTTTTTTTGTGTCAAACCTGTGAAAAGTGCAACTGACACTTTTTTAAATCACTTAACTATGTGTATTTGGTTGTGTTTGTGTGAATAGCAGCACTAATTCATCCAATTAATTCCCTCTGGATTGTAACAGTGTCCTAAGAAATATTACAACAGTATTGTAATGAATATTAATTGTTTTTAAGTGCCTCCTAAAAGGCTGAGAATTCAATCTGTGATTCATGCAATTATTGCATCCAGCTGCCACTGATCACAGAGTGAGTATAATAAGGTACAATGTATATCAGGTTTTCGCTGAGGAGCCGAGCCAGTGACCCGGAGGCTCAGCGGTGGTACAGCAACCGTGGCGACGGGACGTGATGTCTCTGTTCCCTCTTTCAGGGAACGAGGGTTACCATACGTAACAAAGATGTTCCCTTTCAGTCGGTCACTCTAGACATCACATGGATGACCGATGAAATTGGGTCCCTACCAAAGCGCCATTGGTGCTGCCCCTTCAAGTGCCCTGTGCGTGCCACATGCGCCCTGTCACGGGAGGAGCACAAGACAGACACAGTGGGCGTGGCGTCAGGCCTCGGAGAGGCTTTTATTAACAGAAATCATAAAACAAAGGGAATAAAAGTGGCCAAAGGGGGAAAGTGTCCAAAATAACAGGGGATCTGGTGTCCTCGTCGTGCTGCAGGGTTTGTGTAGGTCGGGCAGTGTTCATCGAGGAAGGGTCCAGGCAAGGGGCGGAGTCCGGCGGCCGCACGCGCTCCCCTCCTTGGTCCGGGGCGCGAGGGGCGGCGGCTTCTCCTAGCGGCCTTGTCTCTCTCGTTGGCCGCGGCGCTGGTAGGGGATGGACGGCCCGGCATCCTGGCCCGTCGGCCGTGTATACGGGTGCGGTTCCCATCCGGATCGCGGGTCCGGCAGCTCACGTCTTGGTGGCGCGGGAGTCCCTCAACGCACCCTTCCTGGACCCACGAGGACACCAGTGTGCATGCACGGGGAAGAGACCGGTCTCCTGAGGAGAGGCGCGTTGGGCTTTTAAACAGCGGCGGTAATGAGGCTTCACTTCCTTCAGGTGTGCCCCATCACACGCCGCCAGCCCTGACTCGTCCAGCGCCCCTCCTCTCACACACCCACTCCAGTCGGGAGCCTGGTGAAGGGCGGCGATTTAGGATGGGGTGCCGGTGATAATCAGGGAGGAGGCAGCTGACTCGTCACATTCCCCCTCCCAAGCGACATCCCCGTCATCAGGGCGCCGCCCACACGGGAGTGCTACCATCATCAACCAGGCTCCAAACGGTCGGAGTGGGCGGGGCTTCCTCTCCGGGCGGTCCTCCCTCTCGCAGCGCACCAGAACATGGACAGAGAAAGCGGGTTTTAGTGACAGCCTCAACCAACCACAGGGTAAAATGACAATGGAAAAGTCACTTACCCCTTGTGTGGCTGGGAGGCTGTCCCCAGTTTTCCTCCGTCCCAGTCTGGGTTCTCACGAACGTTTGCAAGCGAGAGGGAGTGACGTCACCAGACGTTTCCCAACTGCGCTGTCTAGGCTCCGCCTGCCCGCATTCTCCACCAGTGTCACGGGAGGAGCACAAGACAGACACAGTGGGCGTGGCGTCAGGCCTCGGAGAGGCTTTTATTAACAGAAATCATAAAACAAAGGGAATAAAAGTGGCCAAAGGGTGAAAGTGTCCAAAATAACAGGGGGTCTGGTGTCCTCGTCGTGCTGCAGGGTTTGTGTAGGTCGGGCAGTGTTCATCGAGGAAGGGTCCAGGCAAGGGGCGGAGTCCGGCGGCCGCACGCGCTCCCCTCCTTGGTCCGGGGCGCGAGGGGCGGCGGCTTCTCCTAGCGGCCGCGTCTCTCTCGTTGGCCGCGGCGCTGGTAGGGGATGGACGGCCCGGCATCCTGGCCCGTCGGCCGTGTATACGGGTGCGGTTCCCATCCGGATCGCGGGTCCGGCAGCTCACGTCTTGGTGGCGCGGGAGTCCCTCAACGCACCCTTCCTGGACCCACGAGGACACCAGTGTGCATGCACGGGGAAGAGACCGGTCTCCTGAGGAGAGGCGCGTTGGGCTTTTAAACAGCGGCGGTAATGAGGCTCCACTTCCTTCAGGTGTGCCCCATCACACGCCGCCAGCCCTGACTCGTCCAGCGCCCCTCCTCTCACACACCCACTCCAGTCGGGAGCCTGGTGAAGGGCGGCGATTTAGGACGGGGTGCCGGTGATAATCAGGGAGGAGGCAGCTGACTCGTCACAGCCCCTATAAGGAGTTGGCCGGAGCTCGGAACAAGTAGTTCCACTCACCGTTGTCAAAGAACTACCTCACTAGGTGAGATTGGAGAACACTGGGAAAACATACCCGTTCCGCTTGGAACCGGGACGCTGCGAAAGCCCCATCCTTCCCCAAGGAGTTTTCGGGAGCAAATACACATATAGCATCCATTTAATTTGAGGTGATTAAAACCCTCTTAGAAAGGCAGAAGTCTGCCAGGGAAACACAGGCTCTAAGGCTATATGGGACGTTCAGCTGCATCCAGCTGCCAAGGGTGATGGAGGATCTCAACAGGGTCTACAGTACGGACACTCTGGAGCAGTTTAAGCAAGCCGACACTAACCAGTGCCTCTCAGTGCCACTACCAGTTTGAGGTGAGAACACAGGAGGATACCGGCTCTACACGAAGATATAACCCACCGAACTTGTTAGGGGTCACCCAGCTCGCAGCTCTACAAATATCTGTCAGCTAGGCACCACGAGCCAGCGCCCAGGAGGATATAACACTTCTAGTTGAGTGAGCTCGCAACCTGAATGGCCAGGCTCACCCTGTACTTGATAAGCCAGAGGCATCTACAAAAAAGTGGGCCATCCTCTGCTAAGAGAAGGCATTCCGCTTCTGCCAGCCTCCGTAACAGACAAAGACCTGGTCTGAGGTCCTGAAGCTTTGTGTCCAGTCTATGTATCATCTCAATGTTCGGATGGGACAGAGCAAAGCCAGGGCTGGGTCTGCCTCCTCCAGTGGCAGCGCTTGAAGATTCAACACTTGGTCTTTGAAGGGTGTAATGGGAACCTTGGACACGTAACCAGGCTGGGGCCTCAGGAATACCTGGGAGTCAGCTGGCCCAAACTCTAGGCATGAATCGTCAACCGCAAATGCATGCAGGTCCCCCTACCCTCTTGATGGAGGCCAGAGCAAGCAGGAGCAGATTTTTCAATGATAGAAACTTTAGCTCAACTGAATGCAAAGGCTCAAATGGGTAGGCCCAACAGGACCCGAGCCCGACAGGTTTCGACCCAAACCCGACAAGTACATTTTAATTGACAGTTTTTTGATAGCCCAAACCCGTTTACAGCCCGACATTATTCAAATGTGCACACACACACAGCTCTTTTGCCTTTTGTCAAGAATGAGTCATTTATACATGTTTTACCATAACTTATTAATAACTAACTTAGACTAGACCACTTGGAAGTTGGAATAAAGAAATAAAATAAGTCCTTTGTGACATCTTAAACTCTCAGCACTCTAAACATAGGCATAGGCTTATTTAGCCTATAAATAGACCAACGCACCAATAAAAACGAGTCTTTATTAATATATTAAATTAAGATAAATTTTACATTAAGATTATATTTGGTAATAACAAAATGAAGATAAAGGCTCCGCCGGATTTGCTTCGCCACTAACAGCTGACATTTAATAAAAGAATAATGCCAACATTAGCGTAAATACTCTGTCCACATTGTGCATTTAAGACTCAATGAATATTTAGATATCATTTGAAAAACCTTTACTCACAGAGATTAGGCTAAGCCTACATGTTTTTGTGGAGGAAAATTATTGAATCCACTGTAGATGGCTTCAGTGCGTTCCTGCGCTCACTGATGGTGCGTCATGATTCACTCATTATTCTCATTATAAATATGGTCAAAACTTTTCCACACCTCAGACTTTGCTTCGGTTGCTGGTGTAACCAAAACGTAATCACCAGAGGCAAGCCTCCATTATACCTACTCAGCATCCATTTTCACATCTTTCTCACACTAATCGAAACAAATCACATGACCGCTCGTTTACCTCGCAAACTGGAGCCTGATGATGAGGTCATGCTTACCTATAGACTTCCCATTCACAGGGTCATGGTACGCAGCAATAGCGGCAACCTGGACTTTGAGGGTGGAGGGAGACAGCCTTCGCTCCAGCTCTTGCTGTAGAAAGGAAAGCACGACTGCAATCGGGCATCTTCAGGGGTCCTCTCAATGAGAAGAACACCACTTGACAAACAGGTTCCACTTCAAGGTATAAGCGTGTCTCGTAGACGGTGCTCTTGCTGAAGTGATGGCATCCACTACCTCTTGGGGTAGCTCACCTAGAACCTCTGCATCCTGTCCAGGGACCATACATGGAGTTTCCAAAGATCTGGATGCGGGTGCCAAATGGAGCACCGTCTCAGAGTCAGTAGATCCTTCCTCAGAGGAATCGGGCCCTGAATGTGAACAGCACAAAGTGACCTCAGAATCTTCTGACTCCCAAGGAGGAGGTGGTGGGCGAGTTGCGACATGCTATGTGAGTGCAGACCTCCTTGTTGGTTGATGTATGCCACAGTCGCTGTGTTGTCTGTTCAGACCAGCACGTGCTTGCCTGGTAAGTGACCTTTGAGGCAGTTCAAGGCAAGGCAAACTGCTAACAACTCTAGACAATCGATGTGCCAATGCAGCGGCGGGCCCGTCCAAACCCCTGAGACTGCATGCCCATTATACATGGCACCCCAGCTGGTGGTGGAGACATCCGTGCTAACCTAAGCATGCCTGGAGATCTGTTCTAGGTCGGGGGGAGCCCCACTGGATACCGCTTGTACGCTATTTGAAGAGGGCCCAGCACGTTCCGTGGGTTGCTCCACAGGATTGGAGGTGCAAGAGGAGTGATGGTCCCCAGAGGGTTGGTTGCCTGCGAGGTTTGCCACCACTGTAATCCTCAAACCACCCGCGCTACTGCCGAAAGTGGTTTTCATCTGTCGGCTGCCAGAACGAGCCCCAGATCATGGTAGCAGCAATGGGACTCCGCCCCCCTGAAGATAGCAGAGCCTGGTTCTCAGCTCTGAGATGGTCATCTTCCCGCAGTGACACCAAAACACGTGAGGCAGCAATCGTGACCATCACCTGTTGCCAGGTAATGACCGCACCCAGAAACAGACGAGTGAAACAGCATCCTTATAAGGACGATCCGTCCTTTACAAAGACGCACCCGTGAAGCTCTTTTAGCGAAATTTGCTCTTTTAGTGCCAATGCACACAGGGGAATTTGCCGCTTGCAACACGACAGGGGGTAGTGCAGCCTGAAGTGTGCAACCAACTTGACACAGGAACGGCCATGGCTGAAGCGCCATCTCGCCAACACACAAAGCTTCCAAGAGAATGCTGAACTAATAGTTCACAGCAGACCCAGTTGAGCATAATGATACTAACGCTCTGCTCCGAAGCGAAAAGCTGGTATGCATTGCACCTGCTGCCGCATTATACTTTTATATTATACTGCCAATGTGAATCGACTCATTTAGTTAAACTCAAAGTAGATTGGTCTATCGAAGCATCAACGTGACGTTAAGAGTGACCGACTGAAAGGGGACCAGGACTAGTGGGCCTTCTATGTTCAAACCATCTAAACCTGGTGTTGCTGATGTGCTTAATATTATTCAGTCATATTAAATAATAATTTGGACTTTGAATGACTCACTTGGAAAAATGAATAAAATAACTAAGTTTAATCAACATTTCTTAAAATATCCATGATGCGGTCATATCAAATAATATTTTGGACTTGAGCAAGACTTTAGATTGTACCACACAAATCAAAAATGAATTTGACCTGTCACTGAATGTTTTTTATTTAATGTTTCTTGTTGCTAAAGTGGATTTTAACATTTTTAACAATCAAATTTAGTAAAAAAAATATGTTGGATGTCCAAATGAAAGACACAGTTTCAACTGGCCCTCCAAACAAATTTGTTTTCCAGAAAATGTATTACAGCTTGCAAGTGTTACATCAGTGTCAGTGTTACAACTGTCAGTCAGAATAATCTCAGGAGATTTTTGAAAAAAAAAAATATATATATTTGAATTCAATGACAAGGATATCCAGTGTATAGAGTAAATGTGCAGTAGGAAACCATAATAGGTCTTTGTATTTACAGTTTAATTCAAAGTAGGTCACAGACAATGAAGTCACAGTAATTTTTTACTCTGACTTTGTAGGTTTATTTGATGTTATGAATTTATGCAATAGGTAATAGATAATGTTGTGTATTCCTTGCATTTATACAAATGTGTTGCTTATGTTTTTGTCGTCATTTCTATATTCAGCTTGGACAAAACACCAAACGCAAAGCTGCCATGAGTTCTGTAAGTCAAAGTTTTTCTGAGAATAAGTCCATTGTTTATCCTGAATACTTTTTCATCATTGGACTTTCAGGTATTCCATACAGCACTTATTACTATATTTTCTTATTTATCATTTATATCTTTGCTGTAATTGAGAACTCTGTAGTCCTTTTTATTATAGCTGTTGACCGGAACCTGCACAGTCCAAAGTACATTGGTGTGTTTTACTTGGCCTTGGCTGACTTTGGTGAAACTAACGCACTGATTCCTAACATGATGAAGATTTTTGTTTTTGACTCACAGTACATCTCCTACAATGCTTGTTTGGCAAACATGTTTTTTGTTCACTTCTTTAGTACTATGCAGAGCCTCACTCTTGTTGTTCTGGCATATGATCGCTTCATTGCAATTTGTTTGCCATTAAGATATCACGCCATAGTGAATAATACTGTCATGACTGTAGTGTTTGTGGGATTATGGGGATTTAATGGTGGTGTTGTTGCCTTTGTTGTGTCTTCGATCACAAGACTTTCCTTCTGTAAATCCAACGTTGTACCTAGTTATTATTGTGATCATGGACCAATGTATAGGTTGGCATGTAACGATGTTAGCATTAATAGTTTCATGGCTAAACTCTGCACAGCTTTATATGTTGTAGCACCATTGCTCTTAATAGTGCTTTCATATGTGGGAATTTTTCTTGCATTAAGTAAAATAACAACTTGGGAAGGACGTTTAAAAGCACTGAAAACCTGTGTTTCTCACTTGTTGTTAGTGGGATCGTTTTTTCTTCCCATAACCTGCATATACATAACTGCAGTCATGGTTTCTCTTACTCCCAATGCAAGGGTCATTAGCACATCTCTGGCATATGCTGTTCCACCAATGCTAAATCCCATTATTTATGTTTTAAATACATCTGAAATCAAAGACTTAATTAAAAAATACCTTAAAAAGAGATCAACACGAATTGAGAGGGTTTCAAACTAACTATTTTCTTACTAATTACATTTTTGGTGTAAAATAAATTTGAATTAAAATACATTCAAAAAAATAGCAATCTATGGATTAAGAAGAAATCTGGGCACATTTTAACTATATATACTGGGTTATATACAATAAGGCTGTTCCACCGTGTAAAACTGTATAAACGCTCTTATTTATTATTGTATTTTTGTATCTATTACACCTTATTTAATGTGCCTGTATTGTACTGTATGCATTACTTTTTACTGACCCAAAGACAAAACGAACAAAAACAAGCAAAATGCACAAGCAACTTCAATCACTTTGTGTGTGCAGTCATTGCTATGCTGAAATATGTGCATATATTTCAGGTTACCCTTTTTAAGTTTCATCCACCCAAATGCTGTTAATTATTATGTTTGTTTACATAATTCAAATAATATTGTTTTAGAATGTAATCCTGTTTGAATATGCAGTCCAGTGGTAGATTTTCACATGAGCATGGTCATCTGAGATATATGCTGTTAAGGCTATTTTACTGTCTCTCTGTTGAAGTGTCTCATATGGCATTTTTGTTTTGCTATCTCTGCCTTCACTTTACACTAATGAATAAAAACTGAATGAAATATCAATTCATTTATGAAAACTTGAGGAATTTCACACAGAAGAATGTGAAAGTACTCAGTTGAATATTTCAGTGGTAATGTTGTTATCATCCATAAAATCGATTACAACAACCTAGTTTTGTTTGTCTCAACCAGTAATTATTGGGAGTAGGTACCACAATCCAATAATCCCCAGATTTACAATTTATTTTTACAGGTAACAAAAAGTTTATTTTGCCCTCAACTGGGCAAACAGGGAAAACAAATGAATGATCACTCCAAAAGCACAGGGCCAAAAGAAACCTCTCAGCAGGGACCGGTCCTAGCGTCTTCTGTGATGCAGCATCAAAATCACATCAACCAGAGCGTCATTGGGGACGCAATGTCGAAGTCACACCGCTCTGAGTGCCCTTGGGGACACAGTGTTGAAGGCCCACCAAACTCCCTTAATGAAACTATAGAGTGCAGAGAGGAGCTGGAGTCAAGTCTTGGGGGGTCCAAACAGAAAAGAGATGCCAGGGCCGGAAGCAGAACCAGTCAAGTCTGACAGGATGAGAGGGAACAGTTCCAGACAAAAACAAAAATCAAAAAACACTTGGAGCCTAAGACAACATAACATGGCAGGACTAAGCAACCAAGACATGACGGTCACCAGCAAAGCATTAAACAACTTACAATGGTCTGACAAAAGACAGAGCACAATAGGAACCTAAATAGAGGAGAGCTAATGAGGAAAGAGTGGCTACAGGTGTGACAGAAACAGAGTATTAAGGATACACGTTGGGAAGGGGAAAAAACACTGACAGCAGAACACATGAGCTGCCAAAACAAAACCCATGTGTTCAGAGACTAGGCACACAGACAACAAGACAAAAACACAGCAACTAAGACTTAAGGCATGACAGTACCCTTGGTGATGCGACATGGCCCAATAAACCTTGGTGCCAGCTTACAAGAAGGCACCCAGAGAGGCAGGTCCTTGGTGGAAAGTCATACCTTCTGACCACAAATGTACTGGGGAGCCAGAGTCCGGTGAAGGTCAACCGGCATTTTGATCCATCTGGAAGCTCGGACCAAGGCCTCCTCAGCCCTCCTCTAGGTGCGCTGACACCTACGGACAAAGACGGGACTGCAGCTTTGGGTTCCTGTGCAGGGAAAAGAGGTGGTTCATAACCGATGAAACATTGAAAAGGAGACATACCCGTAGACACCACTGGGAGGCAATTGTGGGTATAATTCAACCCATGACAACTGCTGACTCCAGAAGCTCGTACTCTGTGATACTAGACAGCGGAGAGCACGCTTGAGATCCTGGTTGGCTTGCATGGCCTGCCCATTGGTCTGGGGGTGGAAACCTGAAGACAGACTCATAGAGGGCCCGATCTGTCTACAGAACTCTTTCCAAAACCGGGAGATGAATTGTGGTCCTCTGTCGGAGACCACATCAAACGGAAGACGTGGTCCACAACCACCTGAATGGCCTCCTTGCTGGAGGGGAGTTTGGGTAAGAGGATAAAATTGGAGAAGCGGTCCACCACCGTCAGAATAACAGTGTTACCTCTTGACGGGGGAAGGCCAGTGACGAAATCAAGGGCCAGATGTGACCATGGATGAGAGGGAATGGGTAGAGGCTTTAACAGACCAACAGGAGACTGGTTAGAAGTCTTATTCTGAGTTCAAACGGAGTAAGCCAACACAAACTGCCTGATATCTTGGACCATGGATGGCCACCAAAATCGCTGATGGTTGGCAGCCAGCGATCTCCAAACCCCTGGATGACAGGCTACTCTGGACTCATGACCCCACCGAAGGACCTCAAAACGCAGTGCAGCCGGTACAAACAACCGACCCCCCGGACACCCCCTTGGGACCTCCCCCTCCCACACATCCTCCCTCACCCATCCCTTGACATCCCAAGAAAGGGACCCCACCACGACCTCTCTGGAGAGAATGGTCCTGGGCCTCACCTCCTCCCCGGGATCCTCAAACAAACAAGAAAGGGCATCAGGTTTGACATTCTCAGAACCTGGCGATACGAGAGAGAGAAGTTAAACCGCCCCCAAAAAAAGCCCAGCCGGCCTTGCGAGCATTCAACCTCTTGGCAGAACAGATATAATCTAAATTCTTGCTCCCTCCAACCAGTGGCACCACTCCCCAAAAGGCCAGCCTGACTGCCAGCAGCTCCCTGTTACCGATGTCATATTTGCTCGGCCGGGCTCTGACGTTGAGAAAAGGCACAAGGATACACATTCCCATCCTTGGAGGACCGCTGTGACAGGACCATGCCTACCCAGACATCAGAGACATCCACCTCAATAATGAATTGCCATTCCAGATCTGGGAGACAAAGAACAGGAGCAGAGATGAAACAGGACTTGAGAACATCAAAGGCTCGTGAGCTTGTACATTCCATATGAATGGTACCTTAGGTGAGGTGAGTGCAGTTACGGGTGCAGCAACCAGGCTAAAGTTCCTGATTAATCGCCTATAGAAACTGGCAGACCCCAAGAACCGCTGAAACACCTTCCGTGAGTTAGGGTTTGGCCATGGCCCTTATCTTAGCGGGATCGTCCTTGATCCCCTCCGTTGACATATGCCCCAAGAACGAAACAGACTTGGCATGGAACATGCACTTCTCCACCTTGACGTACAGCTGGTTCTCCTGCAGCCGTTGTAGTACCTGACGGACATGTTGAGTGTGGACCTGCAATGAGGGAGAGAAGATAAGAATATCATCAAGGTACACAAAGACAAATCTGTTCACCATGTTTCTCAACACATCGTTCACCAGGGCCTGGAAGACAGCTGGGGCATTAGTAAACCCAAAGGGTAGGACCTGGTATTTGGATCAAGTGGTAGGCATTACGGAGGTCTAGCTTGGTAAAGACCTTGGCTCCCTGTAGCAACTCAAAGGCTGATGACATCAAAGGCAGAGGATACCTGTTTCTTATAGTGATGTCATTGAGGCCACGGTAGTCAATGCAGGGT
Organism: Carassius auratus; assembly: GCF_003368295.1. Taxonomy (NCBI): domain Eukaryota; kingdom Metazoa; phylum Chordata; class Actinopteri; order Cypriniformes; family Cyprinidae; genus Carassius; species Carassius auratus. Next base: position 5,671,054 of record NC_039257.1, on the reverse strand, counting down.
CACAGGGAGTCATCCTTCTTAACAAAGAAGAATCCAGCCCCAGCAGGTGAGGAAGAGGGCCGGATGAGGCCGGCATTTAAGGATTCCTGAACATACTTGTCCATGACCTCTTTCTCAGGACCGGATAGGGAATACAAACTACCCTTGGGTGGAGAAGTGCCTTGGAGAACATCGATGGCACAGTCATATGGCCAATGAGGAGGCAGGGATGTGGCCCGGGACTTACTGAATAACTGCCAAAGATCACTGTACCCCTCCGGGACCCTGGCAAGATCACCTTCCTCAACCTGAAAAACAGAAGACACAGAGCCAGGAGACAAAGCAGAACCAAGACAAGACGCAAGACATGACTGATTTCAAGAGAACACAGTTTTGCGGACCAATCCACGTGAGGGTTGTGCTGCACCAGCCACAGGTGCCCAAGGATAATGGGAGCACCCGGGGAATCTAGGAGGTACTGCTCAATTACCTTACGGTGATTGCCAGATACAGTTAAACTTACAGAAGTAGTGGAATGGGTGATGGAAGAGATGAGGAGACCATTTAGGGAGTGGACAGAAATAGGAGAAGGAAGTGGAATGGTAGGAATACCCCACCGTACTGCAACAGAGGCATCCAGGAAGATGCCTTCGGCACCAGAGTTAACCAGTGCAGAACAGTACCTTAAGAGGGTACGTGAGATGGGAGAGTCGATATGAGGAGTAGGAACCAACCAGGATCCCCCAGACTACTGATGGGCTCTGGCTTTTAAAGGACACTGGATAGCCCAATGGCCTGGCTTCCCGCAATACAGACACAGGCCCGAATCAAATGATCCTGCTTCTCCTTAGGGGTAAGGCGAAGACACCCAACTTGCATTGGCTCAGGGTCTGTTGACAGTGACAAGGAGGTGGAAGCACTACTGGGGGCGCCCTCCTTCTGCATCGAGGAGCACTGAGCAGCCAACCACTGACGTTGACGCTGAAGGTGCCCCTCCACACAGAGGGCCAGATCCACAAGGGTGTCAAAACTCTGAGGCAGCTCGTGAGTAACAATCTCATCCTGGATGTCGTCATCCAAACCCTCCCGAAACCTTGCACACAAAGCTGCCTCATTCCAGTCACAGGCGGGTGCTAGAGTTCTGAACTGGATGGAGTAATCAGTAACTGAACGTCTGCCCTGACTCAATCGAGCCAACTGGGGATGGCTAAAGGTAGTAGCTGATCTGCTGGCCAAGGTTTCAAGCTGGAGTTTCTGAATCTGGACATTGAGGTCCGCTACTTGGGCTGTGAGGCACTCAACCTCCCTTGAGGTGGTAGTCAACTGACTGGAATGCTGTCCCAGAAAAATGCCTTGTTGGCTGACTGCGACTCTGACTTGGTCTGCACCTGCTGAATCCATCTTGGTCAGATGGTTCTGTCAGGAATACACAGGATTCAATTGCAGGGTAAAATTAATGGAATCCATAGTCAATATAAAAAACTGGATGACGAGTAATTTCTTACTGCTAAATTTTGAAAAAACAGAGGTGTTAATTATAAGACCTAAAACTCTGCATGTAATAACCTAGAACACTGTCTATGACTTGATGCCTGCTCTGTCAATTCTTTGTCATCAGTTAGCAACCTAGGTGTGCTATTTGATCGAAATCTTTCCTTAGAAAGCCACGCTTCTAGCATTTGTAAAACTGCATTTTTCCATATCAAAAATATATTTAAATTACGGCCTATGCTCTCAATGTCAAATGCAGAAATGTTAATCCATGCATTTATGACCTCAAGGTTAGATTATTGTAATGCTTTATTGGGTGGTTGTTCTGCACGCTTAGTAATCATACTACTGCTGGTCCAAAATGCAGCAGCAAGAGTTCTTAATAGAACCAGGAAGTTTGACCATATAAGCCCGTTCCTGTCAACACTGCACTGGCTCTCTATCAAACATTGTATAGATTTTAAATATTACTTATTACTTATAAAGCCCTGAATGATTTAGCACCTCAGTATTTGAGTGAGCTCCTTTTACATTATAATCCTCTACATCCGCTACGTTCTTAAAACTCAGGCAATTTGATAATACCTAGAATATCAAAATCAACTGCGGGCGGCAGATCCTTTTCCTATTTGGCGCCTAAACTCTGGAATAACCTACCTAACATTGTTTGGGAGGCAGACACATTCTTGCAGTTTAAATCTAGATTAAAGACCCATCTCTTTAACCTGGCTTACACATAACATACTAATATGCTTTTAATGTACAAATCCGTTAAAGGATTTTTAGGCTGCATTAATTAGGTAAACCAGAACCGAGAACACTTCCCATTACACCCAATATAATTGCTACATCAATAGAAGAATGGCATCTATGCTAATCTTAGTCTGTTTCTCTCTTTTTCCGAGGTCACCGTAGCCACCAGATCCAGTCTGTATCTAGATCAGAGGGTCACTGCAGTCACCCAGATCCAGTACGTATCCAGACCAGATGGTGGATCGGCACCTAGAAGGAACCTCTACAGCCCTGAAAGACAGCGGAGACCAGGACAACTAGACCCCCAGATAAAGATCCCCTTTAAAGACCTTGTCTCAGATGACCACCAGGACAAGACCACAGGAAACAGATGATTCTTCTGCACAATCTGACTTTGCTGCAGCCTGGAATTGAACTGCTGGTTTTATCTGGTCAGAGGAGAACTGTCCCCCCAACTGAGCCTGGTTTCTCCCAAGGTTTTTTCTCCATTTCTCCGATGGAGTTTTGTTTCCTTGCCGCTGTCGCCTCTGGCTTGCTTAGTTGGGGTCACTTCATCTATGGCGATGTTGTTGACTTGATTGCAAATAAATGCACAGACACTATTTAAACTGAACAGAGATGACATCACTAAATTCAATGATGAACTGCCCTTAACTACCATTTTGCATTATTGACACACTGTTTTCCTAATGAATGTTGTTCAGTTGCTTTGACGCAATGTATTTTGTTTAAAGCACTATATAAATAAAGGTGACTTTACTTGAGGTGACTTCATTCTAGTTACCATGGAATCTGATGAGGAGATCGTTGGAGCATCCAGACCAAAACGCCAAACACATTCAATAGTAAGACTCCAAGACTTTGAAGTGCAGTATGTAGATGACAGAGCTGTAACTGAACATACTATCTCAACCCCCTGGGAAGTACCGGCCCATTTGATACTACAAGCCATTCACAGAAAGAATGCATAGCTGCTGCAGACACATCAAGCTTTTCATGATGACATGATAGAGTTGAAAGCAGTTAGTACTGAGTTCAAAGAACTTGTTCAAGTTGCTGAAGCTCTGAGAGCAGAGTTCAGTATAAGTAAAAGCCATAATTGCCACCCAGTCCTTCCTGCCACGTAGACCAGACAGAGCAGGCCACACTAGCTGAAATAAAGAGTGGCCTGAGCTTCCACCCTGGTCTGAGCCCGAGTTAGAACTGAGAAGGGGTATGGAGACTTTAAAAGTTTTCAAAACCCGGCACAGCTACCTACCAACCTCCATGTCTCAATGTTCCCAAGCTTATCTGCCTCCTCTTAATTATTGTCAAAGTCCAGATGTGCTACCTCCCCCATCAACTCATGAAGACCTCAGAGAGTGGTTATCCTCAACTGCACAGTCCTTATATCTGAAACCTTCCCAGCCCCAAATACCTGTTACCTCTCCCCAACATGGAGCCATGCCAGCTCAGTCTACTCATCTAACACCTGTAGTTAAAGTAGAATCCAATATACCACATTTTGTCCACACCTCAGGGTCAGAGTATGTCTATAGAGGGCCTACACCTACTATCCCCAAGTTCAGCCAACCAGATTCAAGTGAGTTTGCAAGACTTTGAATTGCTTTAGAGAATTTGCTTCCTCCAGATGGGACTGAACTATTTAAATATGAAATACTGGTGGACCATTTAAAGTTGGATGAAGCTAAGCTGATTGCAGATGACTTTCTGAACTTGCCTACCCCGTTTACTGACACCATGGTCGCCCCTCCATGAGAAGCTTGGTCAGCCCCACCAACTAGAATTGAGAAAAACTGCCAGAATTCTGGAAACCCCTGATGTAAGGCATGGGGATACTGTTGCATACCAGAAGTTTGCTCTTCAGGTACAGTCGTTGGTGGGTTTGTTGAAGTCTTTAGGACCTGAAGGTGACATTGAACTGAATTGTGGGTCACATGTAGCTCGCCTTGTGAGTAAACTTCCTTCTGAGCAATGAGCTGAGTTCAACGATCACTTGTTCCGGCAACCTGAAACTGTACCTACTCTGCATGACCTCTCAAACTGGCTCCCATCAGAAGGGTACTTCTCAAAAGACCAAGTCAAGTGAAATGAAACGGTTCTGCCCTTTCTGTGATAGCAAAGAGCATTATTTGAGTCAATGCAAAGCATTTGCTAAACTTACCACTGATCAGACCAAAGACTGGATTCGAGATAATAATCATTGTTGGCGCTGTGCCAGGACTCACTCATCATACTGCTCAGTGTGACCTGCAGAAGCCCTGCCACCTGTGACAAGGCAAACACCTTCGACCTCTACACAATGTAAATGTCAGATCTTCCCAAGAGGATATAGTTAGTATTGAGAAGACCTGCCTTACCAATTCCTCTCCAGACAGATTTTACCTGAACAAACCAGTTGTTGGGAACCATGTCATGCTTAAGGTAGTACCTACCTATACATGTTCATTATGAAGACCGTACTTTAGATTCTTTTGGATGACGGGTCTGAGAGGACCATCGTGCTCCCAACTGCTGCCAAAGCCCTTGGTATACAGGGTACACCTGAAGATCTCTTCTTGCACACTGTTCAACAAGACATTGAAGTTAATTTATGAACTTCATGAGATCCTCTCAAGTATCCTCAACCCACAAGCCTCAAATCCTTTACAAAATTGAACATGTCTTCACTACAGATCGCCTCATTTTGTCATGACAGTCTTATCTTGTGTATCAGCAGCGGAAAAAGTATCACCACTTTTGTGTTCTTCCCATCCTGCAGATGAAAGATGTTCAGCCTCTACTTCTTATCGGATCAGATCAGCCCCATCTCATTACCCCGACTGAACCTATCAGAGTAGGTTCTCCAGGTGGACCTGCTGTTGTCCTCAGACTCCTGGGATGGACCCTCCAGGGCCCTGCATCATTCATGGGGTGGCTTTTATCCTCCCAGCAATGCCTGCTGACATCGGTCCTTCCACCTCAAGATAAGCTCTTCAAAAAAGTCCAAAGACTCTAGCATATAGAAGCTGTTCCACACAGGGATGAGAAAGAGGTGACTTGAAACGAAGACCATCCGCACAGAAGTGAATGGGATTCTTCGACTGGCAACAGCCTTGTTACGGCAGAAAGATATGCCTTAGTTGCATGCTCCTAAGGAGTCAGTCATGAGTAACCTGCACAGTTTTGAGAAGCATTTGTTGAAGGATACGGTGAAAGCAGAGACCTAGAGAGCCGAGATGGAGAAGCTCAATCAAACAGGGTGCCCAGGAAAAAAATAAAGAGACAACAGACTCTGACAAATGTTGGTACATAACCTCACCACGTTGTCAGTCATAATGGGAAATCTTGTGTTGTTTTCAACTATTCCCACCAATATCATGGGCAAAGTCTCAACCAGTATCTGCTGCCTGGCCCTACACTTAGTGCATCATTGTTAGGTGTGCTCAATAGATTTAGGGAGCATCAAGTCGCAGGAAGTGGTGACATCAAGGCGATGTTCCATCAGGTCCACCTCCTTCCTGAAGATTGTCCCCTACTGCATTTCCTCTGATGTGATCTGAAAGTGGAGGAACCCCCTAAAGTTTTCAAAGGGCTGTTGTTACCATTTGGCACTGCATGCAGTCTGTGCTGTGCCACTTATGCTCTGCAGTGCCATGTGATCGAGCACAGCATGGCTGATTAGTCCATCAGGTTCTCAGTAGAGAAATGTTTTTATGTAGACAACTGCCTTCAGAGTCTGAGCACCCCTGAAGCAGCAAGGAACTTGGTTGACAGATTGAGATAGATGCTTTCTACAGCTGGATTTGAGATAAGACAGTGGGCCAGCAATGTTCACAGGGTTCTGAGTCACTTACCCACAGAAGCTCAAGCTGAGAGCTTAGAACTTTGGTTAGCTCAAGACAAGACTGCCATATCAGAGTCATCCTTAGGTCTACACTGGAACTGGCAGACTGATAGACTGTCATTCAAGAGCCAACCTGTAGTGTATGAGACTCCCAACCTCAGGAACATCTACAAGGTCCTAGGCACTTAATATGACCCTCTCAGACTTATTTTGCCCTACACCACTTGAGCCAAGGTCATCGTTAGGCAGCTGTGGAATAAGCAGTGGGGTTGGGATGATCCAAACTTACCACCTGAACTCTTGCAGTCATGGCACGTCTGGGAGAATGAACGTCAGCACCTACCAAGCATCACCCTCCCTAGGACATATGTCCCTCCTGAGGTGGAGAAGGATGGTGCCATACATGAAGTCCACACATTTCATATGCTTCAAAACAGGCATATGGAGCTGTGGAATACATGAGGACCACTGACAAAAGAGGCCAAGTGTACCTGTCTTTCATGGTAGCTCAATCCCAAGTAGCCCCCAAACATTCTCATTCCATTCCTCCACTGGGACTTTGTGGAGCTCTTGTGGCTGCCCAGTTAGCCAGATTGCTTCAGAGGGAACTGACCTTGCAGATTGAGACCACAGTGTTATGGACAGACTCCTCCACTGTCCTTACCTTGCTGCACTCTGAATCCTGCCATTACAAAGTTTTTGTTGTCAATAGAATCACTGAAATCCAGGAACTAACAGAAAATTCTTATTGGCACTATGTGGATTCTGCCAAAAATCCTGCAGACGACCTCACATGAGGCAGACCACTGAATGTCCTTACAGGAATGAATAGATGGTCTCAATGGCCTCTCTTCTTACTCAAAGACCAAGACACCTGGCCAGTAATGCCAGGAACAGACCTGAGAGATGACCCCACAGAGCTACAGAAGTCTGCCTTCTGCGGCACCACTGCAGTACCACCCCCATCCAGTATACCTGATGCTTGGAACTATCACACCTGGCAAGAACTTCTGGATGCCACTGCCAAGAAAATACCTGTAAACTCTGCCTCTAATTACTTTGCAGATGCAGATCATTATCATCAGACTAAAATCCTCATTCTCAAGCAAGTGCAGCAGAAGTCTTTTCCCAGTGACTATCAACATCTGGAGAAAGGAAAGCCAGTGTCAGCTGACAGTAACCTTCTTACCTTAGCTCCTGAACTGGACAGATTTAGTGTTTAAATCCAAGTGGGAGGTCGATTGAGGAGAGCTGAGTCTATTAGAAGAATGTACCTTACACCCCACTGTACTGGACGCATATCATCCAGTCATCCATGTATCAATTAAGGATTATGATTGCAAGCTAAATCATCCAGGAGCTGAGCATGTGTATGCCGGAATCTGGTGCCATTATTGGATTATCTGTGGCCGTGAAGCCATTCATCGTCACCAGCATGGGTGTCCAGAGTGTCAGTGTTGGAAGGCACAGCCAACTATTCCTGAGATGGCAGACTTGCCTTCTGTCCATCTCCATCTCCACAAACCTGCCTTTTACTCATGTGGTGTAGACTTATTTGGGCCAATGCTGATAAAAAATGGGAAATGCACAGAAAAACACTGGGGGGTATTCTTTAAGTGTCTAACTACCAGAGCAGTGCACTTGGACCTCCTCAGTACCATGAATACTGATTCCTTCCTGAAGGCCTTTAGGTGCTTTGCTGCATGAAGGGGAACAACAATGGAGCTGTGGACAGACAGAGGAACATACTTCAAAGGGGGTGAAAAAGAGTTGAAAGAAGCCTTCGCTGAAATGGCTCCTGACTTACAGAAACAGCTTGCTGGTCAGAGGATACAATTTCATTTCAATCCTCCAGCAATCCCACATTTCGGAGGAGTGTGGGAGATAGAGGTACGATCTGTAAAGTCAGCCCTTTATACTACTGTGGGAGCTCAGTCAGTTTCTGAAGAAGTCCTACTGACAGTCCTCCTATAGGTGGAAGCTATTCTTAACTCAAAGCCTTTAGGGTACTTGTCTTCGGATGTTGCAGACATTGACCCAGTGATACCAAACAGTTTGCTCATTGGGAAGCCACATGGTTCCTTGCCACAGGTAGTCTACCCGGAGTCTGAATTGTTGAGTCTCAACTGCTGGAGGCATTCGCAAATCCCGGTGGATAACTTCTGGTCCAGGTTTATCCGGAACTACCTCCCAGGCCTCCAGACATGGCAAAAGTGTCAGTCTTCGCCCCCAGATGTAACAGAGAAAATGGTTGCTATGATTGTAGATCCACAGATGCCTAGGGCCCTCTGACCTTTTGGAGATGTCATCAGGATGCACCAAAGTTCGGATGGACATGTCAGGTCCGCTGATGTGGATGTAAAGGGCCAAGTCTACACCCGACCAGTAGCACGGTTGGTGTTCCTTCCAGCTCTGGCAGATAACGGAAACCGTCCTGCCTACTCAACCTAAGTCGCTTTTTAGTAGGAGCAAAGTTGCGCAAAGGGGAGGCTGTATGAAAGGCTCCTGTAAAAATTAGGTATTTTATTGAGGGACTCCTATTGTGATAGTTTGTAGAGCGAAGACTTTGTCGACATCCATTGTAAGCAACTCTAATTTAATGAAGCATCTCACAACGACACACGCATCTACAAAGCTAGTGGCCAAAAACACCTTTCTTACAAAGATTATACTTGAAGTGCAGGATAAAACTCTTGTTGTCTTTTGATGTGCAATAAATATCGAAAGTTATATACGAACACCTGTCTGTTCTACTCATTTCAACTGACTTGTAAAAACTGCTAAAAAAATAAATAAAAACTTTGACATATAGCAATTTTTTTAAAACAGTAACACAAATAATTACTTTCCCTGGTAACGAGTTACTTTTATTATAGAGTAATTCAGTTACTAACTCAGTTACTTTTTGGAACAAATAGTGAGTAACCATAACTAATTACTTTTATAAAGTAACGTTCCCAACAGTGATTTTGGGTGATTTATGTCCCCAGTAATCGACAGTGGTGGTTAACCTGCAACATGGGCTTTAATATTATAGTTTACACTGGCATGTACGGACATGTAACGATTCACGTGTGACTGTTCGATAGATAAACAAGATATGATGTGTAATTTCTGCTAAATACAGAGTTAGATGTTACAGTTCATGTTGTGATACTGTGGAAGTATTAACCAGTATTGCTGCCTTTTTGATGATTGATAATTGATGCACGGTTTGTTTATGCACCTGGATTTATTAATATATTAATACTGAAACCATTTTGTGGGACCAGACCAATATATAATATTATCTCTAATTGCATACTTTGCATATTGAAACTACAGCCGTTATTTAGATTATAATGAAAATTCTGATTTCTTGATTAAGAAGTGTCTGATTTATTTGTGAACCTGTTTTACTTTTACGGTTATGTTCTGTTATTTTTAGACAAATTTTCAATACACTTTGGAAAGAAGCTCCAGTCTCCTCATTCTTTGTGTCCTTACTGACATTGCTGCTGATAGTTAGAACCCAAGCCTAGCAGTCTCTTTCCTCTACAACAACGAGCCATTTAAACTGAGCAGAGCACAGTAAAAAATAACATAAACGTAGGCTACTAAAGAAACATCAAATTAAGATAAGTATATCTGAGAGGTAACATCTTTTTCTTATCAAATATAAAATAATTTTTAGATTTAATAATATGAATATGATTTAATGTATTTTGAACTACAGGGAAAGGTTGATTTAACTTGAACAAATACATTAAAGTTTAAGCAACAGAATTTAAATTGATATCAGCTGATATGATGAATCTTTAATTCTGGTACATATTGACTGTCATAATTTCCTTTCTTTGTGTCAAACCTGTGAAATGTTTTTAAATCACTTAACTATGTGTGTGTGGTTGTGTGTTAATAGCAGCACTAATTCATCCAATTAATACCATCTGGATTGTAACAGCGTCCTGAGAAATATTACAACAGTATTGTAATGAATATTAATGTTATTAAGTGCCTCCTAAAAGGCTGAGAATTCAATTTGTGATTCAAATATCATAATTTAATGACAAAGTAGTTCTTGATCTATTCTCATTCCTTTTCTAATCTAAACATGACAAAATAAACATTTAATTGTAGAAATCAATATTATTGTTATGGAGCTTGTATTTTAGCTGAAAGCAAGGGATTAAAGTAAAAAATGTCTTGATGGATTTATTACATCAACTATTTTTCACTAAGAATGTGTTAGGCTAAATCACAATTATGCTAATGAATTTGCATTTACAAACTTATCATTCTTTACCTTGAGGATATATTATGTTAGTAATGTTTCATCTTATTAAGTATATGTCACGCTGTCTAGTCTCTGTTTCCCTAGGTGTCCACTAGTGGGCTCACTTCCCCTTAGGCACTTCACCATAGGCACTAGAATTCCTCTAGTCTGGTCCTGTCTTCACAGTAATTGCACTCCAGCTAATTGCACCAGGTGCAAGTAATCTATTGTCATTAGCCTCCTTATAAATACCAGTCTTTCCCTGTTGTTTGTATGGAGTCCTTACCATTCGTATACCAGCCTTCTCATATTCCGAGTTCCTTCCTCAACTTCTCGTCCTCCTAGTTCCCGTTCCTTCCCTTTCCTGTTCCCTTCCTTGTTTGTTTATTTTGTTTGTTTTGGACTGCTGTATTTGTTTTGACCCTGGCTTATGTTTGACCACGATTTGGATTACCCTATACAATAAACATCTGGATCTCTCGCTCTCCTTGTGTTTTCACTGGTCGCGAATCATCACAGAAGGACTCCATCTACAGAGATCCAGCGGTATGTCTACTCCAATTTCCTCCCCAGCCACCAAGCGGGAGAGGAATGGCTTTGAGGGTACTCGCCTGGTTGTGTTCCGTGGGCAGGGCCGGCGCTAGCCATTTGTGATGCCCTAAGCACAAATGCTTGGCGATGCCCCCCCCCCCCCTAGTTTTTCTAAAGTTCAGACTGAGGCAGATAGACATTGTATTGAAGCGAAGAAATTACAATAGGGAACGTTCTGCACTAATAGTTATATGCACACGTGACACATCTGTAACGTACGGGGAAAATTAGCTTTATTTTTCATTCAAATATGACGATGAGGACCCCAACGATTGGCCTTCCTTTCCTTCTCAAACAAATTGCATCTTTAACAGCTCAAGTTTCACAATTTTCACAGACCCCGTTAAAATAAAAGACTCAAAATGCAGGGCTAAAAGCCCCGGACTGGGAGGTGGGGAAGGGGGGGCACCAGAGGGAGACTGGCACAGAGATTCACCCTTTTCTCGACTAATTTGTTCTAGGCCTATATTACTTTTGTATTGCTTTTGTATATTAACATGCTTTTAGAAATATTTTATTTGTTATTTATACTAGTAGCCTATCGTGATGATTTTTTCACGACCCAGATTTTTTGGTGCCCCCCAAGCACTTGGTGCCCTACGCGCAGTGCGTGATGTGGGTGTGCGGAGTGCCGGCCCTGTCCATGGAACCAGGGAAGGTTGCTCAGGAGTGAGTGGTCGAGAGGAAGTCCGACATCACTATCCCATATGGCCCACCGGAGACCCTGAGTTCGGTTGGGAACCGCCGTCTCACCAGTGTGGACAGAGAGGGGAAAGGAGGCACAAGTCTGCCAAGCCAGCGCCACTGCACAAGATGGAGGCCAGTCCAGTGCCGCTGCACAAGATGACCGCTACCCCACAGCACAAAGTGGTCACCAGCCCAGCGCCACGGTGCAAGATGGCTGCCAGCTCAGCGCCAATGGCCAAGATGGCCGCTGAGACAATTTTGGATTATTTCTCCATGCTGTCAAAGATCCTAGAGATTCCCAAAACTGTTCACGTCACATCTAGTGAGCCAGTACCACAGTACAAGATGATCACCAACCCAGCGACACTGCACAAGATGGACGCCAGCCCGGAGCCACTGCAGAGGATGGCAGCTACAGTGGGCTTTCCTGAGTTGAGTCAGGTTCCCGTTGACCCTCCAGAGTTGAGTCAGGTTCCGATTGACCTGCCAGAGTCGAGTCAGGTGCCCGTTGACTTTCCAGAGTTGAGTCAGGTTCCGGTTGACCATCCAGAGTCGACTCATGTTCCAGTTGATTCCTGTTGACCTTCCAGAGTCAGGGTTAGTCACCATTGACCTTCCAGAGTCAGGGCTAGTTCCTGTTGACCTTCCAGAGTCGAGTCAGGTGCCCGTTGAATTTTCAGAGTTGAGTCAGGTCCCGGTTGACCCTCCAGAGTCGAGTCAGGTGCTCATGGACCCTCCAGAGTCAGGGTTAGTCACCGTTGACCCTCCAGAGTCAGGGTTAGTCACTGTCGACCTTCCAGAGTCAGGGCTAGTCACCGTTGACCTTCCAGAGTCAGGGCTAGTTACCATGGACTTTCCAGAGTCAAGGCTGGTCACTGTTGACCTTCCTGAGTCAAATAAAGTCACTGGTGATCTTCATGAACAAAGGCAAGTCACCACTGATCTTTATGAACAAAGGCAAGTCCCCATTGATCTTCATGAACAAATACAAGTCACCAATGATCTTCATGAACAAATGCAAGTCACCAATAATCTTCATGAGCAGAGTCAAGTCAGCACTGATCTTCTGGAATCCAGAAGAAACACCGTGGGATTACCAGAGTTTCGTCACTTCTCGGTGGAACTACTCGAGCCACTCCATGGTTCTGATGAACTACCAGAGTCTCTCCTCGTCTCTGTGGAACTTCCAGATTCTCTTTGAGCACCCGACTGTTCCTGTTGTGGCCACGGATGCTACCCCTAACATGTTCATGTCTTATGTTGCAGACTTGCCCAACCAGACTTGTCCTCCCGTTCCGCCTTGACCACATGGTTGTGGTGGTCTTCTGCTCCACCCTGGGGGACTCCGGCCTCGACCACAAGGATGTGGTGGTCTTCTGTTCTGCCCTGGGGGGCATCAGTCCTGACCAAACGGAGGTGGTGGTCTTCTGCTCCGCCCTGGTGGGCGTCACGTGATGTCCTTCATGTACTTACGTTTTTTTTTTTTTTCTGTCTCCTCCTATTGACCTGGCCCTCCGTCCCTCCCCCTGACCCTCCGCCGGTCCACATCCCTCCTGGGTTTCTAGTCTGTGTCTGTCATTCCGTTTCCCTCTAGGACCTGGCCCTCCATCCCTCCCCCTGATCCTCCGCCGGTCCACCACCTCCTGGACTCCTTGTTTTGTGTTGCACTTCTCTTGTCTCGGTTTCCCCATTTTACCTGGTTGTCTTGTCTCTGTTTCCCCATTTTACCTGGTTGTCTTGTCTCTGTTTCCCCATTCTACCTGGTTGTCTTGTCTCTGTTTCCCCATTCTAACTGGTCCTCTTGTCCATGTTTCCCCCATTTTACCTGGCCCTCCATCCCTCCCCCTAGTCCTCCGCCACTCCACCTCCCTCTTGGTCTCTTTGTTTGTTTGGTTTTCCCTTGGGTTCGGGTGGAGCATCTGGCAGCTGCTCCGTGGAGGAGGGGGTAATGTCACACTGTCTAGTCTCTGTTTCCCTGGGTGTCCACTAGTGGGCTCACTTCCCCTTAGGCACTTCACCATAGGCACAAGAATTCCTCTAGTCTGGTCTTGTCTTCACAGTAATTGCACTCCAGCTGATTGCACCAGGTGCAGGCAATCTATTGTCATTAGCCTCCTTATAAATACCAGTCTTTCCCTGTTGTTTGTAAGGAGTCCTTACCATTCGTATACCAGCTTTCTCGTATTCCGAGTTCTTTCCTCATTTTCTCGTCCTCCGAGTTCCCATTCCTTCCCTTTCGTGTTCCCTTCCTTGTTTGTTTATTTTGTTTGTTTTGGATTGCTGTATTGGTTTTTACCCTGGCTTATGTTTGACCAAGGTTTGGGTTACCCTATACAATAAACATCTGCGATTGGATCTCTCGCTCTCCTTGTGTTTTCACTGGTCGCAAATCGTCACAGTATATGCCATCCATGGTAATATTTTTGTATTTCATGACATTTTTATTGCCATTTGCAAAGTAAAGTCTGAAAAAAAAGTTCAGTGTAGAAAGTTTTTTGTATTTGTTTTGAAATGTTAAGCAATAGTTGCATCATCTTTGATCAAAAGTTAAATGTTTTATATTCTGCCAAACTTCACCTGTTAATTAGCAGCAATTCAATCAATCAATCAATCACCTTTATTTATATAGTGCTTTAAACAAAATACATTGCGCCAAAGCACTGAACAACATTCATTTGGAAAACAGTGTCTCAATAATGCAAAATGATAGTTAAAGGCAGTTCATCATTGAATTCATTGATGTCATCTCTGTTCAGTTGAAATAGTGTCTGTTTATGTTTAATTTAAGCAATTAAAATAGATCACTAATTATGTGTTTGTACACAGGAGACATGTACCAACAACTATGACACCTGAAAGACTGCATGCAAACTCAATTTGTAATATACACAACTTCTGATTTATTTATAAACGAGCAAGAAACAGTAAACTTGTTATAACTTGCACTGCTGTCTGTTGCACACTGAAATATTTTCTATGCACTTTACTGTCCATTGCACTAGTGTAAATGATGTTCATGTGTTCATAGTGTTCTGCCTATAGTGCAAATACACTTTTACATAACCCATCTGTATATGAATGAAACAAATTTGACTAGTGGACCTAAGCCTTCTGTTGCTGATGTGCTCAATATTATTCGGTCATATCAAATAATATTTTGGACTTGAACAAGACTTTAGATTGTACCACTCAAATCAAAAATGTTTTTTCCCTTACAAAACATGTTTTATGGTGGTCCCTGAATGTTTTTTGTTTAATGTTTCTTGTTGCTAAAGTATATATATATACATATATTTATGTGTTGGATGTCCAAAGGAAGACATCGTTTTCACAGTTCAACTGACCCTACAAGCTACTGTATTGTCCAGAAAATGAATAACAGCTTGCAAGTGTTACATCAGTGTCAGTGTTACAACTGTCAGTCAGAATGATCTCAGGAGATTTTTGAATATATATATATATTTGAATTCAATGACAAGGATATCCAGTGTATAGAGTAAATGTGCAGTAGGACAGCATAATAGGTCTTTGTATTTACAGTTTAATTCAAAGTAGGTCACAGACAATGAAGTCACAGTCATTTTTTACTCTGACTTTGTGGGTTTATTTGATGTTATGAATTTATGCTATAGGTAATAGACAGTGTTGTGTATTCATTGTATTTATACAAATGTATTTCTTATGTTTTTGTGGTCATTTCTATTTGCAGCTTGGACAAAACACCAAACGCAAAGCTGCCATGAGTTCTGTAAGTCAAAGCTTTTCTGAAAATAACTCCATTGTTTATCCTGAATACTTTTTCATCATTGGACTTTCAGGTATACCATACAGCACTTATTACTATATTTTCTTATTTTTCATTTATATCTTTGCTGTAATTGAGAACTCTGTAGTCCTTTTTATTATAGCTGTTGACCGGAACCTGCACAGTCCAAAGTACATTGGTGTGTTTTACTTGGCCTTGGCTGACTTTGGTGAAACTAACGCACTGATTCCTAACATGATGAAGATTTTTGTTTTTGACTCACAGTACATCTCCTATAATGCTTGTTTGGCAAACATGTTTTTTGTTCACTTCTTTAGTACTATGCAGAGCCTCACTCTTGTTGTTCTGGCTTATGATCGCTTCATTGCAATTTGTTTGCCATTAAGATATCACGCCATAGTGAATAATACTGTCATGACTGTAGTGTTTGTAGGATTATGGGTAATTAATGGTGGTGTGATTGCCTTTGCGGTGTCTTCGATCACGAGACTTTCATTCTGTAAATCCAACGCTGTAGCTAGTTATTATTGTGATCATGGACCAGTGTATAGGTTGGCATGTAATGATGTTAGCATTAATAATTTCATGGCTAAACTCTGCACAGCTTTATATGTTGTAGCACCATTGCTCGTTATAGTGCTTTCATATCTGGGAATTTTTCTTGCATTAAGTAAAATAACAACTTGGGAAAGACGTTTAAAAGCACTGAAGACCTGTGTTTCTCACTTGTTGTTAGTGGGATCATTTTTTCTCCCCATAATCTGCATATACATAACTGCATTCATCGTTTCTCTTACTCCCAATGCAAGGGTCATTAGCACATCTCTGGCATATGCTGTTCCACCAATGCTAAATCCCATTATTTATGTTTTAAATACATCTGAAATCAAAGACTTAATTAAAAAATACCTTAAAAAGAGATCAGCACAAATTGAGAGTGTTTCAAACTAACTATTTTCTTTATTAATTAAATTTTGGTGTAAAATAAATTTTAAAATACATAAAAAATAGCAAATCTATGGATTAAGAAGAAATCTGGGTTGCATTTTAACTATATATACTGGGTTATATACAATAAGGCTGTTCCACCGTGTATAACCGTATAAATGCTCTTATTTATTATTGTATTTTTCTATCTATTACATCTTATTTCATGTGCCTGTATTGTACTGTATGCATTCTTAATTACTAACCCAAAGACAAAACAAACAAGAACAAGCAAATTGCACGAGCAACTTGAATTACTTTGTGTGAGCAGTCATTACTACGATGAAATATGTGCATATTTCATGTTACCATTTCAAGTTTCATCCACCGAAATGCTGTTAATTGTTATGTTTGTTACATAATTCAAATAAGATTGTTTTAGAATGTATTCCTGTTTGAACATGCAATCCAGTGGTACATTTTCACATGAGCATGGTGATCTGAGATATACGCTGGGAAGGCTCTTTTACTGTCTCTCTGTTGCAGTGTCGCACATGGCATTTTTGTTTTGCTATCTCTGTCTTCACTTTACAATATAGAATAAAAACTGAACATGATCCAAGATATCAATTCATTTATGAAAACTTGAGGAATTTCACACAGAAGAATCTGAAATTACTCTTTTTCTTTGCTTACAATCCACAAATACTCAAAAATAGTCTATAATGTACAAATAAATATTTAGCCTGTTTCCAGTAAAGCATAACTATAGAATAAGGTACAGTATAGTGAAGTCGTTATCAGTGTTGGGCAAACACGTCACAATAATAATATTAGCCTACCATCTCGAGTAGTGTAACCAACTACTAATAATATTTCAGTGGTAATGTCTTTATCATCCATAAAATAGATTATTACAACCGTTTTGTTGTTTTTGCAGCAAACTAGCTTAGAAGATGGAAGAGCTGATATTAAGTGGCTTGAAATACTTCCATTTCCATACTTCCAATACTTTTGGTTGTAGAAAAGATAAGAACATCATTGTCAAATGTAAATTGTTGCTTTGATTTCAATGTAGATTTACAATTAACATTTGTGTAAATCAGTGGATCCCAGCCATTTCCACCACTCACTGTTAGAACAGATTAGATTAGATTCAACTTCATTGTCATTGCACATGTAAGGTGCAAGGCAACGAAATGCAGTTAGCATCTGACCAGAGCATCTGTGCAATAAGCAGTAAGGATATACAGTGTCTACAATGCATGGACACACTAAAAATGCTGTACTGCAGTTGTAACTGTCACTTAACATAAGGCTTAACATTAAATATGCTCCTGAGTCACTGTATTATATTGATAACATAAAAAAATGAATTGTGTGGCCTGATTTTAGACTAATGAACAAGATGTCTATCAAAACACACAAAAACTAAAATGGTGGTCAGAACATTTACTTCAACATACAAGTATTACAACATTTTGTTTTCTGCAATCTCTCAAGAGACGAAAAGGATATATTTGTATTACAAAACACAGATGTCAATGATCTATATGACATTAAAGAATAAAGGTGAGCATTTGCAGTCAAGTAATTTCACTCAAAGCAGCTCACAAGTGTTTAGACAGTCACTGTTATTGTCTAAAACTGTATACAGGTCTGGGATTCAAATATTTGCTGAAAGTTTAAATAAAGGTATATTTTCAACTTTTGAAAATGGTTGTTAAATGTTGACAATTTCAGGAGATGTCATTGTTCATTGCACATTCTAAAGTATATTGGTGTATTATTTGGCATTATCCCAAATCTTCTCTCATTACCGGCACACCTGGTTTAAAAAAAGAACTGTTACACTGATTATTACTTGCAGTACTGTATTTACATCCAGGATACTGAAATGATCCATTTGCATTCTGTAATATTTTTTGTGCACTTTTTTTAAAATCTCCATTGCACTAGTGTTTTGTACAGCTTAATCTATCACTTATATACAGTATATTCTACATCATATACCTATATTTGTAAATGATGTTCATCATAAGTTCATAGTTTCGGCTTATAGTGTACATACACTTATTATATAATCCATCTGTATAGTATGTTCATAGAACATCTATCTGTATTTCATGCTGATAGTATTTAAAAATCTGTAAATTATATCCATAGCACTTAGATCCTAAATGGATTTCATTGCCTTGTACCTTAAATGTGCTATGACAATAAAGTTTAGTCTAATCTAATCTAATCATCTAGACATGCCAAGTATCCAAAAATATGCACAATAGATACATGTGCACAAATCAACATACAATCAAAATGCACTTTTTAACTTACAATCCACCATTACAAAGTAGCCTATACTATACAGTAAATAATAATATCATGTGTTCAGTGTTTTTAGTAGTATGGACCTTCAGTGCTTCCAACAAAACAGTTATTATTGTGTTCAATGGCCAGTGTACAAATTGGCATGCAATGGCAATCCAATGGCAATGGAAAATTTCAGCGTAGTCCCATACATTTTTGAACCATTGATCTTTAAAGTCCAGTCATATATTGACATTTTTCTCACTTTAATCAAAATTACAATTTAGGAAGCACATTTAAAACTGCTGAAGAAATGTTTCGTCTTTCTCTTTCACTGTCATTAAGTGTGTACATTCAAGTAAATGTATTTGATGAAACTCTGTCCTTGGTGTGAACCAGCCTTACATGAGGTTGTCACATTGAGTTCGTCATTACTGTAAGGTTAAGGTTTAGAGTATCTTGTTAATTATCTGGTCTAATTAAGTTCCTGTCTGTTTTGTATTAGTTCGTCAGGTATCGTCAATGTATATGCGTGTTTCATGCCCTCCTTGTGTGGATTATATTAAAGAATATTAAACTTTTACCTTTATCTTTGTGCATGTTCATCTACATCTGCAAAGTGTGATGATGTCTGCTTGATGGAGGGGCTCTGGTGTGTTTGAATGACAATATTTGCTTCGTTATGCCCTGAGGAGATCCATGCTGGACCCTGAAGGATTACAATGGATTTGCGCTGTGGGTCAGTGGATCCACACTCACAGTGGACAAAGTGGGTGTTGACTGCAATATTAATGTCCAGCCACACCTTGCAGACATCTCGCAGCCAGACCCAGAGCCCAGCCAAACATCACCCCTCTGTGCGGCGCATCAGCCAAAGCCAGAGCATGTGAGCGGAGCGGGAGCAGAGTGGTAATATTTCCTTAAGAGCAAAGAGTGCCTTTCTGAAGATTCTGCTCGCTCAATACACTCAGTGCCGCTCGGTCAACCCAGTTCATAATCCAAGCGTTCTTTAAGTGCATGAGTGTTTGATTGTACAACAACGGCAGGTATTTTCACGGAAATAAAGTGAACGAAAATCAAATACTGTACATTTTTCAGTTTTTTAATTTTTGGTATTTTTGCAGGGATTAGATTAATACATTTAATCATTTTAATTAATGCAAAATAATATAAGAAAAGTATGTAAGAATTGCTATTTATCAGTTTTCCAAGCATTTTCCAAAAATTTCGGTACAAACAGTAAACAATTAGGACTACTAGAAAAATTTATGTCGGAGCTGAAACTGAGCGGGAATTAGTTTACCACTCCGCTTCGCTCACATGCTCTGGCCAGAGCACACCGCAGATGGAGAGCCAAAGCCTGCCATGACTGAGGAGCCATCGCCAAATAGAGTAGTGACAGAGCTGAAGATCGCCCCGGAGCCGGAGCCTCACGTTATGTCTGACCAGGTGTAAGAGCCGGAAATGGAGCCTGCCGCTGAGGATGTCGCAGTGGAGTGTGGGTGCATGGAGGAAAGCACCTCCCCACTACACAACCACTGAAGGTGAGCAAAGGCTAAATTCAGAGGGAATTATGGATACATTTGTGGACATATCCGTTCTTCTCCCATCTCATTCTAAACTCTCTGCCTCTGCTGTTACAGGAGGTCATTTTTTTAACTGTCTGTCTGCAATGAATTATCCAGCTGTCATGTAATGACCATGGAGGTTGTTCCCCTGTCAGTGCCATGCTAGGGGATCACTTATCCTCGTATCCAGCCTCAAGCCTTTGAGTCCCAGACTCCGCCAAGTCCCTGTGACCAAGTGGATCCACCATGGCTCCTAACTCCCTCCTCTCTGTTGTGGCACGTTAGTCCACCTACTCCAGTGGGCTCCCTTGTCCTGTCTTTGACCTGTCCTCGCCTCTGGGACTACACTTCTTTGGCCTCTGGATTCAAACTTGGGGTGAGTGAAGCGCAACCGTGTTCATATTGGTGTGCAGTAGCCTATTACTTTTTAAACCAGCTCCACTTTGGATTGCTTTTGTAAAGATTTCAGATGATGTTAACACTTGAGAAAACCTCAGATAACAGCAACTTTGGATCATGTAAAAATAATATCCTTATATTAACATCATCATTATGCTCATTCTCAACTTATAAATGTTGCCACATTCATTATGTCTGCTTACCTGACGTTAACTAATTATATAATGTATTATATTACAGTACTGACATTACTGTGATATACTCTGTCTGTTTACGGAAAGCATTATGAATTAAACATAAACTAACAAAGTAGATATTTTACAGACATCCATACGAACTACTGGCCAAAACATGTACTGCAGAATTACATCACTGTTTTCTGACAGCTCTCAAGAGATGAATCAGAAGATATATTTGGATCAGTAATGCAGATACACAGTGATCTTTGCTGCATCAGAGAACAGAGACAGTTGTTGACTGCTGAGTAATTGAAGGTAGTTACTGAGTTACTAAAGCTTTATCTTTCTATATACAGGTGACTCAGATGTTATGCAACAAATGTATTTAGGTATATTTTGGTTTAAAAAAAGAACTGTTACACTGATTATTACTTGCAGTACTGTATTTACATCCAGGATACTGAAATGATCCATTTGCATTCTGTAATATTTTTTGTGCACTTTTTTTAAAATCTCCATTGCACTAGTGTTTTGTACAGCTTAATCTATCACTTATATACAGTATATTCTACATCATATACCTATATTTGTAAATGATGTTCATCATAAGTTCATAGTTTCGGCTTATAGTGTACATACACTTATTATATAATCCATCTGTATAGTATGTTCATAGAACATCTATCTGTATTTCATGCTGATAGTATTTAAAAATCTGTAAATTATATCCATAGCACTTAGATCCTAAATGGATTTCATTGCCTTGTACCTTAAATGTGCTATGACAATAAAGTTTAGTCTAATCTAATCTAATCATCTAGACATGCCAAGTATCCAAAAATATGCACAATAGATACATGTGCACAAATCAACATACAATCAAAATGCACTTTTTAACTTACAATCCACCATTACAAAGTAGCCTATACTATACAGTAAATAATAATATCATGTGTTCAGTGTTTTTAGTAGTATGGACCTTCAGTGCTTCCAACAAAACAGTTATTATTGTGTTCAATGGCCAGTGTACAAATTGGCATGCAATGGCAATCCAATGGCAATGGAAAATCTCAGCGTAGTCCCATACATTTTTGAACCATTGATCTTTAAAGTCCAGTCATATATTGACATTTTTCTCACTTTAATCAAAATTACAATTTAGGAAGCACATTTAAAACTGCTGAAGAAATGTTTCGTCTTTCTCTTTCACTGTCATTAAGTGTGTACATTCAAGTAAATGTATTTGATGAAACTCTGTCCTTGGTGTGAACCAGCCTTACATGAGGTTGTCACATTGAGTTCGTCATTACTGTAAGGTTAAGGTTTAGAGTATCTTGTTAATTATCTGGTCTAATTAAGTTCCTGTCTGTTTTGTATTAGTTCGTCAGGTATCGTCAATGTATATGCGTGTTTCATGCCCTCCTTGTGTGGATTATATTAAAGAATATTAAACTTTTACCTTTATCTTTGTGCATGTTCATCTACATCTGCAAAGTGTGATGATGTCTGCTTGATGGAGGGGCTCTGGTGTGTTTGAATGACAATATTTGCTTCGTTATGCCCTGAGGAGATCCATGCTGGACCCTGAAGGATTACAATGGATTTGCGCTGTGGGTCAGTGGATCCACACTCACAGTGGACAAAGTGGGTGTTGACTGCAATATTAATGTCCAGCCACACCTTGCAGACATCTCGCAGCCAGACCCAGAGCCCAGCCAAACATCACCCCTCTGTGCGGCGCATCAGCCAAAGCCAGAGCATGTGAGCGGAGCGGGAGCAGAGTGGTAATATTTCCTTAAGAGCAAAGAGTGCCTTTCTGAAGATTCTGCTCGCTCAATACACTCAGTGCCGCTCGCTCAACCCAGTTCATAATCCAAGCGTTCTTTAAGTGCATGAGTGTTTGATTGTACAACAACGGCAGGTATTTTCACGGAAATAAAGTGAACGAAAATCAAATACTGTACATTTTTCAGTTTTTTAATTTTTGGTATTTTTGCAGGGATTAGATTAATACATTTAATCATTTTAATTAATGCAAAATAATATAAGAAAAGTATGTAAGAATTGCTATTTATCAGTTTTCCAAGCATTTTCCAAAAATTTCGGTACAAACAGTAAACAATTAGGACTACTAGAAAAATTTATGTCGGAGCTGAAACTGAGCGGGAATTAGTTTACCACTCCGCTTCGCTCACATGCTCTGGCCAGAGCACACCGCAGATGGAGAGCCAAAGCCTGCCATGACTGAGGAGCCATCGCCAAATAGAGTAGTGACAGAGCTGAAGATCGCCCCGGAGCCGGAGCCTCACGTTATGTCTGACCAGGTGTAAGAGCCGGAAATGGAGCCTGCCGCTGAGGATGTCGCAGTGGAGTGTGGGTGCATGGAGGAAAGCACCTCCCCACTACACAACCACTGAAGGTGAGCAAAGGCTAAATTCAGAGGGAATTATGGATACATTTGTTCTCCCATCTCATTCTAAACTCTCTGCCTCTCCTGTTACAGGAGGTCATTTTTTTAACTGTCTGTCTGCAATGAATCATCCAGCTGTCATGTAATGACCATGGAGGTTGTTCCCCTGTCAGTGCCATGCTAGGGGATCACTTATCCTCGTATCCAGCCTCAAGCCTTTGAGTCCCAGACTCCGCCAAGTCCCTGTGACCAAGTGGATCCACCATGGCTCCTAACTCCCTCCTCTCTGTTGTGGCACGTTAGTCCACCTACTCCAGTGGGCTCCCTTGTCCTGTCTTTGACCTGTCCTCGCCTCTGGGACTACACTTCTTTGGCCTCTGGATTCAAACTTGGGGTGAGTGAAGCGCAACCGTGTTCATATTGGTGTGCAGCCTATTACTTTTTAAACCAGCTCCACTTTGGATTGCTTTTGTAAAGATTTCAGATGATGTTAACACTTGAGAAAACCTCAGATAACAGCAACTTTGGATCATGTAAAAATAATATCCTTATATTAACATTATCATTATGCTCATTCTCAACTTATAAATGTTGCCACATTCATTATGTCTGCTTACCTGACGTTAACTAATTATATAATGTATTATATTACAGTACTGACATTACTGTGATATACTCTGTCTGTTTACGGAAAGCATTATGAATTAAACATAAACTAACAAAGTAGATATTTTACAGACATCCATACGAATTACTGGCCAAAACATGTACTGCAGAATTACATCACTGTTTTCTGACAGCTCTCAAGAGATGAATCAGAAGATATATTTGGATCAGTAATGCAGATACACAGTGATCTTTGCTGCATGAGAGAACAGAGACAGTTGTTGACTGCTGAGTAATTGAAGGTAGTTACTGAGTTACTAAAGCTTTATCTTTCTATATACAGGTGACTCAGATGTTATGCAAACAATGTATTTAGGTATATTTTGAGCATTTGAAAATACTTTTTAAAAGTGTGAAATGACAATTCTGTGATTTCCCTAAACTTATTATATCTTTGTGGAAATTTGTATTTTGTGCAAAACACCATGAGTTCTTTAAATGCAAGTTTTTCTCAGAATATTTCCATTGTTCATCCTGAATACTTTTTCATCCTTGGACTTTCAGGTATACCTTACAGCAATTATTATTATGTATTCTTATTTATGATTTATGTTATTACTGTAATTGGGAACTCTATAGTCCTTTTCATTATTGCTCTTGACCGGAATCTGCACAGTCCGAAGTACATTGGTGTGTTTAACTTGGCCTTGGCTGATATTGGTGAAACTAATGCACTGATTCCTAACATGATGAAGACTTTGCTGTTTGACTCACGGTACATCTCCTACAATGCTTGTTTGGCAAACATGTTTTTTGTGTTCCTCTTCAGTTCTATGCAAAGTCTCACTCTTGTTGTTCTGGCATATGATCGTTTAATTGCAATTTGTTTGCCATTAAGATACCATGTTATTGTGAACAATAGCAATATGTGTTTTGTTTTCTCAGCAATATGGGTGTTTAATTCTGTTATTGTCGCCTCAATGGTGTCTTTGATCACCCACATTTCATTCTGTAAGTCCAATGTGATACTGAGTTATTTTTGTGATCATGGACCAGTGTATAGATTGGCATGTAGTGATAATTACATTAATAAGATTATGGGATATCTGTATACAACTTTATACCTTATAGCACCAATGCTCGTAATAGGCCTATCATATTTGGGCATTTTTTTTGTTGTGAGGAAAATAAGAACTTGGGAAGGACGCATAAAAGCTGTAAAAACCTGTGTTTCTCACCTGTTGTTGGTAGCAATATATTTCCTCCCAATATTCTTTACATACCTTACTTCATTATTGCTTTATAGCACACCCAATTCAAGGGTCATCAGTACATCTCTGGCTTATGCTGTCCCAGCTATGTTAAATCCTATAATTTATGTTTTAAACACAGCTGAAATTAAAGACATAATTCGAAAAGCCATTAGAAACAGATCTGTGCCAATGGATAGAACTTCAAAATAATGTATTTTTATTATTATTTTTCTTTAATCATTGGGAATTAAATTACCCATGTGAAGATTGAGCGTTTTCAGGTCTCACAGAGATCTATATGAATGTACAGAAATTATGTCAATGAACAAAATCTTTTCAGACAACCTTTTGAAAGTACATTCCCATAACTAATTTTCTTTGTATTTCCTTCAATTCTGATTGAAATATGGGCATAAAATATATGCAACTGTACAGCAGTGCTATGCGATTTTGTTTTTTTATTTATTAATTAAATTGGTTTCAAATGACTCTGTTGTAATGCTTGTATTCTCAGTTACAGACTACAAGACAAAACAAACAGAAAAAAGTCAGCAGCAATTTGACTTTTTTTGAGCAATCATTACTGTTGACTTATTTCATGTTACTCCAAATTTGTACTGTCATGTTAAATGTTTTTTGCTTATCTTTACAAAACCGTTTGATAAAATTCTGGACTATATACAGAAAATAAGTTTTCCAAATATATTTCTTTTTTTGAATGTGAAATTTAGGTGTCTTTTTGGATGTGGGAATTTTTGTCTCAGGTTTGCTTATATGGCTCATTTTATTATGTATGAAGCTGTTTTCCTGTTTCTATACATAAATCCACCAACCAACCAACAAATCAATCAATCAACATGGAGTAAAACAGATTCTTTGTTGTTTACTTTTCAGGCTCAGGCAATTTCAGTAAGGGCCTAGACTGGTCAAATTACATAGGCTAATTATAAATAAAGGCCTGCAGCTTGAAGTCAAACGTAATAATGATAATGTACCTTCATATTTGCATTGAAAACAATATTAGAAAACAATGACTATTTTATGTTAATTATATTTAATGACAAAAATGTCACAATGATGGGTTTTAACCTCATAATCTCAGCTGCATAAATGCTATTCACTCTAGTCTTTCACTTCCATCTAGTGGCTACATTTTAGTAAGGGTATCCTATTTTGTTTAATTTTGTGTAAAACTGAATATCATGGTAAGCTTTCTAGTATTGCCTTACAGTTATCAGCATCACATAATATACTAACATTAATCCCATTAATCATTGAATTGCTGTAATATGATGATCCACAAATGAGAAAAAATAAGCAGCTGTATTACAGATAGTTTACGTTCTGGTAAAATAAGTCTGTCCAAACTTCTATAGTGGCCCCAACATTTACTACAACATACAAGTATTACATCACTGTGTTTGTCTGAAGGCTCTCAAGAGACGAATCAGAAGATATATTGAAATTCATTGACACAGACAATCAGACAATGCTCAGCGAGAGAGAAGGACACACAGTTGAGTAATTCAATTCAAAGCAGCTCAGAAAAAAATCAGATTCATTGTTTTCTCTGACTCTAAACCTTTAAAAACTTTTAAAACATTCATTAATCTGTGACTATGTGAAAATTGTATAAAGGTATTTTTCCAGTATCTGAAAATATCTGTTAAAAGTGTGTAATGACAATGTCAGTTTCATATTTTGCCTATGTCTTTGTGGTAATTTCTATTTCCAGCTCGTTCAAAACATCAAAAACAAAGCTGCAATGAATTCTTTAAATGCAAGTTTTTCTCAGAATATCACCATTGTTCACCCCAATTACTTTTTCATCATTGGACTTTCAGGTGTACCATATAGTAGTTATTACTATATTTTCTTATTTATTACATATTTTATTACTATAATTGGGAACTCTATAGTGCTTCTCATTATTGCTCTTGAACGAAGTCTGCATAGTCCAAAGTACATTGGTGTGTTTAACTTGGCTTTGGCTGATATTGGTGAAACTAATGCACTGATTCCTAACATGATGAAGACTTTTCTCTTTGACTCACAGTACATCTCCTACAATGCTTGTTTGGCTAACATGTTTTTTGTGTTCCTCTTCAGTACTATGCAAAGTTTCACTCTTGTGGTTCTGGCATATGATCGTTTCATTGCAATTTGTTTGCCATTAAGATACCATGCTCTTGTAAACAATACCAATATGACTTTAGTTCTCTCAGCAAAATGGGCATTTAATTCTTCTGTTGTGGCCTTGATGGTGTCTTTGATCACCCGACTTTCATTCTGTGAATCCACTGTGATACAGAGTTATTTTTGTGATCACGGACCAGTGTATAGGTTGGCATGTAATGACAATAGCGTTAATAGGTTTATGGGAACCTTCATCACAACATTATACCTTGTAATACCATTGACCATTATAATCCTGTCCTATCTAGGCATTTTTCTTGCTTTAAACAAAATTACAACTTGGGAAAGCCGTTTAAAAGCACTGAAGACCTGTGTTTCTCATCTGTTGGTAGTAGGGATATATTTCCTTCCCATATCCTGTGCATACATTGCTGCATTCATGCTTTCTCTTGCTCCCAATGCAAGGGTCATCAGTACGTCTCTGGCATATGCTGTTCCACCAATGTTAAATCCTATTATTTATGTCTTAAACACAGCTGAAATCAAAGATATAATGCGAAAAATGCTTAAAAACAGATCCACACCATCTGGAGACAACATTTCAAAATGATTGTAATTATTGTTTTTATTAACAGATAGCAGTTTAATTCAATTAGTAAAAGCAATTAACGATTAAGTAAAATCTTATTGTATTATTATTTGATAATATATATTTGAATTTGTAATCCAGGAGTCCATTTTAATGCATGTTGGTCTTACATCTGCTGATATGGCTCTTTGTGTTCTAATGCCTCTGCTGACGTTTGTTGTTTTATTCATCTGAACCAAGTTTCTGTATACAACTTCATAGGCCTATATTTGGGCTTTTTGTTTAATTGTAAGTTAAATAATAACTTCAGAAGGACACAATAAAAGCTGTAAAGACCTGTGTTTCTAACCTGTTGTTGGTAGCAATATATTTCCCTCCTATATTCTTTACATACCTTACCTTATTATTGCTTTATAGCATACCCAATTCAAGGGTCATCAGACATATTTCACAGGCTTGCTCAAGGGGAAAGCTAGGAGGGTGATCACTTTTTACTTCTGAATAACGTTGAAAGCACTTTGGGCACGTACTTGGTATAGCTCAAGCAGGATTCACTGACTGAGAGAGCATGTGTATCCCCAGCACAAGTAACATATCAAATGTTGAAAGTGAGACATTTTGAAATGTCATGGCAAATATTGGCTCATTTTGGAGGAAAGGCCGGAAAAGTTAAATGTACATACAAGGAACAGCTGGAGGACCAATTTGCAACTTATTAGGACAATTGGCAACATGATTGGGTATAAAAAGAGTCTCTCAGTGTGTCAGTGTCTCTCAGAAATCAAGATGGGCAGAGGATCACCAATTCCCCCAATGCTGCGGTGAAAAATAGTGAAGCAATATCAGAAAGGAGTTTCTCAGAGTAAAATTGCAAAGAGTTTGAAGTTATCATTATCTACAGTGCATAATATCATCCAAAAATTCTGAGAATATGGAACAATCTCGTTCCTTGTGTAAGGGTTAAGGCTGGAAAACCATAGTCAAGTCACCTTTATTTATACAGTATAGTGCTTTAAACAAAATACATTGCGTCAAAGCAACTGAACAACATTCATTAGGAAAATAGTGTGTCAATAATGCAAAATGATAGTTAAAGGCAGGGCATCATTGAATTCAGTGATTTCATCTCTGTTCAGTTAAAGGTGTCATGTGTAAAAATTGAGGTAAAAATAATAAAAAAATTACCTACACGCATCAAAAGAATGAGAAGAAATAAGGGCGATGATGTCATTAAAAAATTTCAAGTTATAGTGCTGTAGAGATATCAACCTTAATTAGCATTAGCATTACTAGCCACTGCCCGACAGGTGTCGTAATACCAGTTTTGGCCATGGGAGGCGGTATGTGGGCAACATAACCACCAGCCAACCTGCAATACACAAATAACTCGCACGGCTTGTGGGCGTACTTGAACCTGATGTCAATCGTGTGGAAAGTACAGCCCACTACTTAATTTCAGTTCAGGGAAGAGAGCGAAAGGATGGCTGAAGCCCTTGGCAAGAGTCCCCTACCACCACCACCCGCTACAGGGAAACAACTGCGCTCGGAATCCCAAATCAAATCCGATAAGAAAAGGAGCCGAACCAGAGTAAACATCGGCACTGCTTTCCATCACAGGAGACAACTGATGGACTTGAAAGAAATGAGGCTCAGCTCCGAACTTGCAACATTTCTTTTGGATTGGTAAGTAAGATGCTGTTAGTATTTCGCTATAAGTTTGTTTTATATGTTTGCGTATTTTTTTCGGGAAGTTATGACATAGAAATGTATCGAAGGCTGTTCGATAAATGTGCTAATGTTATCGATGGCTAACTGTAGCTGTGTTTGATAATTAGCTAGCTATAATTTACCCATTTTTTTATATCATAACTAACCTGCTCTGTCTAGTCTGTTGGTCTCTGTGTCCTCTTTGCTTCGTGGGTGAGAAAATTGATGTGTGGCGTGAAAGCGTGTGAAAAGAGTCAATTGCGTGTGTCTCATGGTGAATGCTTGAGAGTTGGCAGCTCTGGTTACGTTGGTTGGCGCTAGCTTGGTCAACATCAGCTGTCTGATGTTGACCAATGATGTTGACAGAATGCTGTCTGTCAAATTAATTTAATTCAAATAATGTGTATATACAACTCAAAATGTACTATGAACAAAATTAATATGAACATATTCACTGGTAAAGGTGAAGGCGAGTAGCTTGAAGATGTCATGTTTCAAAATTTGACTTTTTTCAATCAAGTCAACGATATCACTGTAGATGAAGTGACCCCAACTAAGCAAGCCAGAGGCGACAGCGGCAAGGAATCGAAACTCCATCGGTGACAGAATGGAGAAAAAAACCTTGGGAGAAACCAGGCTCAGTTGGGAGGCCAGTTCTCCTCTGACCAGACGAAACCAGTAGTTCAATTCCATGCTGCAGCAAAGTCAGATTGTGAAGAAGAATCATCTGTTTCCTGTGGTCTTGTCCTGGTGGTCCTCTGAGACAAGGTCTTTACAGGGGATATGTATCTGGGGCTCTAGTTGTCCTGGTCTCCGCTGTCTTTCAGGGCAGTAGAGGTCCTTTCTAGGTGTTGATCCATCTGGTCTGGATACGTACTGGATCCGGGTGACAGCAGTGACCCTCTGATCTGACTGGATCTGGTGGCTACGGTGACCTTGGAATAAGAGAGAAACAGACTAATATTAGCGTAGATGCCATTCTTCTAATGATGTAGCAAGTACATCGGGTGTTATGAGAAGTGTTCCCAGTTCCGGTTTACCTAATTAATACAGCCTAAAAATCCTTTAACGGATTTGGATATTAAAAGCATATTAGTATGTTATGTGTATGCCAGGTTAAAGAGATGGGTCTTAAATCTAGATTTAAACTACAAGAGTTTGTCTGCCTCCCGAACAATGTTAGGTAGGTAATTCCAGAGTTTAGGCGACAAATAGGAAAAGGAACTGCCGCCCGCAGTTGATTTTGATATTCTAGGTATTAACAAATTGCCTGAGTTTTGAGAACGTAGCGGACGTAGAGGATTATAATGTAAAAAGAGCTCATTCAAATACTGAGGTGCTAAACCATTCAGGGCTTTATAAGTAATAAAAAGCAATATTTTAAAATCTATACGATGTTTGATAGGGAGCCAGTGCAGTGTTGACAGGACCGGGCTAATATGGTCATACTTCCTTGTTCTAGTAAGAACTCTTGCTGCTGCATTTTGGACTAGCTGTAGTTTGTTTACTAAGCGTACAGAACAACCACCCAATTAATCATTACAATAATCTAACTTTGAGGTCATAAATGCATGGATTAACATTTCTGCATTTGACATTGTTTATTTTTTAGATGGAAAAATGCAGTTTTACAAATGCTAGAAACGTGGCTTTCTAAGGAAAGATTGCGATCAAATAGCACACCTAGATTCCTAACAGATGACGAAGAATTGACAGAGCAACCATCAAGTCTTAGACAGTGTTCTAGGTCATTACAAGCAGAGTTTTTAGGTCCTATAATTAACACCTTTGTTTTTTCAGAATTTAGCAGTAAGAACAATTAAGTACGATTTAAACCATTCTAATGCACTTCCATTAATGCCAACAAAGTGTTCAAGTCCATACTGGATGCCTGTGATCTTTGGGCCCTTAGATGGCACTGCATCACATACAGGAATGCTACTGTAATGGAAATCACAACATGGGCTCAGGAATACTTACAGAAAACATTGTCGGTGAACACAATCCATTGTGCCATCTGCCATTGCCGGCTAAAACTCTATAGGTAAAAAAAGAAGCCATATCTAAACATGATCCAGAAACGCAGGTGTTTTCTCTGGGCCAAGGCTCATTTAAAATGGACATGTGGCAAAGTGGAAAACGGTTTCTTTGATCAGACTAATCAAAATTTGAAGTTCTTTTTGGAAAACTGGGACGCCATGTCATCCGGACTAAAGAGGATAAGGACAATCCAAGTTGTTATCAGCGCTCAGTTCAGAAACCTGCATCTCTGATGGTATGGGGTTGCATGAGTGCATGTGGCATGGGCAGCTTACACATCTTTCCAACATGACAATGCCAGACCACATACTGGCTGCATAGAAGAAGGATCCGGGCACTGATATGGCCAGCCTGCAGTCCAGATCATTCACCCATAGAAAACATTTGGCGCATCATAAACAGGAAGATGCAATAAAGACCTAAGACAGTTGAGCAAATAGAAGCCTGTATTAAACAAGAATGGGACAACATTCCTATTCCTAAACTTGAGCAACTTGAGTCTCCTCAGTCCCCAGATGTTTGCAGACTGTTATAAAAAGAAGAGGGGATGCCACTCAGTGGTAAACATGGCCTTGTCCCAACTTTAGGAAGTCATGGCCTAATGGTTAAATAGTCAGACTTGCAATCGAAAGGTTGTGAGTTCGAGTCTTGGGCTGGCAGGAATTGTAGGTTGGGGGAGTGAATGTACGGTTCTCTCTCCACCTTCAATACCACAACTTAGGTGCCCTTGAGCAAGGCACGGAATCCCCAACTGCTCCCCGGGTACCGCAGCATAAATGGCTGCCCACTGCTCTGGGTTAATGTTCACAGTGTGTGTGTGCACTTTGGATGGGTTAAATCCAGAGCACAAATTCTGAATATGGGTTACCATACTTGGCTGAATGTCACGTCACTTTCACTTTTTTGACTTTTTTGAGATGTGTTAATGCCATGAAATTTAAAATCAACTTATTTTTCCCTTAAAATGATACATTTTCTCGGTTTAAACATTTGATATGTCATCTATGTTGTATTCTGAATACAAAATTGAAATTTCAAAAGTCCACATCATTGCATTAATATTTTATTCACAATTTGTACAGTGTCCCAATTTTTTTGGAATCTGGTTTGGAGATGGAGGGTTAAGCTGCTTCGTGCCATGGAGAAATTTAATCACTGATTTGGTTTTTGCTGACTGACTCCCTTTCAATACCATTTTGGAAGGCTGAAACTGCAGCTACTTTGCAGCTATAAGTGTGGAGTGAGTGCGGTCATAATCTTGTAAAAAGGGCAGAATGAATGAGATCAAGCAGGGTGCTAGATTGAACTGTTTGCCTAGGAGAGGAGATCCATCCTCAAAGGATTACGCCAGGGAGTGCTCAAAAACATTCCAGGAACCAGGCTGAGTAGGCCATTTCATCACAACCAGCAAAACTGGTTCTTCTGTCTGATTCTGCACAGTACCTGATGTAGGATGTTCATTGGAGAAAAAAGCATACTTGTGTACTCTCTGCCAAGAGTGGGCTGGGACAACAAGTGTTCTCCACTGATGCAAAAAGGTCCTCCGTTCATCCAAATACATTTCTAGATCATTTCCATGCTCCTCCGCTCATCCAAATACATTTCTAGATCATTTCCACAGTCTGGGGGTGGAGTCTCCACTCCCGCTGAACCACTCTTTGCATTGATTACAGGTCTACCCTGCAGTTCAGGTGGCCAGTGACATGGACAGCGCTAAACGACAATAGATGTTAATCCACAAATAACAACAGGCTAGTTGAGAGTGAGAGAAGTGAGGAAGAGTGGATGCCTCACTGGTGATTTATATACGCTACAACTGACACATTGTATAAATCTTGGGCATAAAACTCTCTTGTGCCAGTTGAACTGCCTTGAGTGCAGTGTATGTGCCATTTTTTTTCTTTGTTCAAAAATTCAAAAATGTCAAACTTTAGCGGAGTTGGAGCGTTAACGGTTTTTATTTACGTTACCAAACATTTGTTATAACTGTAGTAAATATAAGTAAGTTTAACGTTTAAATGCCAGTACAAATTACTACCATATTGATATTGTAAATTATACAAGTACAAATGGCTAGCTGAACCGGACCTGTCATTTAACAATTGTTAGCTTGTTTGTGTCAGCGGTATTTATAAATAACTAGTTAAGTTGACCAAGGTAATTTAACGGTACCATTCACAGCATTATTCAAATGGACCTTTTCACTGACGTAATGACGCAATTACGTACACTTGATAGCCTGTTCCATTTACGTTTTCTCCGAATGCTAAAGAGGAGCCTCGCCTAGCCTCTGAAGGAAGTGACTGGAAGGACCAGTCCTGCCAAGGAAGTATCCTTTACACTGAGAAACGCCTCATGTCTCTACTTGATTATTGATTAGTTCTCATGTGTGTCTCCTTAGCTCCCTCGTTTTGCCTGTCTTTATAAGCAATGTCCTTTTAGTTCAGTTTGGTCTAGTCTACCAGTTCCATACGTGTGTGTTACTTTAACTTTAAGTTTTTTAACTTTAATAATCCCTCAAATCATACACAGTGGATGCACAGAAATTGCCTCCTAAAGAAACACCAGCTTTGGTGTGAATTTTGTCTCTATTGTGATCATTTGCATTAGTATAAAGTTTAGATTTATTTTAATAAGACAATTTAACTGCCTTCAAATAGGATAAATGTTTTTTTAGAGATTAAACCCCACTTTTTTTTTTCTTTTTTTTTTTTACAGCTACCATTTATCGCTAGTATTTAAAATTAGTTTAATATGGTTTGTTCAGTAAAAAAATTTGGGGCTTTTTAATTAATTGCAATCTAATACTTTATACTTAAGTAGTCCAAAATAATCCCACCTTTTCGTATCCATTGCTGTAACACTACAGACATAAAGTTGGGGAACACAACTTTTATTAAAATAATATAAAATATTTATTTTAGCAATTTAATTAAACTGTTAAATGATGCTGTACATGCACTGATGCTGAACTGTACATGGTAATCTGCTCTTAATTTTCATTTGTTGACTGCAGTGTTAACATTTCAATTATAGGCCTAAAACCAATTGTAGGTTATAATGGACTGGTTTTAAAAGACACTTCATTTAAAAAAATAAATAAGAATAAGCTATAGCCTAAACTTAAATTATCCTCACTGTGCATCATTTATGCAGTGATGTGTTATGACATTATTGTGGAGCTTACCTCAGTGTTCGGTTTTCTAATAAGTTTTCTTTTGGGTTAGTTATATGATGCTATAAAAATGGTGTGTGGTGTCATGATTGTGAGCTTGCGATTGGGTCTGTGGGAGTCTGGGAGGAACTTTGATATCGTGGCCCCACATCATAATCACTACTTCGTAGACTCAGGCTCCAAATTAATCACTACTAGCAGACATTGGCTCCAAATGATCTCATTTTCATAAGATGACAGCACCCATATTATGATGCTAGGCTTTACTTTCCGATAAAGGAAGAAAGTGGACACACATTGTTCATAATTTTTTTTTTCACAGTCTATAATTCTAATCAAAATGACTGCTTCATGACCAATTTAAAAGTTTAATGTGACCACCACTAGGAGTGAAACGTGGCAATCATCCTCAAATGTAGGATTTTAACTTGAGGCTAGGATTGATCTGGATCTGGAACAACATATTTTAATCTATCACAAATAATTACACACACAATAAGGTTTTTCCATATTTATTTCCATATTTTTTTCAACATAGAATCTTGAGGCCACGACATAAGGATGTTAATTAATTACATAAGGACAAAATTAATTCATGGCAATGATTATCATGTCAATATTTAACATGTTGTTGTCCCCACAAGTTAATGCTGTGGACACAACAAAAATAAATTACGCAATCATGTCCCATTCCCCAGTCACCATAAGGTTCTTAAGCCTATAGAACCTTTTGCTCTGTAGTCTGTATTTGCTACTAATGGCTTAATTTTTGTATGTGCATGTTGAATAGTTTTGTGTAAAGCATTAAGATCAAAAACTTGACAATGTTGCACTGTAGCTATCAGGGCACATAATTAACTAGCATAAAGTTTATCTTTGAAGACTGTAGCAGCAACTATACTATAACATACATACAAGGATTACATCATGTTTTCTGAAAGCCCTCAAGAGATGAATCAGAAGATATTTTTGGATTGAGTGACAGCCAGACAATTATCTTTGTAGCATGAGAGAATAAGGATGAGCATTGGATTTTAAAAGCAGTAATTCAAAGCAGCGCACAAGTGTTTGGGCTGTCACAGTCAGTTTGCTTTATAGTGCTGAAGCTTTATGTATGTTTGTACAGGTCTGTATGTTTAATGTTATCTAGTAAGCAAATGCATACAACTGTAGATTTCTTGCATTTAAATATTGCTGTTAAAAGTGTGGAATAACTGTTTTGAATATTCTCTACATTTTTCTTGTGTCTTTTTTACATGGTAATTTCTATTTTCAGCTTGTGAAAAACAACTAATACAAAAGCTGCCATGAATTCTGTAAATGCAAGTTTATCCCAGAATATTTCCATTGTCCGTCCTCAATACTTTTTCATCATTGGACTTTCAGGTAAACCAAACAGCAGTTATTTCTATATATTCTTATTTCTTATTTATTTTATTACTATGATTGCAAACTCTATAGTCATTCTCCTTATAACTCTTGAACGAAGTCTGCACAGTCCAAAGTACATTGGTGTGTTTAACTTGGCCTTGGCTGATATTGGTGAAACTAATGCACTGATTCCTAACATGATGAAGACTTTTCTCTTTGACTCACAGTACATCTCCTACAATGCTTGTTTGGCTAACATGTTTTTTGTGTTCTTCTTTAGTAGTTTGCAAAGTGTCACTCTTGTTGTTCTGGCATATGATCGCTTCATTGCAATCTGTTTGCCATTAAGATATCATGTCATAGTGAACAATACTACTATGTTTTTAGTTTTCCCTGCAATATGGGCATTTAATTCTTCTTTGGTGGCCTTGATGGTGTCTTTGATCACTCGAATTTCATTCTGTGAATCCACTGTGATACAGAGTTATTTTTGTGATCATGGACCAGTGTATAGATTGGCATGTAATGACTATAACATTAATAAGTCAGTGGGATTTGTCATCACATCTTCATTCCTTATTGCACCAATGATCATTATATTCCTGTCATATCTGAGCATTTTTCTTGCTTTAAGCAAAATTACAACTTGGGAAAGACGTTTGAAAGCTCTGAAGACCTGTGTTTCTCACCTGTTATTAGTAGGAATATATTTCTTCCCCATATGCTTCACATACCTTGCCCAGCTCTTGCTTTCTCTCACACCCAATGCAAGGGTCATCAGTACATCTCTGGCATATGTTGTTCCACCAATGCTAAATCCTATTATTTATGTTTTAAACACAGCTGAAATCAAAAACTTATTAAGGAAAATGCTTAGCAACAAATCTGCATCAATTAGAGAAAACATTTCAAAATGACTGCAGTTATTGTATGTGCTTTTTCATTTGTAATATATATCATAGATGAAGTGTCATCATCACCACTGGGACTTAATATTTGAATTGATGAACAGCAGTGATATGCTACTTATTTACCGTACTTTATTTATGAATGCATCTGATGTCGCAAGTAAATGTACAGCTTGTGTTCTTACTCACCTTAAGACAAAACAACCGAAAAGGCAGAATATTTTAACAAGTAATTTGTGAAAAGATTATGACTACTATGTTCATTTGTTTCATTATATTACATTTTAATCTTTTACTGTTAGTAGTGGACAAATTCTGAAAAAACAGTTGACTTTCTAAATAAATTAACATTATTTTATTATTTTCAGATTTTAACTTAAACTCAAGTTGTGTTTTAGTTACCACTAAACTGATTGTCTATGTGTGAAAGCATATACATAGTAAATTTGCACAAAATTATGTCTTGTATTCTTTATTGTATTAAATACATTTATGCGAGTACAGTTATGATGACACAGATAAGATTAAGAGATACAGATTAACTTCAATTCCAAAGTCCTACAATGTTAATTTGAGCATAACAATGGAAATGTAGGTAAATATTCAGAATGAAAACAAAGTGAGAAAATAAAGATTATTCCAAAATCATTTAAATTATATTTAGTGAGGAAAAAGGTCACAATGGTTTTCATCTCACACTCTCAGTTGCATAGATGCTGTTCACTCCATCTTTCACCTTCCGAATTAGAATCAGATCAGAATCAGAAAGCGCTGTATTACCAGGTATGCTTGTGCATAGAAGTTATTTGTTTTAGAGACATAAGCTTCCAGTACACAGAGACGACAACAACACAGAAAAAAAAAATCAATTTTATAAAATATAAACATTGTAAATATAAATACACAAATATTGAAAAATAGATAGAAAAATAAATAAACTATATGAACAGTTGTGCTATAGATGATAAAATGGAACAGAATAGAGTGAGATGCAGGGATGTACTATGATGGAGGTAGTAAAAATAAATAATTGCACATTTTTATTGCATGAACTGGAGAACATTTAACTGTTCATGAGGTAGATTGCCTGAGGGAAGAAAATGTTTTTGTGCCTGGCTGTCCGCATACTTGCAGCTCTGAAGCGCCGGCCAGATGGCAAAAGTTCAAAAAGGGGATAACTTGGATGTGAGGGATCCAGAGTGATTTTCTGAGCCATTTTCCATACTCTGGATGTATACAGTAATTGAAGGGTGGGCAAGAGAGCACCAATAATCCTTTCAGCAGTCCGAACCATTCTCTGTAGTCTTCTGATGTCTGATTTTGTAGCTGAACCAAACCAGATAGACAGAGGGGTCTTTAGAGGTCCAGTCATTGGTGTACACGAAGAAGAACAGTGGGTAGAGGAGCTCTGGTGTTGGTGGAGCAGCTGTTTGACATGAGTTTCCCCAGTCTCACTAGCTGTTGCCTATCTGTCAGAAACAGGGGGATTGGAGGAGGTATTATCAGTTGTGTAGTGAGATGGTCAAAATGGGTGTGGGGGTTTCAAATTTACAATAAAACTCATTCAGGTCTTTAGCAAGTTGTTGATTCACCTCAGTGGCAGGGGAATGCTGTCTTGTAGTTTGTGATGGTTTTCAGACCTTTCCACACTGAAGTGGATTTATTGGAAGTGAACTGATATTCCAACTTTTTACTGTAGTTCCTTTTAGCCAGTTCAATCTCTTTATTCAGTCTGTTACTGGCCTGATTGACTCTCTCCCCATTACTGTGGGTATCCTCTTTGGCCTGACGAAGATGCCTGAGTTCTTCTGTAAACCATGGCTTATCGTTGTTACATGTAAATGTTAAATAAATCCTGGTAGGAATGCATATATCCTCACTGAAACTAATATAGGATGTTACAGTCTCTTTGAGTTTGTCCAGGTTAGTGGTAGCAGTTTCAAAAACACATCTTTTAAAGCCCAGTCTGTTTCGTGTGTCCATCTCTTTACAGTCTTTACTACAAGTTTAGAAGATTTACGTTTTTGCCTCTAGGTTGGTATAAGAATCTTTTATTGCTGTGTAACAGTGAACTAGTAGAGACTTTGTGGTGTGTTCTGCCAAATGTTCAGCAGTACATCCCTAGTGAAACTGATTGAGTATGAAAAACAAAAAACAGGAAAAACTAACAAAAACACTAAAGCAACAGGAGAGCAAAGAACCTTCGGCTACCATGTGCTGCGCCATCAGCACGATAGACCAGATCAAATTTTATTAAAAGTATGTTGTTTAGAAAGGTGCAGTAGGCTATATAAATGTTACAATATATACTGCATACAGCTGGTTTGTCCACATTTGTAAAGTAAAAACAAAATCTAAGCATCAGCAGGTCCGGGGTTGAATGTTCTGGATGGAAGCGTACTAGCAATATTCAATTTGAAATGTAATATGCAATATGTACTATACTATATAATATGTAATAATGACAATGTATTTCTGTATTTAAATGTAAAATTTTCCCACACATATGTGCAATGTTAGGTGCAAAATGAAAACGTAAGCCTTTACTAGATCCTTCTATCCTGAATAATTTCCATCCCATTTCTGTTTTGTCATGTGTTTGACCTACTGCATTTCTTTCTATATGGACCGTGGTAATGGACCAACTACCGCCGGTGACGCGGTGTTGATATATATATATATATATATATATATATATATATATATATATATATATATATATGTGTGTGTGTGTGTGTGTGTGTGTGTGTGTGTGTGTGTGTAATTTATGTATTTTAAAAAAGTGTGTGTATCATATTTTAAACACGACTAATAATAAATGAGGCTCAATCATCTGACAAACGTGCATGTTTATTTTACCACTTCCGTCAGTGAATACACAGCCTGCAAAACACGAAAATAAATAACAAAGAAATAATAGAATCAAACAAGAAAGTAGCCTAAATAAGAAACTTAACTACACCCTGTCTGCAGGACATGAGTGGCGTGGCGAAACTATGGGCGCGACACGACACAATACTATAGAATTCATTATAATAAATCAGTGATGCTACACTGGATGCAGCACTACACAAGGTACTGACACAGAGTTCAAATGTCTTGGGTAGACACTGCGATGCGGTGTCGTGTCCAGTGTAGATACGGTTCACTCAAAAAAGCCTTTTCCATTTGGGAAGGTGCATGCGCAGTCAGCAGAGGATCGTGAAGCAGAGACAGGCAAAAGTATAAATCTTGCGGGCGCATTATTTCTTTGAAATAAGAATCGTTGCCACTTTTATTGTTAACATCTTTCATTTATCACCATCTCAGTTGTATTTGGCCAGTTTGGAGAAACTAAGCCTCACCAAACCTGACAAACCAGGTGTTTGTGATCACGGGCAGGGCCAGATTAACACTTTGTTGTACCCTGGGCAACAATATTCAAGGGCCCCATCAATCACGACCCCAGGATCACCATAATATGGTCAAAAACAGAATATATTACTGTAATATACAGTAAATATACTCAGTACTTCAAATTCTAACTGTCATCAGGTGTATTTTGATTTACAAATTTTTAAATGCTTATAGAACTACAAATGCACTACTATGTCCCCTATCAAAGACATTCACTCAGATATGATGCTATGAAAACAAAACACATCAGCATCTGTATTATCTGGGAAAATTGACACTACATTGAGAGGGAGGTAAATATCCTCCATTTTCACAAAAATGAATAAATAAGCAACCACTTTCAAACCATTGTTTATTTAACAACATTTATTCCCAATAGAAACGTATTGAATTGATAGTGCTATAACAGAAGACCACAGACAACACATCAAGAAACATTTTGGTCCTCATTTTAAGCAGAAATCACTTTGACAGGGTGACCCTGTTTCCTCAGAATTCAACAAGGCAATCAAGTTATTAGTCCAACACAAACAATTTGAAATCTGCCAGTTATCCCTCCACAACAATTTACAGCATTTTAATGAAGCTGGCACCTCAAGGAAAAAATAAATAAATATAATGCAGTATCGCTATTATCTGCTCATAAACATTATTATCCTAAGCTCATTTTAACTTGTTTTAAAATAGAACAACAACATATCACAGCACAAATAACCAGTTAAACATTTTTGTGCTACATAAACATTTAGAAATCTGTCAATTTCTCTGAAGAGGACAAGACAGAAATAAATGCTACATAATTTGGCAAAACACACAATTTTTGTCCTAAATAATGACGAAGTGCATGTTTGAATTTGAAATGCCTTAATTTGGCAAACACATCTTTTAAACAATGGCTTTTTTTTGGACTTTGACTGTGCAAAACTGGTGTAAACGTTAGCTGGCGGTGTAGAAAAGTCCTGGCTAGCTGAGTTGCCCTTGTCGTTGACGGAAGCTGACTTAACAGAACTGTTGGCAACATTAACAGGAGTGAATAAATTACCTATTTAGTTATATACTTTAAACTTTCTGCGTTTCTGATGTCCTTTTCCTTTTTTAATTTCCACTTCGCGCTCCCACTTAGCTTCTCCATGTCAGATTTTTTTCTGTTGTAGCAACGCCTGACGTAACCCGCTCGGCGTAACATTTGACCCGCCTCATGCGGACTGACCAATGAGGAGAGGGTCTTAACTTGAGGCCCTCTCTTCATTGGTCAGTCCGCATGAGACTGACTCTCAACCGCTCACAACTCACGTTCAAAGTCATAGGCAGCACAGCGTCTCTCTGTGCAGCGCAAAAGCCCGTGTTGACAGTTTGTTTAATATAAAGCGGGAGATTACCAGATACAGTATTTTGCTCGTGCCCTTGCTGCCCTGGGCCCTTTAGAGGTCTTGGGCCCCTGGGCAATTGCCCAGTTGCCCGTATGGTTAATCCGGCCCCGATCACGGGAACTTGAAGACACTTGTACAAATGTGGATGGGTGACATGAATGGAGATGGCACCAGATTGGCAATGTAGTTATTGGTTTCCCAACAAGGTCCATCACCCAACACAAAATGAATTTGCTCAATGCATAAACTATATTTTCCTGTGCATGGGTTCATGTTCTAAGGGCACCCCATAGAAAAGCAAGGTCCGACCAGGGGCTGAATAGGCGTGACACATCTGTGTAATGATGACACAATGTATATCACAGCGCCATGCCCATTTTGGGATTCAGGAATGAACCAGTGCTGAAGTGGTCTCATATGAAGCAATCCGAGTGGCGTGACTGTGGCTGCAGATTCCATATGCCCCAGGACTTCTGAAAATGTGGGATGTGCTGTCATACTCACCGCGTCTAACTCCATACCGAGATAAGAGGTTCTCTGCACAGCGGAGAGCTTACTCTTCTCTTAGTTGACCTGAAGCCCCAA
This sequence comes from Carassius auratus, assembly GCF_003368295.1. Lineage (NCBI taxonomy): Eukaryota > Metazoa > Chordata > Actinopteri > Cypriniformes > Cyprinidae > Carassius > Carassius auratus. Next base: position 5,628,780 of record NC_039257.1, on the reverse strand, counting down.
CTGACTGAGGTGCCGAAGCACAAAGTCCCTGTGATCGCACAACTCCTCTCGCAGCCGAGCCATAATGAGCCAGTCGTCGAGATAGTTGTGGATCCTGATGCACACTTCCCATTGTAGGGCAAAGTCACCCACCGCAACCTTCGTGAAGACATGGGGGGACAAAGAGACCCCAAAGAGGAGGACCTTGTACTGCCATGCCCAACCCTCAAATGCGAACTGCAGGAACTATCTGCGATGAGGAATGATCGAGACATGAAAGTATGCGTCCTTCAGGTCAATCACTGCAAACAAATCCTGTGCTTGAACACACTTGATAATACGTTTCTGCATCAACATATTGAACGGGAGCTAGTGAAGTGCCCGATTCAAGACTTGCAGATCCAGGATAGGTCAAAGGCCACCATCTTTCTTGGGTACAATGAAGTAAGGGCTGTAAAACCCCTTCCTTTGTTATGTGGAGGGGTAGGGAGGAACTCACTTGCAGACAGGAATGCACAAACACAGGTTTTATTCTAAACAAAAGGGGAAAACAAAACCCACGAGGGGGAAAACACTGACTAGAGTAGACACTAAATAACTTAACAAGACACGATAAACAAAGATTCGAAACACAAGAACACTAACTACAAAAAACAATAACAGGTCTCACAACGTCTTCTTCCAATGGCAACACCGAATAACAATATATCACAGGAACATGTAGTAACACATATCACAATGTGGAACAATCACAATGAGGAACAATGAACCGACAAAAGACAGAGCACACTAGGGGATCTAAATAGGAGAACTAATTAAGACACAACAGGTGGCACAGATAAGGCAATCTCGACAAGACTAGGATAACAAGGGGGGGGGCAAGGGGACGAGACAACACAAAGACAAGGCCACGTGCTTGTACACAAAACACGGGTCTGTCATGATCCTACCTCAAGACTAGAGAAAAGTCCGGACATCAGAATCAGAATCAGAATCAGAATGAGCTTTATTGCCAGGTATGTTTACACATACGAGGAATTTGTTTTCGTGACAGAAGCTCCGCAGTACAACAGAATGACAGCGACAGAACATAAAACACATAATAAAAGAATAAAAAATACAAATAAGTAGATAGTGAATGACAATATACAAATGACAATTGTAGGCAGGTATATTACAAAATGCAGTTATGTATGTACATATATATTATGTGCAAAATTTAAGTGTATACTAAGTATGTGTGTTAGATAAATAAAGTGTATGTTGTCACGGGAGGAGCACAAGACAGACACAGTGGGCGTGGCGTCAGGCCTCGGAGAGGCTTTTATTAACAGAAATCATAAAATAACACAGGGAATAAAAGTGGCCAAAGGGGGAAAGTGTCCAAAATAACAGGGAATCTGGTGTCCTCGTCGTGCTGCGGGGTTTGTGTAGGTCGGGCAGTGTTCATCGAGGAAGGGTCCAGGCAAGGGGCGGAGTCCGGCGGCCGCACGCACTCCCCTCCTCGCGAGAAGCGCGAGGGGCGGCGTCTCTCTCGTTGGCCGCGGCGCTGGTAGGGGATGGACGGCCCGGCATCCTGGCCCTTCGGCCGTGTATACGGGTGCGGTACCCATCCGGAACGCGGGTCCAGCAGCTGTGAATGGCCCACTTCAGGTCCTGAGAGATGGTGGTTCCCAGGAACCTGAATGACTCCACTGCAGTCACAGTGCTGTTCATGATGGTGAGTGGGGGGAGTGCAGAGGGGTTTCTCCTGAAGTCCACGATCATCTCCACTGTTTTGAGGGTGTTAAGCTCCAGGTTGTTGAGAGTGCACCAGACAGCCAGCACTTTTACCTCCTGTCTGTAAGCAGACTCGTCACCGTCCTGAATGAGGCCGATGAGTGTGGTGTCGTCTGCAAACTTCAGGAGCTTGACAGAGGGGTCCTTAGATGTGCAATCATTAGTGTACAGGGAGAAGAGCAGTGGGGAGAGAACGCAGCCCTGGGGAGCCCCGGTGCTGATTGTACGGGTGCTGGATGTGTATTTTCCCAGCCTCACTAGCAGCTGCCTGTCTGTCAGGAAGCTGTTGATCCACTGACAGATGGAGGTGGGCACGGAGAGCTGATTTAGTTTGGGCAGGAGGAAGTTTGGGATGATCGTGTTGAAGGCCGAGCTGAAGTCCACAAACAGGATCCTCACATAAGTCCCCGGTCTGTCTAGGTGTTGCAGAACATAATGCAGTCCAATGTTTACTGCATCGTCCACAGACCTGTTTGCTCTGTAGGCAAACTGAAGAGGATCCAGCAAGGGCCCAGTGATGTCCTTCAGGTGGCCCAGCACCAGTTTTTCAAATGACTTCATGACTACAGACGTTAGAGCCACAGGCCTGTAGTCATTTAGTCCTGTAATTTTGGGTTTCTTAGGGATGGGGATGATGGTGGAACGTTTGAAGCATGAAGGGACTTTGCACAGCTCCAGCGATCTGTTGAAGATCTGTGTGAAGATGGGGGCCAGCTGGTCAGCACAGGATTTCAGACAGGCTGGTGTAACACAATCTGGGCCTGGTGCTTTTTTGCTTTTCTGCTTCCGGAAGACCTGGCGCACCGCATCCTCGCTGATCTGAATTGCAGGTGCCCCACCTGAGAGGGGGGATGCAGGAGGTGTGAATGGTGAGAGTGCTTGATTGGAGAGGTGTTCAGGATGGGTTGCAGGAGCTGTTAATGGTGTAAACGGTTGTTTGGAGAGGCATTTGGGGCTGGTTGCAGGAGTTGTGAAGGGTGTGAATGGTTGTGTGGGGAGGCGTTCAGGGCAGGTGATGGGTGTTCTTTCAAACCTGCAGTAAAACTCGTTCAGATCGTCTGCCAGTCGTTGATTCTCTACAGTGCTGGGGGGTGGTGTCTTGTAATTGGGCATGAAGGCAGAATCATGACAGAACCCCTCCCTTAAGGAGCGGCTTCCAGACGCGTCCATTTTCAATGGAGAAAGTTGCATTCTATCACAAAAACAGAGACCACTGTTATCAAAACCGACATGGTGTACCACGGCAGCACAACTGCGATGCGCGAGCACCTCAGAGGAAAACATCTTGGCGCTCTCCGGTGTCATGGTTTAACTGGTTAAACTGTGACACCGGAGAGCGCCAAGATGTTTTCCATGTCGGTTTTGCAAAGGGAACAAAAGGCCATTTTATTTGGCCTATGTTTAAAGTATTCCCATACTTTTGATAGCAGTGGTCTCTGTTTTTGTGATAGAATGCAACTTTCTTCATTCCCTGTGTGCCATTACGCGAGATGTAAACAAACAGTGTGACACGTCGACGCATTTCATGCACGTCGACGTATTTTTGTAGTCAACGTAATCGGTGACGTCGACGAGTCGTTGCAGCACTAATATAAACTTTAAAACGTCTGTTCAGTTATCCCCATAACAGATTACACAATGTAGTAATTGTGGTGTATCTAATTAAGTGATAAAAAGTAGTTGCAAATTTTATACAAAATACACACACATCTTTGCGACAATAAAATTTGCAACACGTTATGTTTTACTACCAAATTAAATGTAATATGTAATTATTTATTAATATTTAGTTTACACTGGAAAGGTTTCCATGACATCTCACAAGATCGCTGAAAAAAGTTATGCGATTTATTTCCAGAATATGTTGCATGATAAGATATGCTTTGCCTTTGATAACACTTCAGAGTGTGGATTTAGTGTGTGTTTAGGGCAATGTGCTTTGGCATTTTTAAGACCTGGCAAGAGTGTGTATTTGAACAGACCCATTGTCTACTGTAGCTCTAGCCAAAGGATTCCAAAAATGAAAAAAAAAAGTATGCTGAATTAATAATTTTTTATTTTTTTAATTACGTTAAACACAATAACAATTTCCGTGCTGTATTATATATAATAATATATAATTATTTATATTCACTTGGTGCTTGAAATGAAAGTACACAGACATTTTGTCACATAATAGACAAACAATAGACAAATAGACAAATAATTGTTCTGAAATACCATATCATGGTATGCACAAATGAGAACAAAAAGAGCAGTGGTTGTGAGGAATAAAAAAAATCGATCCAAACTAGTGATAAAAACACTTACTACAACATAAATAAGTATTTCATCACTGTGTTGTCTGAAGGTTCTCAAGAGATAAATCAGAAGATATATTTGGATGCAGTTACACAGATAGCCAGATCTCTGCAGCATGAGAGAATACTGTGGGTGAGGTTTGTGACTCAAATAAAATGCAAAGTTACATGAAGGTATATTTTCAGAATTTATAATTGTATTTACAGGTTTGAAATGACAAATTATGCACTTTTCCTAGATTTTGCTTATGTTTTTGTGGAAATTTCTGTTTACAGATTGCTCAAAACATCAAACACAAAACTACAATGAGTTCTTTAAATGTAAGTTTTTACCAGAATATCTCCGTTGTTCGTCCTGGATACTTTTTCATCACTGGACTTTCAGGCATACCAAGCAGCAATTATTACTATATATTCTTATTTATTACATATTTCATTACTATAATTGGGAACTCTATAGTGCTTCTCATTATTGCTCTTGAACGAAGTCTGCACAGTCCGAAGTACATTGGTGTGTTTAACTTGGCCTTGGCTGATATTGGGGAAACGAATGCACTGATTCCTAACATGATGAAGACTTTTCTCTTTGACTCACAGTACATCTCATACAATGCTTGTTTGGTGAACATGTTTTTTGTGTTTCTTTTCAGTTCTATTCAAAGTGTCACTCTTGTTGTTCTGGCATATGATCGCTTCATTGCAATCTGTTTGCCATTAAGATATCATGTTCTTGTAAACAATACAAGTATGGTTTTAGTTTTCTCAGCAGTTTGGGCATTTAATTCTTCTATTGTGGCCTTGATGGTGTCTTTGATCACCCGACTTTCATTCTGTGACTCTAATGTGATACAGAGTTATTTTTGTGATCATGGACCAGTGTATAGGTTGGCATGTAATGACAATAACATTAATAAGTTCATGGCATTTCTTATCACAGGTTTATACCTTGTAGCACCATTGGTCACAATAGTCCTGTCATATCTAGGCATTTTTTTCGCTTTAATCAAAATTACAACTTGGCAAGGACGTTTAAAAGCTCTAAAGACCTGTGTCTCTCATCTGTTGGTAGTAGGGATATATTTCCTTCCCTTATTCTGTACGTACTTTGCGCAGCTCTTGCTTTCTCTAGCCCCCAATGCAAGGGTCATCAGCACATCTCTGGCATATGCTATTCCGCCAATGCTAAATCCCATCATTTACGTTTTAAACACAGCTGAAATCAAATACATAGTTAAAAAATGTTTTAAAAACAGATCTGCACCAAGTAGAGAGAACCTTTCTAAATGACTGAAATGTCTTATTTAATGATTTCTAATTAAATTACCTATATGAAAACTACATTCACAGGCCTCACAGAGTTAATAATAATGTCAGTGAACAATGTCTTTTTTTTAGAAATGCATACTTTATAAAATGATCTTTTGACAGAGTAACAAATCTTTGTATTTCTTTGATGCCTTTTAAAATTCTGAAAGACATTTTTTTTTCATATACATCAAGTGAAAAAAAAGTGTTTCTGTTGGATTTGTAATACCGTTACATTTTTTAATGATCTGAGATCAGCTGATGTTGCTCTTTTTTCTCTACATTTGTTGGTTTCTTGTTTTTCCTTCTTTGCTATGTAATAATGAATTAAAAAATTAAAAAATAAAATAAATAAAAAAATGACATGAACCCATATACACATAAATGTGTATATTTCAGTTTATTGTGTCACTCTTTTTAAAGGTGATCAGAATTATATATTGCCTGATTCAATGGTAACAGTGAAAATGTAACATAATATTTAGTATTAAAGGTAAACTTTAATTCAAAATATTGAATTAAAGGTAAACTCTTTCCAAAGTCTTTTAAGGGTTTTTTTATTTATTTTTTATTACATATAAAAATACATGGAGTCAGTCACGGAGCAATCCAGAATGTAAACAATAACTGTCCCTGAAAAAATGAGACTTAAACAAAAGAAATTACCATCCATATTACAATGTTATTGTTACGTTGGACTAAAACTGCTCTATGGGATGTTGTTTAGTGGACCCATACCTTTCTAACTAAACCTGGATGTACAGCTGTGGATTTGTTTATTACTCATATTACGATGAATCTGGTATGTAACCATGTGCTGAATCGCATGACATAATGACCAGGAGGCTATAAAAGCACTTGGCGTGGAACCAACGTCAGCTTCTAGGAATGATGCAAGCGCTAGAGAACAAAAGAGCCCGGAGTGGCTTGCATATCTAGGCCAATGAACCTGATTAATGTGAGGGCTGTGGACCAACCCACTGTGTTGCAGATGTCCTGCATAGACACACCTGCTAGAAAGGCCTTAGAGGTCGCCACACTCCTAGTTAAGTGAGCCTTGACCACACAACCCCCCCCCCCCCCCTGAGGTGAGGAGATATTAGAGGACTCATAGGGAATGAAAATGGCATACACTATCCACCAACAGAGAGTCTGTTTTGAGGACCATAGCAAGCAAGCAGTTGGTCCACACTTCTCCACAGGGCAGCTCTATGGACATATGCGTCCTGTGCTTGTCACGGGGCGGCAAAGAATGAACAGGGTCTGGGTCCAAATGCATGGAAAATATATTTTAATGAAACAAAAGGCCAACACGGCAAAAACAAAACAGAAACAGATAACCAGTGAAAGGGCAGAAGCAGTAGAAATGTAAGATACGAGTAACAAGTAACAACTAATATTAATCCTCACACAGAGTGGTGTGAGAGAGGAGAATATATAGCCAAAGGCAATGGGCACCAGGTGTGTGTGTAAGTGGGTGAAACAGGTGTGTAGAGTGAAGGCAATGAGTCCGGGAGCAAGGGAGAAACACAGGTGGAGCAACTAAACAATAATGAGGTAACAAGGTCAGAAAAAGACGGGAGAGAGCACATGGCACCAAACAAACACGACACAAAGACAGAAGACTGTGACAGTGCTCACAATGGACACAAACAAATAATCTTCTGTTAGTCAGCCTCCCGGAAAGGAAGCGGAAAAAAGGCCTGGAGTATGATAGACCATGGTGCAGAGGAGGAAACTTTAGGAACATAACCCGCTTGAGGGTAGAGAAAAGCTTTGGCTAGATCTGGCGCTCTGGCGAAAAAATCGTGAGACTAGAATATCTCAGAGCCACACAAGCTGCGCATACATACTACGGCATTGTTCGGAATGGGTTCCGCCTATATAACTAGGAAGTGTCTGCCGACTAACTGTTCACCAATAGGGGTATGGTAGGCTGCATTGGCCACCACATAGATTTTAGGGTGGATTGGGTCAACCCTGCAGAAAATCAGACCTGCAGGATCTTCAGAACTGTACCAACCAGGCAGTTAGCTTTGTCAAGCTGGCGGTCTCTGCACCAAGAAGTGAAAAGCTTCCACTGCAAAGCATACAGTTTCCTCATAGAGGGAACTCTGAATTGGAGGATGGTCTTAACAACCTCAGTTGAGAGACCAGAAGGTACGAGTTGTGCCCCCTCACGGGCCACACCCATAACTTCCACAGGTCTGGGCGGGGGTGAAAGATCATGCCTTCTGCATGGACAGGGAAATCAGGTCCGAGAACTATACTCTAACCGGACAAAATGGTGCTACTAACAACAGACAGCCCCCGTCCCTGCACACTGTCTCCAGAACTCCCGGTAGCAGAGTGATCGGGGGAAAAGCGTATAGACGAAGCCTCTGCCAAGATTGCACCATAGCGTCTAGTCCGAGAGGAGCTGGATGAGTCAGAGAGAACACGAGGGGATAGTGCAATGTCATGTGAGTCACAAACATGTCCACCTGAGCCTGGTCAAAAAATCTCCATATCTGATTCACCACATGAAGCCTCCACTCCCTGGGCCCCAGCCCCTGCCTCACCAGGATGTCTGCTCCTATATTGAGATGCCCAGGGACTTAAACCGCTCTTAGAGAAACAAGCTTCCCATAGGCCCATTCAAGGATCTGGTGCACCAGCTTATAAAAGAGGCTTGAATGCAGACCTCCTTTGTGGTTGATATAAGAGACCACTGCTGTGTTGTCGGTGTGCACCAACACATGATGATCCCTTAGGTCTGGGAGAAAGTGTTTCAGTGTTCGAAACATGGCCAGCATCTCCAGGCGGTTGATGTGCCAAGTGAGAAGGCGACCACTCCACAGACCGGGGGCAGGGTGGCCACTCTTGACTGCACCCCAACTGGTGAGGAACACATCCATCACTAGCATTACATGTTGACAAGGAGCTCCCAGCACTGGGCCCTGAGACTGGAACCAAGGTTTCTTCCACATGTCTAAGGCACGTAGACACCTCCCAAGTGACTGGCCTTCTCTCACTCTCTTGACTGCCATGAGGATCGACTCCATCTGAGTAAAGGACAGAACTGCCTGCATCATGGTTGAATCTCACACCATGCCCAGATAAGTAGTCCTCTGTGCTGAAGAAAGCACACTTTTCTTGCCGTTCAGACTTAACCCCAATTCTTCCATGTGTGCAAAAACAACATATTGAGGTCGAACCACCATAAGCTCAGCATCACAAGGGAGCCAGAGCCTCATCCACACATTTCGTGAAAGTGTGGGGTGAGAGTGCACTGGCAGGGATGATAAATTAGGGCTGGGCGATATAGAGACATATAAAGACATTACTAGGCCTCACAGAGGTCTGTATGACTAACAGTACAAAAATAATGCCAGTGAACAAAATCTTTTCAAAATGCAAGTTTAAAAAAATAAAAATAAACACTTTTAATAGAGTAATTTTTGTATGTTTAAAAATTGAAAAATTGCCTCTTATCTGACCTTTATTCATTAATTCAGTGTTTTTCTTCTTGGTGCTGCTTGTGCAGTTGTTACTATGTTGACCTTAAACACATTTTCATCTATAAATGTATTTTGATAGATTTTCTGCTATAACAACTAAGACACCTGACTAAATAACATAATATTTTATAATTTATTCCTGTGAGCAATTTGTATAGGGGTCTGTTTTGAAATGAGCATGTTGGTCTGTGGTCTGCAGATGTTGCTCTTGTTTCTGTACATTGTTATTTTCCTGTTTTTAGTAATGAAAAATGAAAATTAACATTAACCCATATGCACACAAATAAATGTTTCAGTTTATTGTGTCACAATAGAAGCTTGTAGATTTAAAGATAACAATGACAATGTAACATTATTTATAATTAAATTGATGTAGAGACAAACTTTTTTTGAAGTCTAAGTAACCCTTCATAAGAAAATCAGTGCCGCACGTGTAAAATCTCAGCTTCATAGATGGTATTTTATTGCTATCTAGTGGTAAATTCAAGTAAATATATGTTGTTTAACTGTGTATGAAAACCTGAAGTTTAACTTTAGATTAAACTAAAGATTAGACTAAATTTTAGATTGTATTTCAATGCATAGCTTTTATTGTGGGGTCAAAACTCAAATACAATGCAATGCAATGATGATTTAGTGATATAATTATGCCTGATGTATCATACTTGCCATATTACCATAATTGCTCTAAAAGTAAATGTATAGACAATTAAGTGGATTTAACAGCAAATAGAAACATGCTCCACAACCTGAAGTGGCACATTTTAGATCTATACAAAAAGGCCTTATAAATACAGTAGGCTCTGGGTTAAGATACTGAGAGGCAGAAAATAATTAACTAACTTGTCAATAATTAACCAGCAAAGTGTGCACAAACCTTTAATTGATAGTGTAGGAATAGACGGTGTCATAGAACAGATGATGTTATACATTTATTCCACAAAATGTTAATCTCTATGGCATGATGAAATACACCCAGTGGAACAAAAGATTAAATGAAAGTGGACCTGAGGTCTGGAGATTATTTTAACAAATTCTCCATAGAGATTATTTAGAGGTCTCCAGGTCAAATCCCTAAGCATAATTAAAGCTAATAATTTAATACAATTAGGCACATGTACCATACTTGTTTTTAAGACTGCTTTGTTTTTTACCATGCTATGCTTCTAGACAGTATTAATGAGAATGTTAACTATCAAATATTTTGCAAGGTCAGTGCTTGCATGGGTTTTATATGGTAGTTTAATAATGTAACAAATTTTATTTATCAATAAAGTAAATAATGTATTCCCCTCTCTTTGTTCATTGTTATTGTGAACATCACTATATCAGGCTGATGTACTGTAAATAGCAGGGAAGAGTGCATGGTACGATCTGCCAGTCAAGCTCCTATTTTACCAAAATACCACACACTTAATTTACATGTTTGTTTGTTTTTCTCTCGATGAGTTGACTCTGTCCAAAGACAGGGCACAACATTGAACTTTGAACTTTTTGACAGGGTTCTCACACAAGCACACATTCTCATTAATTTTTTTGTTCTACATATGAATAGTGATCACTGTTTTTAGAATGAACTCAAAGGGCGACAAGAATAAAATGTTTCATACGTGCTTAACTGACTTGTTAGTAATAATTTGTTTTTATGCTCCAATGTTCATACAAATAGTCTTGACCCGGATTGGTGTATTTAAAACATAAAATGCTTATTAACAGTTATAAATGCCAATTTAATACATGAGAAATTTAATCAGTTGAATGCCTCCTTGCTGAATAAAACTATTAATCTCTTTAAAAATACATAAATAAATAAAAATCTGACTGACCCCAAACTTTTGAATGATAGTAAATATTCACAGTTCTTGAATAAATCAAAGATTATAAAGTAAAAAGATCTTAAACATCAACACAAAAACCATTACCAGTGATGACAAAACAAAAACAACAAAAAGTCTGCAATTGATACTCTCATAAAAGTAGCCACATAATTTATTCCAACTGCAATGCATGCTGGGAGCTTTGCAGACTCTTAACAATTCAAAACATTCAGTAATATTAAAGTGCTTGATTAAACAACTCGTTTAATGCTAGTTAGGACAACATTTGGGAAAATATTGTTGATATAACTGTTTTATTTTTTTTTCTCTCTCTCTTCCTATTGTACATTTAAAGTAATTCGGTGCTTGTGTAACTAGTTTTATAAGAAACTTCCTATCTTAATTCTTGACTTAAGATTTGAAACAGTATTGTATATTTCCTATGTAAAACTGCCATGGTTATATAACAAAAATAGAAATAGAATAAACAGAATAGAATAGAATAGAATAGCATTCTGAGTTAATATGCTTCTGTAATACAGCCCAGAACTCTGTTTAGATCCCTTATTGTTGTTGAGTAGAGTATGCTTTTCTATGAGTAAATACAAAAAGGAGGAAACACTATTCAAATGCTAATAAATTGTATTTGTAGTTATGTAAATAGTGCAAATAGTCAACTGCAGTGCATTGTTTCCTTTCTCTGCCATCTAGTGGATAAATGAGAGATTGAATCTTCATGAAATACCCGGTGACTTCCACAGGAAAATATTCTTGACTATGTACCATATTTTTAATTAAGATTAATTATTGTTTTTAAGGCTGAAACAGCTCTGAAGATACTTTCTCTTGTTCCCCTGTAAATGGCAACATGTGATAAGATATATTAGATATTAAATCTTATATTTTATATTAGAAAGAGATAAGATATATTACTATTTTTATAATGCATTATTCACTAAAGGTATATTTGATGACTGTATGAGATGTCTGTTTAGTGTGCTTTTGTTTTATTCTATCTTTTTGTTCGTTTTATAGTCATTCAGTCTCCAAAATGTACAGTTTTTTTTATGGACACTTGCACTTATTTCATTATGAAACATATAATAAACAATAATTGTGCTTCCATGTAACCATTTGTGAATGATTTGAAAAAACATCTAAAAATGTGTTATTTACATAAACTACAGTACTAGAAATAAGTGAATAAAAACGCTGGACTAGAGTCATATTAGCAAATTACATTATGTCAACCAACTAATATTTCCATCATTTATTTTATTTTTTGCACTGAAAAATGAAACATGAATAAAATGCAATAATAATACATAATGCACTGGGTCAAAACTTTGGGTCGTTGAACAAACCATACATCAATGGAAAGCTTATTTATTCAGCTTTCAGATTATTTATAAATCTCAATTTTAAAAAATTGACACTTAAGGTTTTGTGGTCCAGGATCACGTATGTGCTTTAATGTTGGAAATCTATCAACTGCATTGTAGGAGTTTCTCTTGTCTTTCCCTGCCATCTAGTGGGAAAGTATTGCATCTTCACATTGCTTCAGTGAAATATGCAATGAATTGCTTTGTATTCTGGGGTATCTTATTTATTTTTAGTGTATCTTGTTTATTGTTGTTTTTTTGGTTAAAAAAAAAACAACAACATAAATTTTTCATATTTTAAAAATATATATTATAAAATAAAAATCATATTTGGTTACTGTATAGATGTACTTTTAATGTGCTTGTTATTAGTGTGTATCTCATTATAGCACAGCCTCATAACAATTTTTCTAAGGACAGTGGGTCTTACAGTGACCTGAGTTTTGTGAAATTATAAAACACTTATTATTATTTTGATACTTTTTCATCGTTTGTGAATAAATTAATAAAAAAAAAAAACTTGATATGTGATATTTAAAAATGCAAGTGTGCTTGAATATGAAAAGATGCTTTATGCTTGAGAAACATTGCCATCCTCATCTGCTGGACTGCTGAACATGCATTAATTCTGAGTAACGTATGGCTTAATTACAAGTATCATACCATGAATACAAAGCAAGAAAAAAAGGGTCTTGCACTAGCTCAGAGCATTTAAAGATATATTTTTAATAATCATATAGGTTATAAGTGCATTCTGCTTAACATGGATTATAATGTAAAATATGAAAAAGTATATTTCCCCTACTATGGGAAAAACAAGACATTTGTTAACCACTGGCCTCATTTTTAATGATCTGTTGTGCCACTTTTGGCTTTCTCAGAAGCTTGACTATCTTGTCTCGGAGTTCATCGGTCTTTAAGCTGTAGATGATGGGGTTCAGCATTGGTGGGATGGTAACAGAAATAGTCAGAATTGATGTTAAAAGATCCACATTCTGAACTAGTCGGAGGTTTCCTAAAACATATGCCACCATGACAGGTATATAATAGAGAAGCACTAACAGCAGGTGAGTGAGACAGGTGTGGAAGGCCTTCCAGCGCTGTGATACAGATGCAATCCTTGTCACAGCAACCACTACAATCACATAGGTGAAGATAATAAAAAACAAAGGGCCTAGTAAAGCAGTCATAGTCTTAGCTGTAGCCAGTTGTCGGTTGAATGAAATGTCTGTACAAGCCAACCTATAGACTGGACTGTGTTCACAACAGCAGCTTTTTACCTCTCTTGAGCCACAGTAGGGGAGTCTGGCTGCAAGACCGACTGGGAAAATCTCAAGCAAAACAACCAGAGACCAAGTCCCTACTATTATGAGCAGCATCCTTAGGTTGGTGTTTATGGTAGAGTAACGCAGAGGCCAGCAGATCGCAATCAGACGATCATACGCCAAAAGAGCAAGAGAGAAAGATTCCATGTCACCAAAAAAATGCATGAAGAACATTTGGGAAAAACATGCTCCAAATGAAACATAGTTCTTATTGAACACAAAAACAGGCACCATTTGAGGAATAATAACACTGTTCATTGAAATGTCAACGATGGCTAGATTACAAACAGCAAGATACTTGGGGTTCTGTAAGCTGGAGTTCATTAGCACAACAGTCAGAAGAACAAGGTTACCCAGCAAGGTGATGATGTAAATGATCGCCAAGGCCAAAATAAGGTAGTTTTTGTTTGCTAGACTGCGAAAGGCAGTTAGATAAAATCCTTCATTGAAAGAATTTGTTCCATTGCTGAAAGCAAGTGAAAAATTCATTTGAACTCCAAATCTGAAAAGAGGAAACAAAACAGTATGATTATTACACAAGTCAAATATTTGAAGCCATAAAAGTCTCTGATAAACTGATAGGAAAAACCACTTTGAAAAGCCAATGTCTTTCATTAACAAAGTATGAGGGGATTTATATTTGAAGTGTTACATTTTCCATTTCAGTGGTATAAAATCAGCCTCACATTCCACATATTTGTAATCATAAAAAGGTGCATCGTATTTGTACTGTACAGAAAATAATGACAAAACTAAAAATGTTCGTTGCAAATGGAAATTAAGTGAACAAACAAATAAAATACCTACTGATTTCTTTTAAAATCTTGCTTTGTGTTGAAATCGGGCAGTGTGAAAGGAAAACCGATTTTTAAAGGGCTTCTAAACTGATGACCAGGGTCTAATGGGTCTAATTAACCACTGTTGTACAAACAAAAATATAATTACCTTGATTGAAGTCTTGTTATTTAACAAAAAAGTTTCTCATGAGCATTTAATTAGTTTAATTATGTCCAAATAAAGCTTTTGTTGGTCTATACACTTTGACTCATAGAGGTATACAAATTCAAAACAAAAATATGTGCGTGTGTGTGTGTGTATAGTAAGAGAGATAATGAAACATCCATAGAAAGAAATTAGATTCATTCTTCTTAAACATTTTTGTTCTTTTCTTGTGAAGAATTAGCTAATCTAATTGCCAAATTAAATTAAATGTCATATACTGTTTGCCAAAGTTACTGTTATGTTATAATATGAGGTCTCATGTCAAATTATAACTAGAAAACATCAAATTCATAAAAAACAGCTTTATACATCAAAACTTCATCAGAGACCAATAGTTTATAAAAAAATCAGCTAAAATAAACATTTCCATAGCCATATCAGATTTAATATCTGTTTAATAGACTGTTTGCCACAGTCAATACGACAGTGTTCTAATTATCACACTTTTAAAGAACATCTTAAGAAGTGGCTTATGAAAAATCAAGTGTGTGAACATTTTTCTTACTAATTTTTGTGATGTGGTTTATGTATTGTGTTTTTTTAGCAGAGTTTTGTGTATAGTGAGTATTTGTTTGTGTGTACCTGCCTAGGGACTACGGACGTAAATTAGCATTACTGCTATAATCCGGCTTGTTTACATTTGTATTCTGTACAAGTGTTCATCAACATGCTTTGTCCCTATCAAATAAATAACAAATAAATAAATAAAATATCGATTAGTAATAAAAGTATTATATTCTCATAGTGTAACTTGCCTGCTTTAATATTTTTTTTTATTCTCTCACTGATACTGTCTTTTCTCAATACCATTTATGTAAATATTTAAAATACCTCAAATCTCATTTTGATGTCAACCTGATAAGTTCCATATGGTTCAAATGTCAACATATGTTGAATTTGCTGACATATGATTCATCTAATTAAAACCTGATTTGGTTAAAAAAAAAATTTGACTAGCATTTAAAGATCTAATATCTAATAGTAATAAAAGTATTCTATTCTCATAGTGTAACTTTGTTATGAAACTTTTGATTGGTCATGCATATCCCTAAGAGACTCATTATCCTGTTTTGAAATCAAATCTACTGTGATTCCCTGTTGAGACACTAGAAACAAACATGACTAATTTAAACTAAGTACATTCATCTAAGTAATGACTAATTACGGTTTCTACAGTATACAAAATGTTGACATGCAAGCCTAACAACTAATGGGTCTCCAGGTAATAAATGAGGTCATGATGACACAGTATTTTGGCAGCCAATGAGAGACGAGTCTGCTGTGCCATGACATTGTTTGATACAATATATTATGACACATTAGACAAGCTCACACCAGCATCTTGATACATTAAATGCCAATGTCCCTAACATCTATTTAACCCATGTGTACACAGTGAACTCCTTTATTAAAAGTCAAAAATCATTTAAAACATTTTTTTTTTTCATTGCATTAATATCCATGATGTCCATATAGGCCTGTATTTGTACAGTGGGTAAGTATTATTGTCAATGTAATGACAATGCTTTGGTCCACTTACATCCAGAATCCTGTTTATGATAAAAACAGATGAAATGAAACTCAGTTCTTCATGTAACAAATGTCCATCATGTATATTACTTAAAATGCTAGTCAAAAACAATTTTTTAACCAAATCAGGTTTTAATTAGATGAATCATATATGTCAGCAAATTCAACATGTGTTGACATTTGAATCATATAATGGAACTGATCAGGTTGACATCAAAATGAGATTTGAGGTGTTTTAAATATTTACAGACATGGTATTGAGAAAAGACAGCGAGAGAATAAAAAACATTAAAACAGGCATATAATATTACACTGTAAGAAATAAATATGTAAAATAACAGAAAAAGTAGGCCTACTAGCAGCTCATTGCCAGGACATTATCCATTCCTTTTACAGACATTTTCTTCAACTCTAAAACATAACGCAATGTGAAATTCAAAATAAAGGTAAACACAAAATAATAAAAATGTTAATAATAATAATAAAAATGATGATAATACAAATGGAAAATTCCCTCAAAATTAATACAGAACATTGTGCCCCAGATTTAGAAAAATATTTTTTAAACAACCCAGAATAGATGTTTAGAGAGAAAGATTTGACAGAAAACAGATTAATACTGTATGTTACATTAATTTAGATAACTGATAAACTTTGCAAGGTAAGTTTTGTAGAAACAATATTTTGGACAACACCACTGTTATTTGTTCATGATGCAAAAACCTTTCACTGGAAAATGTTATCCCTTTGACCCTGATTTCCTTAGTTCTCAGTCCATATATAACAGGATTCATTGTCTGTGGCAATATCATAGCACCAACCGCAATTAATTTTCTTAAGTGAGGGGAAATATCTTTTATCCTGTACTAGATAATGGTGAAAACCAAAAACTGACCATAATGTCGACTAAAACTAGACTCACACAAAAACAATTCAGATAACTAAAATATGACTAAAACTAAATGGCATTCTAGTCAAAAGACTATGACTAAGACTGAATCAAATCTGCTGTCAAAATAAGCACAAGATGGCAATAGTTTGGTTTGTTTGTTTATCTTCTTCTTAACACCATTCAACATATACAGCTATACCAGTTAATCCATACACAAGTCAATCTATACACGAGCCAGGGGGGACAAATTAGAATCTTCAATTCACTTAACCTGCATGTATTTGGGCTGTGGGAGGAAACCGGATCACCCAGCGTAAACCCACACTGACACAGGGAGAACATGCAAACTCCAAACAGAAAGGCCTCTTGTCCCTACCAGGGACCTTTTTGCTGTGAGACACTGTGCTGCCCCTGGATGGCAAGCGAGCACAAGATTTCTTGGATGGAGGTCTGCCATTTCTGGATTTAGCCATTTCCTCATCTCTCCTGTTGATCAGGGAATGTCATGGCCTAGTGGTTAGAGAGTTTGCCATGACACTGGTTTTGTTTTAGGCTGAGGCTGAGCTGCCAAAGGTGCAGGCATTGATTGTCTAGCCATGATGTAGGCCCTACTAGGGCTGCTGTGGTCCTGCAGGGCTTAGAGTTGTGAGCAGCACTGGATTTCCAATGGATTTGGAAAAAAAATATGCATGAAATCTAATAATATATTATTGCATTCAAATAGCTATTAATTTGGAATAAATGTAATAATGCCTTAAAAATTTAACTTTAATTACATTGTAATTGTAAAAATACACATTTATTTCCCTTGGTGGAAATGTTTATTTATTAAACCTGGAAATGTGAGGAACATTCATTTACATTTGAGTTTTTTATTTTAAAAAAAATCAGCATGAACTTTACCTCATTTCAGCCTCATTTAATTACTACAAAATAAAAACATAGTATTTGTACACAATGTAATGCTGAGATTTTACAAAAAAAAAAAAAAAAACACTGTATTTCTCCTACAAAATTCATGCATTCAGCATTGCAAATTGTGCATATAAACAAGCCAAATCAAGAGAGTAAGAAATAAAAGCATGTATTTATGAATCTATATATATATATATATATATATATATATGTGTGTGTGTGTGTGTGTGTGTGTGTGTGTGTGTGTGTGTGTGTGTGTGTTTGTGTGTGTGTGTGTGTGTGTTTCAAGGGTTGCATTTGGAATATTTAAAACATAATTTGGATAAATAACTGCACTTTCAGTGGACAGCAGAGGGCAGTATATTCACTGAATTATGTCTCATGTCAAATATTGATTTGTAGAGCATGTCACTTGATTAGAAACTCATGTTCATATGCTAAATGGCATCATATATTCCTAAACAGAGCACAAGTATAAATCAGATGACTTTAGATGACAAAGTGCCAACAACACCTAACAGCACTTTGAATGGCTTCTGATAGGTGAATGTTATGTAATCATTTTATCTGATTACGTTTTGAAGAACCAAATCTTCTGTAGTTAAAAGTACTGTGGTAAAAAGATTTTAAGGATGTATGGGATTAATATAAATAGGCAAAATGAAAAAATGACAGCTCTAATTTTGGACAGCATCATAGATTCAAATGGTTTGCTAAGATTAGAATTTCACCAACTTTCACCATGTGTATGAATAGATCTGTCCTATCACATGTCCTCACTTTGCACTCTTTGGAACTGATTGAGACAAGCATGTAACTTGCATTTATATTTGGATTAACACCATACATGTTCATCTTACTTTGCAATGTAGCAGTTGTTGTCACCATTTGCTTGAACATAAATCTTCATAAACCAATGTACGTGCTTTTGCTTAACATGACTATCAGTGACACAATGGGTGCTACAAGCCTTTTTCCTCAGGACAGTTTAATATCCTATCCTGCATGTTTACTGCAGGCATCTATGGTACACTTGTATGGTGGAGCATCGTTTGTTATTCTTACCGCTATGGCCTATGACAGGTATATCACTATGTGCTCCCCGTTGAGATATGAAGTACTATAATGAGACTAGTTTGTGAAGACACAAAAGTGAATAATATCTATGGACTGTTTACTCTGGTTTTTGTACCACATCCTTGTGTTTTCCGTAACAGTTTTTGTATTTCCTCCTCTTGTCAATAAATTTGTGGATGGATTTAAAAACTAAAGAGATCAGACAAAAAATTCTCACCTGTTTCAAGAGTAAGATGAATAGTGTCTGAAAATGATTGGCCAAATTTTGCATAATAAAATAAGGTGCCCGGGAGATGACACTGTCGGTTCACTTTGTTTTGTCATGGCAACGATTTAATAACTTGTGGGAACATGATAATATGTCGTGGCCACAATATCATTTTGTCAAGGTAACAACATCCATTTCCCTTGGCCAAGACTTCTTATGTTGAGGTAACGACATATTTTTCTCGTGGCCATGAGTTTAATGCGTAAACAAACCTGCGTCACCATAGCAACCCAGGATTATCAGAGATTTATTCATAAATATTTTATTTTGAATTAAGAAATAATAAATTAATTGTTATAGAAAATATTTCATTATTAAATTTTTATTTTAACCATGTTCCTTGGCTACCGGACTATAAATACTATATTGTTTCGTTGAGGAATTAATCATTCACGTAGTTTCATTTGTCATTTATCTGACAATTATCCCAATAAAGTTTCGACGTGATGTGATGATAAATGAGCATGTTGTGCTTTCATTTACAAATGAAACTACGTGAATGATTAATTCCTCAATGAAACACTATAGTATTTATAAGTCTAGTTAGCCAAAATAACTGAAATATTGCATGTTGAGCATTTACAGCAGGAGATTATTTACAAAGGTATTCAGAATTTCAATTTATTTCATTACAGTTTATTGAGAATCTAACCTGTTGGTAATAAAAAATAGTGAAAAAATATTAAATAATTTTGCTGTATATGTCAGAATAAAATGATTATATAGGTCCATTTGGAAAAGAAACAAAACTTCTAATGAGATTTAAATAATTTATGTTAGAATAATGTGAATTAGGTGTTTTTATAAAAAAAAAATTTTATGCAAGTTCTACTAGAAAGACTAAGTGCCATGTCACATATTACAATTACATCTAGCTAATCGTCACTCAACAATATATAAGCCCTCTACTCTACTCTTCTAGCTATGGCCTACAGTAACTAATTTTTTTTTTTTTTTTTTTGCTTCTTTATTAAATACTTTTGAGTCTTACTTTCCCCTCCTGAGTCTTAATATATGTAATATAACAAAATTCTTAATAAAATTCTATAGATCTCTGGGGATGACTTAATTGATTTAAAATAATATGCATTTGGAAAAGAAGGTCAGTTCCAAAGGCTTAGCAATTTATGGCAGTTTGACGAAAACTAACACACACAAAAAAGTATTTGTTCACAAACATCATAACAATACTTGACATTAACATTAATTCTCATACTGATCTTCATTCACTAACAATTTCAAACTATTTGGGATTTATGTGTGGAGAAATGTGAGCTCTGGCTAGACATTGTCATAAACACAGCCAAACTGTGTCCATACATGAGAGTTCTATCATGCCCTTACCTAAGAGCTAGAGCATGATCAATAGTTTGGAGCTTGAATTGCAGTTATTAGTAACTTATGGGAGTCTGTCTACACATGTACACACATTTTTCTTCATATGTGGATTTATGTGAGAGACATCTATTTGATGTGCATATTCATCTGGAAGATATATACTGTATACTTGAAGTTACCATGTTATCGAGTTTATTAAGTCTTTTTTTTTTCAGGTGAACGACAGCAAGAAAAAAATTAAAATAAATAAATCAATTCAAATCGGAAAGTTGTTACTGCATATAAAGTTATTAAATTGGTATAAATATAAAAATGCTTAATCATTATAGGTGCAAATAATGCATCTAGTAAATGTAAAAGTAAGTTTAAAAAAGTGTTAAGTATTAAGTAAGTTTAAGTGTTAAGTAAAAAAAGTGCATTTATGAAAATAAAACTGATTTAATTATTTAAATTATGCATTGGAAAATATTGAATACATAATTTGGACATATAACTGTACTATATCTCAAGGGGCAAAATAGAGGGCAGTATATTTAGACTTCTGTCTCATGTGAAAAATTGCTCTGTAGAGAATGTCAGTTGATCAGAATCCAATGTGCGCATGCTATAAATAGCATAATCCATTCCTTTAGTAAACAGCACAAGTATAAATCAGATGACAACAGCAAAGTGCTTTCCAACACCACTAAAGTAAGATAAGTCATGATTTTATTGAATATGTTGTGGATAATCAGATGTACTGCTGAGTTTTCCAGGTTGTATGAGATGCAACAAGGCCAAATTAACAAATGACAGCTCAAGTTTGGACCGCAACATAAGATTAAACAGTTTGGTGAGATTTCGATTTAATCTAAATTATTCATTTTTCTTTATTTATACTTAAATTGTAAATTATTCTATATTAAACTTTTATACACCTGTTTAATTTTCTTTAAACAGGCCATTAACAGTTAACATTAACCATGTATCCAAATGAATCTCTCTTCTCACTGGTCCTGACATTACACTCTCTGGAACTGCCTGAGACCAGCATTTATCCTGCATTCATATTTGGATTAACAATTTACTTGTTCATCTTACTCTGCAATGTAACAATTGTTGTCACCATTTGCTTGAACAGGAATCTTCACAAACCAATGTACATACTGTTGCTTAACATGCCTATCAATGATGCAATGGGTGCTACAAACCTTTTTTGTCAGCTTCTGTATAGTATATTGTCTCAGGACACATCCATATCCTACCCTGCATGTTTGCTTCAAGGCTTTATTGTACACCTGTATGGTAGTGCATCCTATGTTATTCTTACCGCTATGGCCTATGACAGGTATATCGCTATCTGCTCTCCACTGAGATATGAAGCCATTATGAATACCAGTAACTTGGTGAAAATCATATCTGGGATGTGGCTTTTTAATTTTGCTGTAATAATTGTTATTTTCTTTCTTTTTCTGAATTACAAGATTTGCCAGACACACATGACAGATCTTATCTGTTATAATCCATCTATAATGAAACTCATGTGTGAAGACACAAAAGTGAATAATATCTATGGATTGTTTACCCTGGTTTTGTACCACATCCTTGCATTTTCTGTTGTGGCATTTACATACATTCATATATTAATCACCTGTGTTACTAATAAGCAGTCTGATGCAAAGAAAAAGGCACTTCAGACATGTGGCACTCATTTAGTTGTCTTCCTGTTCTTGGAGTTCAACACTCTTTTTCCCCTTGTTGCACATCGGTCGGAAAGTGTTCCCGCTTACATACGCAGGATGTTTTCTATAACAGTTTTTGTGCTGCCTCCTCTTGTCAATCCACTTGTGTATGGTTTTAAAACTAAAGAGATCAGACAGAAATTTCTAGCCTGTTTCAAGGGTAAGATACATAGTATTTGAAGATGGTAATTTAAAGCAAAATTACAATAAACCATTTAATATTCATGATTATGATTATGATTATTATACTTTACAGTTTCTTCCTCACAGAAAGCTATTGGGGTTTTTTCACTATATTATGCACTTTTATCCAGAGTCTGTATAAATTAAACATTTTTAAAATGTCTTAAAATTTCAGTTGATAAAAGTTACCAGCATTAACTGTTAAAATATAATTATTCATTCATCATTAATCTGCTGATCAGCTATGTCTTATCTTAATTAAAAAAATATATATTTATAATAAAGTAAACAAACATTATTAGCTAGTCTATAGTGTTTTATGTATATGAAAACAGATTCAGTTCAAAACAGAAAGTCCAAACAGATCATGAAAACAACAATAATCCAAATGATAACAATTAATGTCCTGTGAAGTGTAAAACTGTATGTAAAAATAATAATCCATAAAGATTTTTTTTCTTTACTTCAAATTGTGTCTTTTTGCTAAAACAAGTCTTTAGTCCAAATAAAAAAAGAAAGTAGGCCTATATCCCGTTTTACTCTTCGATGGCATATCTGCAACTATTTTTGCATTTTTTTTTTTTCTGTGCATATTTAGCGCAGTCTTCTGATTCAGACAAGATGACCTTTTCAGTGAGAAATCAGTATGTTTGAAATTTGAAATGAAAAGTTTCTTGATGTGTTTATTGACAGTGACAGTTGAGTTATAATAATCACGTGCTCCAACATGCAGAAGAGGTTTCTGAGTCTTTTCAATGAACCTTTTAAATCAAATTGCAAATCGCAACAAACGATTCGTTCCCGAGTCAACAACTCACTGATTCAAATGAACCATTGAGTCTCCCATAGACAGTAAAAGAAATGGACACAGCGACCCTATTGGAACTCAACTGAGACAAGTGAAGTCAATTTCTACCTATTTTTAGCACTTCCGTTTCTGACGCGCAGACTCAAACGAAGCTTGACGATGTCAGCAACCTGTCTGACAGATGTAAATCTTCTAGTAGCTGTGCGTGAAAACTGCCATCGTTAATCTTGCAGAGACGGCCAGCTTGAGCAGGGAGTTCTTTGGCGTGAGTGAGCAGGAGTAACTATTCTGATTAATTATTTTGTATA
Source organism: Carassius auratus (assembly GCF_003368295.1). Lineage (NCBI taxonomy): Eukaryota > Metazoa > Chordata > Actinopteri > Cypriniformes > Cyprinidae > Carassius > Carassius auratus. Next base: position 5,605,351 of record NC_039257.1, on the reverse strand, counting down.
GTGTTTTAAAATGTAACGCCAGCATTCCATATTAAGTTAATTGCCTGCGAGCTTCTCCTCCTGTCTGTACGGTAATTTCTCTACTGTGCGACAGAGAGTCAAGAGGTTATAACGCAATCGTTAGCTTATTTTTACAAAAACTGTTTCTACGGGGCTATAATGTAACATTGAAGGTAATGTAGCCCTTTATGCATTGCCGTGTATCTTTAGAAATAAATAATGGACAAATGGATTCTTTAAACGCCTCAGATGTAAAGTTATTCGCTGTCAAAGTGATGCCAAAATGAATGGGAGGTCAATGGGATGCTAACGCAAGTGAAGTTCTACTACAAGATGGCAGCACGCGGCCGACTTCAACTTCCGGTCGACTTCCTTGCCGCCTGGGAGTCTCCAGGGAACTAAATTCACAAGTAAGAAGATCTTGTGAGCGCGTGTCTGATGCAGTTAGAAGTAAGTTATTAATGTAGAAATTTAGGAGTAACTATTGTAACTGAAAATCATATTTAGGTCAGCTGTTTGTGAACTAAATCTGCTGTTAAGAGTGATCTATTTAGGCCCACTGAAATGCTTGAATGCAGATGATGCAGACACATCAATCTCACAAAAATCTCAACCTCTGGGTTTTAGATAAAAAAAAAAAAAAAAAAAACAGAAACATAAAATAACAGATTAAATAAAATAACTCAATCATGTTCAAATTCCCAGCTGCCGTAATGTTAACAGTTATATTAAAATGCTACGTATGCCCTATGTGATGTCTGTTTTTGTATTGTTTATCAACAGTATACATTTTTATATTGTTTGGATTAACTAGTCGAGTAGACAGATATAAATGTTTATTCATAACCATACTGGAAATTAGTTAATATTGTTAGCGGATGCTAACTGTCTAGCTAACAAGCTTGCTGGTACTAAGTCCAAATATTTTTATTCAACCACCTATACAGATAATATTTGGGGGAAAAAGAAAGAATGTGATGTTCAGAACATGGTAACTACAGTAATTATCAAAGTGGGAAGTGATGCCCTCTGGGGGCATTTGGCTAGGGGTGTATGAGAAGGAAAAAATCATTCTGAATATATACAGTAGTTATATATTCCTTAAAATGTTCTTCCTAAATTCAGGCCTTATTCTCATGCCATATATAACTGTGATGTTCTGCAAAACAAGTAACTTTACATAAAATTGCAAAATGTATCTTTTTTACTTAAGTACATAAAAAATCGAGTACTTGTTACTTGAGTAAAATTTAAAATGGAGTATGTTTACTTTTACTGAAAATTTTGACCTATTTCAAAAACAAGAAGATAAGCAGTTTCTGATGTAATTAGATCTGTGTGTGAAATGATCATGGACTGATATCATATGTAACTTATTTTCTGCTAAGTGCGTGGGGATGCCATTTCACCATTTTAAAGCTTGGCCTGTTTATCATATTGTAATCTAGACTGAAGCAGTCTAAGCATTCCCTTTGCACATATACATTTTCTGAAAAGGACGAATTATACAGGATTTCCACAAGACGTATGCGTCGCGTTTATTAACGTTCCGCCTGGAAACAAAGATGCCGTGACGCCAAACCCCCTCACGAAAAAAGATAGCCATTGTCTTTACAACTATAACGATGAGTGCTTATCAGGATCAACTAAACGCTTGATTTTCAAAAGTATGTTGTGAGCATTTGCAGCATGCGTGTTGTCATAATGATTAATTTGTTTCTTAATAAAGAAAATATATCAGCATCATTAACTTTTTGGGAGAATCATGGGCACGATAGAGTAGATTCTGGTACGAAACATCATAAGAAAAGTAACAAATCATGAGATATAAATGAGAAAACTATAAATATAACATAATTTAGTCTTGCTATAATATTAGATTTTTGCTGCATCATGAAATAAATCATCTGGTTTTGAGTGAAATCAGTATTAATAAATATACTTATTATACATTTCTAACATGTGAGTTAAAAATGGCTCATTGTTTGGCAGATATTGCACTAAAATCACCCTTTTTATTCATGCATTAATGACTGCTTATCAATGATTTATAATGCATTTGTAAATAAGTTTTAGTCCTTTATAAACCCTTATAAAGGGGAACCTTAATGTAAACGTTACCGAAAAACTTTCTAAATGTGGCTAATGATCACAAGAATGAAATGAGACACTTGATCGCAGAGTTGATCTGGGCCACACACCTCCTTTCAGTAGTCGGCCTTATGTTGTTAGCTGTCACACATAGTGCATTTGCCATGTGTGACCATCCTTGGGCTGACGAGGGGCATTTCAGAAACCATATTTACACTAAGATTGTCTTCTGTGTGGAAAGTAAAATATATTTATTAATGTACATAAAATATTTTTATCAACCAAAAGGGTTAACTGACATTTTATTTGTCAAAAACCCAGGTACAATGTGATATTTTAGTATTCTTAGCAACTTTTGAAGGACAAAGCAGAAAGAAGCTTTTTAAATTAGATTGTGTAGGTTGTAGTTACAATATCTACCAGCAGGGCTGTGCACATGCTACAAAACAACACCTATTCCCATGACTAAGACAACACTATAACATTAACATGGCAACTCCATGAGTATAAATCTTTTGCCCACAGGTGGCATTCAACAGTGCTGAAGGATGATCACTTAAGGTGACATTATGCATGACAATTTTTGCAAATAGATTACTTTAAACATTATTTTAAAACTCTGACGAGATTAATAAGGAAAAAAATCTCATATTGTGGCAAATTTAGCATGCTGTTGTTTAATGTTTATTCCTTTTTCAGGTTGTAGTCTAAGTAAGATGATCCTGGATATAGCGAAATGAAAGGATGAAATGGATAAATGTTGGACACCAGTCATGATCTGGCATGATTTTTGCTGGCAGGATTATTGTTGATAATTACTCTTTATTTATATTGATAGCATTAACAGCAGGATTGTGAAGGCTGTTAATAGTAGGAACATTCATCATGTATCCAAATGAATCTCTCTTCTCACTGGTCCTGACTTTTCACTCTCTGGAACTGCCTGAGACAAGCATTTATCCTGCATTCATATTTGGATTAACAACATACTTGTTTATCTTACTCTGCAATCTCACGATTATTAATACAATTTGCATGAACAGAAATCTTCACAAACCAATGTACATACTGTTGCTTAACCTGCCCATCAATGATGCAATGAATGCTACAAGCCTTTTTCCTCAACTGCTGTATAGTATATGGTCTCAGGACAGATCAATATCCTATCCTGCATGTTTTCTTCAAGGCTTTTTAGCACACCTGAATGGTGGAGCATCTTATCTTATTCTTACCGCTATGGCCTATGACAGGTATATCGCTATCTGCTGCCCGCTGAGATATGGAGCCATTATGACTACCAATAACTTGGTGAAAATCATAACTGGTATGTGGCTTTTAAATTTTTTTCTTATAACTGTAGTTTTCACTATTCTATTACCTTACAGGATTTGCCAGACACACATGACAGATCTAGTCTGCTATAAGACAGCATTAATGAAACTCTTATGTGATGGCACAGAGGTGAACAATATAGTTGGGTTGAGTTGCATCATTTTTTATCACGGCCTTTCACTTTCTGTTGTGGCATTTACATACATTCATATATTAATCACATGTGTTACTAATAAACAGTCTGATGCAAAGATTAAGGCACTTCAGACATGTGGTACACATTTGGTTGTCTTCCTGTTGTTAGAGCTTAACACTCTTTTTCCTCTTATTTCACATCGATTTGAGTTTGTTCCCGCTTTCCTACGCAGAGTGTTTTCCATTTCCAATTTTATTTTTCCACCTCTTGTGAATCCACTTGTATATGGTTTTAAAACTAAAGAGATCAGACAGAAAATTTTCACCTGTTTTAAAAACAAGAAGATAAGTAGTTTCTGATGTAATTAGATCTGTGTGTTAAATGATCATGAACTGATGATATATTTAACTTTTATTTGTTACACAAGTGCCTTGGATGCAAATTCATAATTTTGCTTGACCTGTTTATCATAAATCAGTCAGTTTGTTTGACAGACGACCTTATAAATTCCCTTTGCACATTTTCTGAAACTGTCAAAAAATAGTCAGATTATTGAAATTAAATGAATAGTATTCAGCTGGTCATGTGATCTCAACATGACAGCCACCATGAAGGGAAGACCCTCCTTATGGAATCAATTTTTCTAAGCCACTGATGATGACACAAGTCTTCATGTAAGTGTAGCCTACTTAATTGTAAACATATTTGTACTATTTATTTCTGTAGGTGTACATTTTTTTCCATCTTAATAATATAGAAGATGCAATTGTTTGATATTTAGCAAAATAGCTACAGGACATTATTGGTTTACAATGTTCAACACAACAGATTAAATAAAATAAACTGCATATAATCATAATAGTTATTTTATTGCCACGCAACAAATCTCCATGAATAGGAGAGTCAAGGGGAAAGAAACATGACATCCAAAGTGTAAAACACTAACACAATAGCATACACACATGTACACTAAGTAACAAAATATGGAAATTATTTGTTAATTGGTGAAAGAATAAACCTCTTTTTAACAGTTTAGAAATGTATTGCAGTTCACTATCAATTACACATAATCAAACCTAGTAATTCTTAAAAATCTATTTAGAAAAACTTTCAAATGTGGCTCATGATCACAGGATTGATCATGGGCCACAGACCTACCAAGAGCCAGTCTTATGATGTTTGTTGTAATGCCATCATTGCCATGCATGACCCTCCTTTGGCTGATGAGGTGCATTCCAGAAACAACATTCACACCAAGATCATCTGCTGTGTGGGAAGTCAAAGCATAGAATATATTTATTCATTTAAATAAAAGGTTTTCATCAACCAAAAGGATTACTTCACATTTTATTTGTCAACATTGGTACAATGTGATATTTTAGTATTTTCAGCAAGTTTTGAATGAAAAAGTCGAAAGATGCATTTTAAATCAGATAATGCAGTTACGCTTTCTACCAGCAGGCCTGTGCCTACTGTGCTTACAAGCTACTGTACAAAACACAACACCTGATCCCATGACTAATTCAACAGAAAAAAACCAACTCCAACCAACTCCACAAATATAAATAATTAGCCTACAGGTGACATTCAACCTTGCTGAAGGATGATCACTTAAGGTCATAGGCGGAGGGTGAACCAACTCCAGGTTAAGGTTAAAAGCTGTCAAATGTATTAAATACAAACATCATGTCTTTTTAGGCATCAAGAACAAGACATTTGCATCACGTAGGCTAATAAAAGATGTAGATTTCTGACCCTCCATAGACAGCAATGCAACTGAAATGTTCCCAGGTCCAGAAATGGCTCAACTTCAGTTTTGTGATGATATAAGAATACTTTTTTGGCCAAAGAAAACAGAAATAACACAATTTACTCAACCATTCTTCTCCCCTAAGTTACGTCTTCCATCATTTTGGAGAGTACCCAAGAACGATTTGGATGCAATCAGCATTGTTTACATTAAGGGGGAAAGCGTGTACATGAACGTAATGTGCATAATCAGTGTTATTTACACTTAGGGGAAAGCATGCATATGAATTGTTATACTCTCTAAAATGGTGGAAGACTTAAAGGGTTAGTTCACCCAAATAGCAAAATGATGTCATTAATAACTTACCCTCATGTTGTTCCAAACCCGTAAGAGCTCTGTTTGTCTTTGGAACACATTTTAAGATATTTTAGATTTAATGTGAGAGCTCTCAGTCCCTCCATTGAAGCTGTCTGAACGGTATACTGTCCATATCCAGAAAGTTCAGAAAAACATCATCAAAGTAGTCCATGTGACATAAGAGGGTCAGTCAAGCATCGAAAATACATTTTGGTCCAAAAATAGCAAAAACTACGACTTTATTCATCATTGTCTTCTCTTCCATGTCTGTTGTGAGAGAGAGTTCAAAACATAGCAGTTATCCGATATCTAGTTCGCGAACGAATTATTTGATGTAACCAGATCTTTTTTAACCAGTTCACCAAATCGAACTGAATCATTTTAAACGGTTCGCGTCTCCAATACGCATTAATCCACAAATGACTTAAGCTGTTAACTTTTTTTATGTGGCTGACACTCCCTCTGAGTTCAAACAAACCAATATCCTAGAGTAATTAATTTACTCAAACAGTACACTGACTGAACTGCTGTGAAGATAGAACTGAAGATGAACACCTAGCCGAGCCAGATAACGAACAATAGACAGACTCGTTCACGAGTCAAGAAATGGTTGCATCGGTTTTCGGATCAACAGTACTTCTTTCGGACAATTCGATTCAATAAACCGGTTGAAGAAAATGGTTCACCAGTTTTTTTGCGCTGGACGTAATGGCGTCATTGGCAATGATAGCCCTTGATTCAAGCCTTCGGTTTACCAGCGCTCATAACACTCGCACAGAATCAGTTCAGAGTTAATCACCAAAAGAATCAGTTTGGTTCAGACGCTCTGTGTGAAATAACACAGAAATAACACAATTTACTCAACCATTCTTCTCCCCTAAGTTACGTCTTCCATCATTTTGGAGAGTACCCAAGAACGGTTTGGATGCAATCAGCATTGTTTACATTAAGGGGGAAAGCGTGTACATGAACGTAATGTGCATAATCAGTGTTATTTACACTTAGGGGAAAGCATGCATATGCATTGAAATACTCAATAAAATGGTGGAAGACTTAAAGGGTTAGTTCACCCAAATAGCAAAATGATGTCATTAATAACTTACCCTCATGTTGTTCCAAACCCGTAAGAGCTCTGTTTGTCTTTGGAACACATTTTAAGATATTTTAGATTTAATGTGAGAGCTCTCAGTCCCTCCATTGAAGCTGTCTGAACGGTATACTGTCCATATCCAGAAAGTTCAGAAAAACATCATCAAAGTAATCCATGTGACATAAGAGGGTCAGTCAAGCATCGAAAATACATTTTGGTCCAAAAATAGCAAAAACTATGACTTTATTCATCATTGTCTTCTCTTCCGTGTCTGTTGTGAGAGAGAGTTCAAAACATAGCAGTTATCCGATATCTAGTTCGCGAACGAATTATTTGATGTAACCAGATCTTTTTTAACCAGTTCACCAAATCGAACTGAATCATTTTAAACGGTTCGCGTCTCCAATACGCATTAATCCACAAATGACTTAAGCTGTTAACTTTTTTATGTGGCTGACACTCCCTCTGAGTTCAAACAAACCAATATCCTAGAGTAATTAATTTACTCAAACAGTACACTGACTGAACTGCTGTGAAGATAGAACTGAAGATGAACACCTAGCCGAGCCAGATAACGAACAATAGACAGACTCGTTCACGAGTCAAGAAATGGTTGCATCGGTTTTCGGATCAACAGTACTTCTTTCGGACAATTCGATTCAATAAACCGGTTGAAGAAAATGGTTCACCAGTTTTTTTGCGCTGGACGTAATGGCGTCATTGGCAATGATTGCCCTTGATTCAAGCCTTCGGTTTACCAGCGCTCATAACACTCGCACAGAATCAGTTCAGAGTTAATCACCAAAAGAATCAGTTTGGTTCAGACGCTCTGTGTGTCAGTCTGCTTCATGCTGAATCACACATGCGCAGTATCATCAGCTCCTCGGTTCTCGAATCGGACACGTCTTACAGAAACGGTTCTTGACTCGAGAACGAGTTTTGAACATTTCTAGGTGCTGATCTACCACTTGGTCTGGATACATACTGGATCCGGGTGACTGCAGTGACCCTCTGATCTGGAATAGAGACTGGATCTGGTGGCTAAGGTGACCTCGGAATAAGAGAGAAACAGACTAATATTAGCGTAGATGCCATTCTTCTAATGATGTAGCAAGTACATCGGGTGTTATGGGAAGTGTTCCCGGTTCCGGTTACCTAATTAATGCAGCCTAATAATCCTTTAACGGATTTGGATATTAAAAGCATATTAGTATGTTATGTGTAAGCCAGGTTAAAGAGATGAGTCTTTAATCTAGATTTAAACTGCAAAAGTGTGTCTGCCTCCCAAACAATGTTAGGTAGGGTATTCCAGAGTTTAGGTGCCAAATAGGAAAAGGATCTGCCGCCCGCAGTTGATTTTGATACTCTAGGTATTATCGAATTGCCTGAGTTTTGAGAACGTAGCGGACATAGAGGATTTTAATGTAAAAGGAGCTCATTCAAATACTGAGGTGCTAAACCATTCACGGCTTTATAAGTAATAAGAAATATTTTAAAATCTAAACAACGTTTGATAGGGAGCTAGGGCAGTGTTGACAGGACCGGGCTAATATGGTCATACTTCCTCGTTCTAGTAAGAACTCTTGCTGCTGCATTTTGGACTAGCTGTAGTTTATTTACTAAGCATGCATAACAAACACCCAATAAAGCATTAAAATAATCTAACCTTGAGGTCATAAATGCATGGATTAACATTTCTGCATTTGACATTGAGATCATAGGCCGTAATTTAGATTTTTGAGATGGAAAAATGCAGTTTAACAAATGCTAGAAACATGGCTTTTTAAGGAAAGATTGCGATCAAATAGCACACCTATGTTCATAAATGATGACAAAGAATTGACAGAGCAGCCATCAAGTCTTAGACAGTGTTCTAGGTGTTCTAGGCGAAGAAATATAAAGCTAAGTATCATCAGCATAACAGTGAAAGCTAACACCATGTTTCCAGATGATATCTCCCAAGGGTAACATATAAAGCGTGAAGTGTAGCGGTCCTAGTACTGAGCCTTGAGGTACTCTATACTTCACTTGTGATCAATACGATACCTCTTCATTTACTGCTACAAATTGATGGCAGTCATATAAGTATGATTTAAACCATGCTAATGCACTTCCATAAATGCCAACAAAGTTTTCAAGTCTATGCAAAAGAATGTTGTGGTCAATTGTGTCAAAAGCAGCACCAAGATCCAATAGAACTAATAAAGAGATACAGCCACAATCAGATGATAAGAGCAGGTCATTTGTAACTCTAAGGAGAGCAGTCTCAGTACTATGATGCTGGAAATCCTCACATATACCATTTTTCTCTAAGAAGGAATATGAAAGGCTTAATAACAGCCAGTTTGAAGGTTTTGAGGACATATCTTACTGACAATGAGGAATTAATAATAGTCAGAAGAGGATCTATAACTTCTGGAAGCACCTCTTTTAGAAGCTTAGATGGTATAGGGTCTAACATATTTTATAGTTTCGATTTTAGAAGTAAAGTAATTCATAAAGTCATTACTGCTGTGATGTTGGGAAATGTCAACACTTGTTGAGGCTTTATTATTCATTAATTTAGCCACTGTATTGAATAAATGCCTGGGGTTATGTTTGTTTTCTTCTAAAAGAGAAGAAAAGTAATCAGATCTAGCAGCAGTTTTTAATGCTTTTCTGTAGGATAGGTTACTTTCCCGCCAAGCAATATGAAATACCTCTAGTTTTGTTTTCCTCCAGCTGCACTCCATTTAGGGTGCGAGTATGCTCATTATACCATGGTGTCAGACTGGTTTCCTTAACCTTCCTTAAGCGTAAAGGAACAACTGTATTTAAAATGCGGTAAAATGAGGTTTTGGATATGCTAAGGAATTCAGATACATCAGGAAGATAACTTAATAAGCAGTCTTTTGTGGTAGAAGTGATGGTTCTACCATACTTGCAACAAGAAGTAGAATTTACCATTTTGGCTATATGAAGTTTGCACAAAACTAAATAATGATCTGAGATATCATCACTTGGCTGCATAATTTCAACACTATCAGCATCAATTCCATGTGACAGTATTAAATCTAGAGTATGATTTAGACAATGAGTAGGTCCTGAAACATGTTGTCTAACCCCAATAGAGTTCAGAATGTCTATAAATACTTCTTTTTCATTATCAACATGGATATTAAAATCACCTACTATTAAAACTTTATCTGCAGCCAGAACTAACTCTAAACTAAACCCCTTTAATAAAGTCTGTATGCAACATCAAAAGTCTTTGTTGGGAAATAATATTTTTGTTCACAGTTGTTATAGGTTTAGGGTTAATATTCAATATTTGTTAGTGTCCTTTTGTTTATTTCATGAAATAAAAAAGGGTCTCTTTCATTCTCTCACCATGCCTATTAACTGTAATATAATATAAATGCAAATCTGATGACTGTTAGATGAGGCTATAGAATCAGAAGCACTTTGTTCATTCATTGAAAATATACAAATCCTCAGATCTGGTAAATATCCCACAATTATTAATTTCCTTTTATTTTTTGCTCGTTTATACAGACATGAAAAGCCTAGTACAAAGTAACAAGTCCATTATACACAGATAATACAGCATTTTAAAAATAATTTAATACCTTCACAAAAATTACAAAGGAATTACACCCAAATATCATGTAATAAAATCTTATTTTTAAATTCTCTTATGATACAGTTGTTTAGTAAATGTTAATTCACTTTTTTACATGATTACTATAGGTTTAACGAGAATGAAACATACAGGTAAACCTGTGTCAATTTCCATCCAAAATACAACATCAAGAAACTTTTTTTTTTTACATTCCATAATTTTTATTTTCTGTTTTTAACAACAAATGTATTTTTTCTTGGGCTAACTTTGTACTTTTTTAAAACCAAGAGTAATGCTATTCTAATATCTTTAGTTTTCATTCCATATATGACTGGATTGACAGTCGGAAGGACTGTGTAAATCATTAAACCACAAATCTTCTGTGCATTGGAAGAGATGCTGGGGATCCGATATGATAATGGAGCAACAGTTGATACTATTTCAAAGAGGGAAAAAGTAGCGATCTGGGCTATACATGTATTTAGAGCCTTAACTTTTGAATCAGCGTGTGTTTGTTTTATACATGTGATGAGAATCTGTGTATAAGAAAATAGCTGGATTAAGATACTGCTAATCTGTATAAATGCTGTTATAAATAAACCATAAATGTTGTTCACAGTCAAATCCCCTCCACATGAAAGCAAAAGCAAAGATGCATTGTCACAGTACACGTTGGTAATGAAAGACTTGCATTTTACCATTCTAGACTGAAGTGAAAACAACACTAGTATTAAGACGAAGTCAAGACCCCATGCCAGAGATATGATTCCACATATTTTGCAAGGAGTCATGATAGAATTATATCTGAGCGGCTTGCATATTGCTATGTACCGGTCTACTGACATGGCTGCCAGTAGAAAAGGTATTGAACATGCATAAATATGTAGCAAAAAAGCCTGAAAAACACACGTAGGGTAATACACATCATTTGTTTCTGTTAAAATGTCCACAAGCACCCTGGGCAGACCGACTGTGATTCCAATTAAATCAGTCAGAGGAAGGCTGAACAGGATGTAGAACATCGGCTTGTGAAGGCTTCTCTGAGTGATTATCAGTCCAAGAATGATTCCATTACAGACCAGAGAGAACACGTAGATCAGAGCTCCAGCCATGAACACAGGATATATTGCTTTAGGATGGATATCAAATTTTGCTATTTTAAGATTAAATGTGAAAGTGGGATTTGAAAGGTTTCCAGCCATTAAAAACCTTGATGGAAAACAAAAACAAATATATTTTCAACAAAGATAATTTTAGTGGTCATGTAACAAGGTTTGTAAATCTGACTGCCTACATTAAGTCACAATAAGTCTTACCTTAGTTCACTAACTGTTGTAAGTTGTATGACCTGAATACAATAGGCTATGGTACATCATCACCTTTTATGCAGAATAAAAAGTTGTGGGACTTGTAATCATGGTTTAGTTTGTGGTCCTTTGACACCAGATGATGTAATATTTGTGTCTAAAATAGACCTGAGATTTAAGACATGAGATTTTGACATTTTAACACTATGTCTGCTGAATCTGTCATTTTAGAATATTGTAGCCTATATGAAAATACTCTTTAACAGTTAAATCCTTTAACAGTCATGAAACACATTTTTTTAGATCATTTATGAGAACAGATGTGATTCACATTATTGAAAACAAACACAGAACCTGGCCCACAACCCACATTGCAAACAGACTTGGCCTACATGTGGGCGCAAGCTGACACTGCTGGCCTAATGTCGGCAATGGCATGTACCCTCCAGCCAGAGCTGGGCCATGTGTGACAATGACGGCACGGCGGGGATCCGGCAAACAACATGAGGGCTGATTGTTGACGGGAGGATTGTAGCCCAGATCAGTCAGGTCAGGGCCTGACTGACCCAGGGCGTGCACAGACCTTTTGAGGGGCATGTGCTGAAACTGAAAAAGGGCACCCCCTCCCTTTTTTATATCAATTATATATATTCTCTTTTTTAGCTATTCAGTTTGGTTTTATAAGCTAATTTATTGGTATTATTTGGTTAACATGATTATGAATGACATTGAGAAGGTCTCTTATTCACTACACTTTCCCTAAAATAAGCCAGCAATGAAAAAATAAATAAAAATAGTGTGAAAAAGTACAGTTGCAGTGAAAAGCATTTCTGGAGGATCACGTGACACTGAAGAGTACTGAACTGGAGTAATGATGCTGAAAATTCAGCTTTGATCACAAAAATAAATTACATTTTAAAATATATTCAAATAGAAAACAGTTATTTAAAATTCTAAAAATATTACACAATATTACTGCTTTTGTCATGATTCTGCCTTCATGTCATGACTTTTCTCTAGTCTTGAGGCAGGATCATGACAGACCCATGTTTTGTGTACAAGCACATGGCCTTGTCCTTGGGCCATGTGCTTGTGTTGTCTCGTTCCCTTGCCCCGCCCCCCTTGTTATCCTAGTCTTGTCGTGATTGCTGTATCTGTGCCACCTGTTGTGTCTTGATTTAGATCCCCTAGTGTGCTCTGTCTTTTGTCGGTTCATTGTTCCTACTTGTTATTGTGATTGTTCCACACTGAGATTGAGATTGTTCCTACATGTGAGTGTTTACCATATCGTGAGTGCCTCTATATGTTTCTGAATCCCTGAAGAAGTCTTTGTATTACCGTGAGTGTGTACAGCCCTAGCTGTGCACGTGCCTGATTTTAACAATACTACACTTCATTAAAATGTCTCTGATCATTTAACCATTATCATGCAATGTTGTATTTATCTTGTTTATCATGAGTCACATAATATGCTGCCAGATCTTAGCCTCATTTGTGCCACATATCACCTGACTCAGGCACGTGCACAGCTAGGGCTCAACCTGTGCAGAGCACATGTCCTTTTTGCCCTTACACTCCGAAGTGCCCTTTTTTTTGGTGGTGTTTTTTTTTCTTCTTTTTTTTTAAATCAATGGTATTGGTATATTTATCAATATGAAAGTTCTTAAAACGAGCTTGTGTAAATTTTATTCGATCCTCAAGCTGTCAGTAAGCTAATACCTCCGCCCCCTCTATATTCATTGAATTAACTGAAGTTCCACAGCAGCCGCACAGTAGACAACAGCGGAGCTGAACAAAGTTTTGCGAAGGGTAAAAAAATTTCCGTGTTTGAATAAGTACTACTAAACACTGTTTATAAAGGCTCATATTTTATTTATTTGATGTCTGACTGACTCACTGACTGAGACATGTGGGACGTCGCCTGAGAGAGAGGGCTAGCATTTGCCATCTAGTCATAGCCAATACATAGCCAACACTTAAATAGCCTGTGCATACAGTAGCATTAAATCTTTAATAAAATGCGATTTTGGCCAAATGCATTTTACCACAGGAAAAACTGAGAGCTCCGTCTATATAGATACAAAAACTAGTTTGTAACCTGTAGATGAAAATGTAATGTGATGCCGGTGTAGCAGTCGATTCTGTTCCCCTCGGAATGTCTGTTTCCCCTCGGGTTGCCAGGTCCGTGTGATAAACCCAACCAAATAGTTAATCAAACATTTTCACAAAGTAGACTAAATTCCGCGGATGCAAATACACCAAACACACCTGGATGTAAGGAAAGCAAAAAGGGACAAATTTATTGCTACACTGCAGCATAGTAAAATGATTATCACACTCCCGTTTATGTTCTTTTTTTATTATTATTCATCTTGCAGTTGTTATGTTATTTTTGTCTTATCTTCTTACATTTCAAGTTGAAAAAACTCTCGTCTTAAATTTATTTTCAAGTTTAAGATATAGGACTGTATTTTGAATTATTTGACTTGCCGTACAGCCAGTCACGCTTCTTGCGCACGCTAGTTCTGATCGTACGTATAGTAACTCGGCAACTAAGAATTGTAGTATGTTTGCGTAAAGGGGAACAGACATTCCGAGGGGAACAGATTGACTGCTACACCGGCAACGGCAGTCGCTGTCGCCGTTTTAATGACGGACAAAAAATTTTTCACATTTGCACACATTCGCTGGTCAAAAACTATATATTGATAAGTAATACAACAACATATAATTTGTTTTTACCATCGGAAAATCATAACAGATGCGCCCCCGCGCTGTTTCGTACTGGAACTTACACAAAGCGACGCGTGATCCTCGTCACCTAGATAACATATTTCTGAGAAATTTCTTCTTTGATTTATGATTGCTGATACACTTAATTTATTAACATTTAGGCTAATCATGTTATGGTATACTCTCCGCTCGTCCTCACATGTATAAAATGTAGTAAAACATTGTTTTACTACAGTAATGTAGTAGTAACTCAAAAAAATTACAGAAGATCACTGTGAAATCTTTATATTTTATCATGCAGAATGTAATTCGTGATTCATTCCAAGGCTTCATTTATTTGATCCAAAATACAGCAAAAGCAGTTATATTGTGTAATATTTTTAGAATTTTAAATAACTGTTTTCTATTTGAATATATTTTAAAATGTAATTTATTTTTGTGAACAAAGCTGAATTTTCAGCATCATTACTCCAATTCAGTACTCTTCAGTGTCACGTGATCCTTCAGAAATGCTTTTCACTGCAACTGTACTTTTCACACTATTTTTATTTATTTTTTTCATTGCTGGCTTATTTTAGGGAAAGTGTATTGAATAAGAGACCTTCTCAATGTCATTCATAATCATGTTAACCAAATAATACAAATTAGCTTATAAAACCAAACTGAATAGCTAAAAAAGAGAATATATATAATTGATATAAAAAAGGGAGGGGGTGCCCTTTTTCAGTTTCAGCACATGCACCTCAAAAGGTCTGTGCACGGCCCTGGTTAAAATTAAGTCTTTGAAATTGCAAGTCAAAACAGAATAAAACATCTTTTCAAAATTAAGCAAATCAGTCAAGTGCATTAAACTGCACTTAATTATAATTTCATTTCATTTTATATTATTATTCTTTTTACAAATAATCTTATAATCCTTACATGAAAAAAAAAACAGAGAGAGAGAGAGATCATTTAACCACTATCATGTAATATTTATTTGGTTTACCATTAATTAATTTGTATTAGTATGCTGTCATGCACAAGCATTAAATAAAATTATCATGAAAGTATTTTATTTTTATTTAAATCCTCTGTGTGATGTTTTGTGTGAGGAACAGATCCAAATTCAAACCGCATTCATCAGCGACATGTATCTCCTTCCTCTGTAGGTATAGTAACAATTTAAAAATGTGCCATTAAGAAGTTTTACGGCAGCGATTTCAAACGCTCATTGGCTCTTGCCAGTTTCGTCATAAATTGTGACATGCCGTATTTCCGGTGATACGTGTTTTGAATGCGAAATGCACACTTTGACGGAGCACACCTTTAAGTCTGATTTTCTATTCAGTTTAATGTACTTTATTGGTATAGTTTGAATGTACATTCCCAGACAGCAAGCAGTGTCGTCCCAGATCTGGCCCACATGTGGCCCGCATGGATTTCAAGCAGGCCAGATATGGGACGGATTTGGGTCAACACTATGTTGCTGTCTGGTTTACCAAAATACATAAAATAAATAATTGCGACTATAGTAATATAAAAGGCAATAATATGAAATATTATGATTCTGTATTCCCAGACAGCAGTCTAGTATTGGCTCAGATACGGCCCACATCTGGCCTGTGTGAAATCGATATGGGCCAGATGTGGGCTGGATCTGGGCTGAAACTGCTTGCTGTCTGGGTTGGGTCTGGGCTATATAAAGCTCAGGTGTGGCACAGTTTGGGGGATTCTGGTTTACTTAAGGCTGAGAATTGATACCAATAATAAAAACCTCTTTTGGCCCAGTTCAGGGCCAGTTAAGGGTGATTAACTGGCTGAGATTCGGGCCAGATATGGCCCATGTGTGGCCCTAGGCTTTAATCCAGTTCTGGGCCACTTCAGGGCCATCATTCTTTGCGGTACTTGGGCCGAGAGAAAAGTCATTGTGTGGCCTGGATCTGGGCTAGAAGACATTTGCTATGTGGAAAGTTGCTGGGGTATATTTTTAGCAATAGCCAAAAATACATTGTATGGGTCAAAATAGATTTTTCTTTTATGCCGAAAATCATTAGGATTGTCATGATCCATTTCCTGCTCACCATCAGAGGTTACCATACCCCACTCAGACATTCACCCTGGACTCCATTTCCCAAGATCCCCTCTGATTACACACTTGCCTGTTTCCAATAACCCGAACATTATAAAGGTTGCACTCACTCACATACAGGTGCTCAGTATTGTTTAGCCTTGTATTGTTTCCTTGTCTTTTTGTTCTGACCCTAGCCTGTTTATCTCGCCTCTTAACTTTTGCTGCTTGCCTTTATCAATTGCCTGTATTGGATTATTCTCTTGCTTTGACCTCTGGATACTGTTTGCTGGTGTATGACCTTTGCCTGTCTGACTATGCTCTTTGTTTGAATCAAATCTGAAATTGGATCTGACCTTGCCTACACGACCCTGACTGTAACAGAGTACTGAGCCATCAAGGGTTCAGCGGCTCTCCAGCTCAACAATGGACCCAGTCAACCAGCTTCTACATATTCGGAAAGGAGACTTACCAGTTGAGTACTATGTTCAGCAGTTTTGTGAGTTGTCTAGCCACGTTTCTTTTGATGAAGTTGCTTTTAAAATAAATTTTTCATTTTGGACTGAACAAGCCTGTAAAATCATGGTTTCCTGGAGGGGAGTTTAAATGCAGGTTAAGAAATTTCATGGACTATTCTTTGATTTTTGTGTGGTTCTCCGTTCACTGTGGGAGAGGCAGAGGATAGCGTTGAAACTACAGATGTTCCCTTTTTCCCTTCCCGATACCGATTCCGATACCTGGGCTCAGGGTATCGGCAAATACCGAGTACTGATCCGATACCTGGGTGTGTATCTGTATATACAGCTGTATATACTACTAGCCCTGTGTAAATTGCTAGAATTATTTTATGGTGGGCTTCAGACTGATCCCGTAATAAAACATGAACAAATACATGATGAACTACTGTATTCATTACAGTATTTTTATTATCTGACATGAATTTGACAGTATTATTTATTTTCTTAAGCGAAAAAGAACTTCAAATGCAGCCAAAAATCTAACATCGCAAACTAAAAAAGATATTTTAGTTTTACAATATAACTGTATAAAAACTGCAACAAATAATTATATTAATATAAAAAATTATATATTAATCAGATAAACTCTTTACAACAAAAGAAGTAAAAAACAAGCAACCGTCTAGGCATAATTATTATTATTAATAGAGATGTTTTATTATTACTACATAAACATAGTTAAATCTACTGTAGGCTACAACAGTAGCTTAATATATTGTCAATTTACTCATGTTAAACCAAACATTTATTTTAATGGGCAGCCATGAAGATCTTTGAGTGTCTGTGTTTATGATATGACAGTTTTCTCAAATGAAATGGTAAATTCTCATGAAGTGACAGTTAATGCGTTCGAGTCCTCATATAGTGACACACAGCAGAGACTGCAAAACAGCCAGCTCCCGTGCATCTGCACCCGTCACCCACAGAGATGTAGAATTTGCAGAAGTAATATTTAAATAGTATTTTGCAGTTTAATATTCACATACACTAGTATATATTCGGCTACTGTCTGGAGCCCTGCGCTTTAACTAACACGGAAGCGACTGACTGAAAGCAGATGCGGGTACCGAATATACTCGGGAGTCTGTAACTTACTACCAATACTACAGAGACATACTGCTAACCACTGATCTATAATATAGAAGTGGCTTCACTGTCTTTTGGCAGTTTAGAACGTGATGAGCGATCCAGTCATATATAGATCAGAGCTGCTAACGCGTTTTCATTTCTTCTTCGCTGCTCTAAACAGGGGTTGCTTGTGGCAACACAGCACAACTTTCTGAGCAGCGAAAAAGAACCATGCAGCGGTTAGGCAAAGCTAGCGGTCATAACTAGTTTAAGAAATTGGTATCAGATCGGTGGGTTCATGTACTCGCCGATGCCGATGCCAGAATTTGTTGTGGTATCGGAGATATTTCCGATACTAGTATCGGAATCGGAACAACTCTAGTTGAAACTCTGCTCTTTCTGAGGCGAGTCACCTGTCAAAACTCCATTGCAGCTGCTATCGCGCTGCCGCCATTTTGGACTGAACCAACGGCTTTACCGTTGGCAGAACTACCGTATACACTGCAGCATTAACAATTATGTCTGTAAGGCAAGGCGAGGCAAGTTTATTTATATAGCACATTTCGTACACAATGGTAATTCAAAGTGCTTTACATAAAAAAATAAAATAAAATAAACAGTGAAAATATAGTGCAATCAATTCGGACATTGCACAGTGCTCATTCAATAAATGCACCGCTAAACAGATGAGTTTTGGGTCTAGATTTAAATGTGACTAGTGTTTTAACACATCTGATCTCTTCTGGAAGCTGATTGCAACTGCGGGCAGCATAGTACAGGTGCTGTAACGTTAGCTATCCCATGACCGCAGTAACAGTTTGCTAACGTTATGTATTTGGTCAAAATTGGGTCAAGACTCAGAAATGATCTTTAAGTTTGGATAGTGATTTTCATGTTTATGCGAAAAAAGGGTGACAGTTAAAGGGTTAATTTAGTGATAACAATGAATTGATTAAAGCGGTCATTTGTCAGGTCAGGTGTTCATATATCTCTGAAAATATGCGATTTAAATGGTTGTAATTCAAGAATGCTTTGGAATATAGACTTACTGTATGGTTTGTCTTGTTTTAAAGAAGACATTTGCTAGGTTATTGTTGAAGTGAAATAAATTATGAAAGTGAAACAGAAAAAAAGTTATATAAGTTTGTTTATTAAAATGTACAAATTAAAAAATATAATTATTTATATTCTATATTCTATATATATATATATATATATATATATATATGTATGTATGTATTACAAAATATATTTTACTCTATAACTGCAAGAAAATGCAAGCAAAAAATCTGAACAAGTTGTGTTTCACATTTTAGAGACATGGGATGTCTGCTATAGAGATATTAAAAACAATAAACTACTATTTAATTCCCTCAACCGCTTTTGAAATGGGACCGGTATCATTCAATTCTATGACAGCTGTGTTGCGTTCAGTCCAAGATGGCGGAGCTGCAGCTCTGCGCATGGGTGCGTTTGTTGCTATGGAACGTTCTATTGAGTTTCGCCTCTTGTTACTTCTATACTCTTTGCTCCCGTCCTGTCACTGCTATGGGGGCCGTCTGTGAACTCTCGTCCTGTCATGGCAATGGAGGCCGTTTGGGAACTTTCTTCCCACCTTATCATGGCCACAAGGCTGCCATTTACCTGTTTGTTCTCGGTTTCAGTCCTACCTGATCAGGCTTGCTCTCCTGTGCCATTGATACCACTGCGGTGGTCCTCTGCTCTGCCCTGGTGGGCTTCTGTCCCATCTGCTCAGCTGTGGTGGTCCTCTGCTCCACCCTGGTGGGCTTCTGTCCTGTCTGCTCTGCTTTGTTGGTCCTCTGCTCCACCCTGGTGGGCTTCAGTCCTGTCTGCTAGGCTGTGGTGATCCACTGCTCTGCCCTCGTAGGTTTCTGTCCCATCTGTTTGCTGTTGTACGACCTTTTGCCTGTCTGACTATGCACTTTGTTTGAATAAAAGCAAAGTAGCAATCATGTTACATAAAGATATTTTGTAAGTTACCTACTGTAAATATAAACTTTATTTTTTATTAATAATATGCATTTCTATGGACAAATGTAAAGGTGATTTTTCTCAAAGAGTTTATTTTTTTAATTTTATTTATTTATTTATTTATTGTACCCTTAGATTTCAGATATACAAATAGTTGTATCTCATCCAAATATTGTCCTTCTAACAAACCATACATCAATGGAAAGTGTATTTATTGTTTCAGATGATGTACAAATCTCAAATCAAAGATTTACCCTTATGACTGATTTTGTGGTCCAGGGTCATAAATGTTGATTTTGTAGGTCTGTTGTGTTTGCACACTGCAGAAAACAGCATGTCTTTCTCTTACACAAAAAAAGCCCTGTAGCATTGAGTATAAATGTTTAATAAAAGACATTATGCATATATGCCTTGAGATTACAGTTACATTAACATTTGACATTTGTGCTCACAGAATACAGATATCATACCTAAGAGTGATCAATATTTATTGTACATTTAGGCACAAAGCATGAAACGGCACCCTTTCTTCCAACAATTAATAAGAATCCACAAAAAGGTTAAATAATAGCAATTTCTATATAATAAAACACATCTAAGCACAGTCACTTTTGGACTGTTTTAGACAAAGTCAAAATCTTTCCTTTGTTTTTTTATTCTCTTCAGTTGGTTTCTTCAGTTTAGTGGAAACAAAAGATGCTTGTACAGCAACATCAAAAGTCTTTGTTGGGAAATACTATTTTTGTTCACAGTTGTTAGGTTTAGGGTTAATTTTCACTATTTGTTAATGTCATTCTGTTTATTTTATGACACAAATATAACTGTAATATAACTGCAAATCTTTTGACTGTTAGATGAGGCTATATAATCAGAAGCACTTTGTTCATTCAGTGAAAATATACAAATCCTCAGATCTGGTAAATATCCCACAATTATTCATTTCCTTTATTTTTTGCTCATTTATACAGACATGAAAAGCCTAGTACAAAGTAACAAGTCCATTATACACAGATAATACAGCTGTTTTTTAAAATAATGTAATACCTTCACAACAATTACAAAGAAATTACACTCACATATCATGTAATAAAATCTTTTTTTTTTAACTCTGTTATGATACAGTTGTTTAGTAAATGTTCATTCACTTTTTTTTCATGATTGATATAGGTTTAACGAGAATGAAACATACAGGTAAACCTGTGTTAATTTCCATCCAGAATACAACATCAAGAAACTTTTTTTTTTTACATTCCATAATTATTACTTTCCGTTTTTAACAGCAAATCTTTTTTTTTCTGGGCTAACTTTGTACTTTTTTAAAACCAAGAGTAATGCTATTCTAATATCTTTAGTTTTCATTCCATATATGACTGGATTGACAGTTGGAAGGACTGTGTAAATCATTAAACCACAAATCCTCTGTGCATTGGAAGAGATGCTGGGGATCCGATATGATAACGTAGCAACAGTTGAAACTATTTCAAAGAGGGAAAAAGTAGCGATCTGGGCTATACATGTATTTAGAGCCTTAACTTTTGAATCAGCGTGTGTTTGTTTTATACATGTGATGAGAATCTGTGTATAAGAGAATAGCTGGATTAAGATACTGCTAATCTGTATAAATGCTGTTATAAACAAACCATAAACGTTGTTCACAGTCAAATCCCCTCCACATGAAAGCAAAAGCAAAGATGCATTGTCACAGTACACGTTGGTAATGAAAGACTTGCATTTTACCATTCTAGACTGAAGTGAAAACAACACTAGTATTAAGACGAAGTCAAGACCCCATGCCAGAGATATGATTCCACATATTTTGCAAGGAGTCATGATAGAATTATATCTGAGCGGCTTGCATATTGCTATGTACCGGTCTACTGACATGGCTGCCAGTAGAAAAGGTATTGAACATGCATACATATGTAGCAAAAAAGCCTGAAGAACACACGTAGGGTAATACACATCATTTGTTTCTGTTAAAATGTCCACAAGCACCCTGGGCAGACCGACTGTGATTCCAATTAAATCAGTTAGAGGAAGGCTGAACAGGATGTAGAACATCGGCTTGTGAAGGCTTCTCTGAGTGATTATCAGTCCAAGAATGATTCCATTACAGACCAGAGAGAACACGTAGATCAGAGCTCCAGCCATGAACACAGGATATATTGCTTTAGGATGGATGTCAAGTTTTGCAATTTTAAGATTAAATGTGAAAGTGGGATTTGAAAGGTTTCCAGCCATTAAAAACCTTGATGGAAAACAAAACGAATATATTTTCACCATAAATAATTTTACATAGTGGTCATGTAACAAGGTTTGTAAATCTGACTGCCTACATTAAGTCACAATAAGTCTTACCTTAGTTCACTAACTGTTGTAAGTTGTATGACCTGAATACACTAGCTATGCACCACTATAGGCGATGGTATATCATCACCTTTTATGCAGAAAAAAAAAACAGTCGTGGGACTTGTAATCATGGTTTAGTTCGTGGTCCTTTGACACCAGATGATGTAATGTGTGTGTCTAAAATAGACCTGAGATTTAAGACATGAGAATCTGCCACTTTAGAATATTGGAGCCTATATGAAAATACTCCTTAGAAATCCTTTAACAGTCATGAAACACATTTTTTAGATCATTTTTGAGAACAGATGTGTTTCACATTATTGAAAACAATGACACATCACACATTATTTTAAACACTAAAGGCTGGAATACACTACATAATTTTTACCCAGATTTTTGGAGTCAATTCTAGTTGCTAAATTTCTACAGATTTTGGGCAATATGGGTTGAAGAGTACTTCACATACTGCATAATGTAAGATGAGCATAGATTTTATTATTATAATTTTTTTTCAGACTTTTATTCAACCCAGTCATTGGAGATCAAACAAATTGGATATTTATAGCAAATTTTTGAGCACATTTTCATTTGTCAAACATCTAACAATGAGATGCATGTTTGTACATGTTTTTTCTCTCTGTGACTGGTTACAAAAGGTGTACAGTGTTTTTTAAATATGTTCGTTCATGTTGCACATCCCATATTTAAGGGGGAAAGTGTTTTTTTTTTTTTTACTTTTTTTCTTTCTTTCTTTCTTTTTAGCCATTTCTTTTTTCCAGTTTAAAAAAAAAAACTGAAACAGGCAACAATGAAAATAAAAAATTCAAAGATAAATAGAAAAAAAAGCTTCATTCTTCCTATAGGGTTATAGGGTTAGCAAAGTTAATATGTGACCCTGGACCTAAAAACCAGTCTTAAGTCGCTGGGGTATATTTTTAGCAATAGCCAAGAATACTTTGTCCAGGTCAAAATTATAGATTTTTCTTTTATGCCAAAAATCATTAGGATATTAAGTAAAGATCATGTTACATAAAGATATTCTGTAAATTACCTACTGTAAATATATCAAATCTTAATTTTTGATTAGTAATATGGATTGCCATGGAAAACTTTAAATGCGATTTTCTCAATATTTAGATTTTTTTGTACCCTCAGATTTCAAATACTTGTATCTCAGCCAAATATTGTCCTTCTAACAAACCATACATCAATGAAAAGTTTATTTATTGTTTCGGTTGATGTAAAAATCTCAGTCTTAAAAGATTTATCCTTATGTCTGATTTTTTGGTCACAAATGTTATAAAAACTATTTGAGTGTGTAGTACGGTAGGTCTGTTGTATTTGCACACTGCAGAAAACAGCATGCCTTTCTCTTACAAAAAAAAAAAAAAACCTGTAGCATTGGGTATACATATTTAATAAAAGACATTATGCATATATATGCCTTGAGATTAATTGCAATTACATTAACATTTCACATTTGTGCTTACAGTATACAGATATCATACCTAAAAGTGATTAAGAATATATTTTTAGTAGATTTAGGCCCAAAGCATGAAACGGCATGCACCCTTTCTTCCAACAATTAACTAATGAGAATCCACTAAAAGGTTGAATAATAGCCATTTCTTTATAATAAAACATATCTAAACACAGTCTCTTTTGGACTTTTTAGACTAAGATTGTCCCAGAGAAACCAGTGATGCATATGAAAATAACAATAACCATCATTCATATTGTTTTAACATTTTGACCTAATCAAAACCCACTGGATTTAAAGCTTTAATATTATGTTTTACCATGCATGTTAACATATGCACTTTTCAGAAATGTGAAAATGTTATAGTAACTGTGCACACAAAACACATGCAAATATATCAACAAATAAATACAGTGTACAGGAACATATCTTCAATGATATGTTTCATACCTTATGTCTCTGAGACTCTCCAAAAGAGTAATACATTGTTCATGGATATATCGGTGTGAAAATGAACTGTATGCTAAGCGATGTAAATTTATTTTAAGTGCAGTTTCTTGTTCTTAAAAATGCCTAAATGGCTATAGTCATTTTATCCTGCTACACTTTTATAATATCATAACACTACTATGTAAAGGGTTTTGTGGAAACGCTTGGCATAAACAGTTAAAAAAAAAAAGATATTTTCAAATATTTTACATTTTAGTGATTTTCCTGCGTATAATTTTTAGCAGATTATTTCTTAATTCATGACTGTTCAATCCATAAACTATTGGATTCAAAAGTGGAGGCACTACAAAAATGAGCATTCCTATAATCTTTTGCAGATTGGTGTTTACATTTGAGAACCTGTGTGACAGAATGGTGAAACTTCCAGCAACCTCATACATGATGAAAATGACCAGTTGAGCAATGCAGGTGTTGATGGCCTTACTCTTTGCATCAGACCTACTCGTGACCAAGCAGGTAATCAGAATCTTCACGTAGGAAAACACTTGAATGGAAACACTAATAATCTGCATAATGGCTGTTGTAAATAAGCCATAGATGTTGTTAACTATAGTATTACCACAGGTCAGCTTAACAAGAGAAGGGTTATCACAAAACACATTCAAAATGTTAGATCTGCATCTATAATTCCTTCCCTGCAAAGAAAAAAGCAAAACAATTAAAAAAAAGTCAAGGCCCCATACGAAAGCTACAATTCCCATCACAAATTTTGGTGTCATGAGAGCATTATATCGCAGAGGCATGCAAATGGCAATATAGCGATCAAAAGCCATGGCTGCCAGGATGAACAAAACACCACCTCCATACATGTGGAGCAGAAAACCCTGGAGAACACAGAGGGGATAGTATGTATTATTGGTTTCTGTCACAATGTCAGAGAGAACCTTGGGAAGCATGGAAGTAATTCCCACAAAATCATTCAGAGGGAGGCTGAACAAAATAACGTAAATTGGCTTGTGAAGACTTTGTGTCAGAATAATGAGGAGCAACAGGGTCAGATTACAAAAAGCACCAAACATGTAGATGAAGATGCCAAAGATAAATATGGGATATTTTGCTCCTGGAGGGATGGAAAATGGATCCAGGGTCAGCTCAAAACTGACTATGATGGAAAAGTTCTCCATTATGACTCTGGATTCTTTGGAATACAAGAAAAATAATATGTTTACATTCATATCAATAAAACACCAAATTTCCCCTTAATTAATTGAAGAATAAAACATTTGTCAGCATATTACTCACTTCATCCACACTTCAAACCTCTACCAGCACTTCAGTTAGAAAAGACTGCAGTATGCTGATGTTGTCTTCAACAAATTCAAGCTGAAAGTGTCTTATATAGACAGTCATCATACTGACATCATCTACATTATAACCCCTGAAGACGAATAATGCATAATACTTGTCACAAATAGGACACAGATTCTCAAACAGACTTGACATACTTACCACCTAGGGAGGCCATCTCCAACATATTTGCAGTATTGAGCAGTGTAGCCAATCACAGACATATCTGATGGTTTCTTGAACGCAATGACAAGAATAGTTAAAGTTAGAATCCACTGACCACTCAAAATGCTAAGTTTTTGTAAAGTGCTGAGTTCTCTAAGCTCGGGAATCCTCTCATTATAACAAATTGTAGATATGATGTAAATAAGAGATTCATTGTGCTGTGTAGAGAGCTTATTAATGGAATGTCGCAGGGGCGATTCTAAGATTTTCATTTTAGGGGGGCTCAGCCCCAATAAGGGTATGATTAAAAAATATTTTTTGACTATTAGTGTATTGTATACTACTAACCTTAATGCAATCCACTATTCCATTGTATTCTCTGTATTTCATGTATGGGAGTAGGAGTATTCACCGAGCCGTATACAACACTGTAAAAAACAAACTGAAAATTTAGATGTGACCAGTCACTAGAAAATTGAGAATGTAGTTTTTTTTTTTTACAATATAGACTTCCTGATTCATTATTAGGACATTCATGTTTATCCTTTGATGATACCACTCATTTTTCTTATGAAATGTACGTGGAAATTGGAAGACAATTAAAACAAGCAATGACTGCAATGAATCTTGGGAACTAGTGGTATTGTGTGTGAGAGGCTGTCTACGTTCTATTCTCACCTGACTGTTGCTCATTTGCAGACCTACTCTGCTCAACAAGAAAAAAAAATGTATATTCATCTACAATGAAATATAATTTTCTTTTTGCCTTTATAATCAACAATAAGGTTGGTTATACATCAAGTCACCCCCTGAAAATTTATTTCATTTCAAATAATTTAACTAACCAGCTAATATTCATTAAGAATTTAGACAAAACATGTATTAATGTTATAGTTAATTGTCTATTGGCAATATGTTTAATCTGTCATTTTTCTATTTATTAAAAATAACAACATTTATTATCAATTTGCCACTTCAGTAAATCAATTACTTTAAAAAAAACACAGATTCCTTTACTCTTACTCTCATGATACACTAATGATTCATTATTACTTAATACAAAATTATATTTAACAATACAAAACAAAATAACTCCACATGATGTTTCTCTCTCTGTGACATTTAGTGCTTTCAGACAATGATGTGCGTCTTTAATAATATCTGTGTATGGCTGCTTAATGGTTGTTATTTAAAGTATGTTTTAATGGGTGTTAGTCGCTTCATTTTTGTTAGAAGAAAAAAGAACTGTCGCACTGTGATAAGGGCTGAAGGTGAATGCAGCGAAGACATATTGGTATTGGATGCGCACAAACACACACACACACACACACACCTTGTAATCTCCATAGACAGTAAAAGAAATGGACACAGCGACCCCATTGGATTCAATGGAGAAAAATGGAGTCAATTAGAAGCATGCAGTTCCTAGGGGTCGAGCATACTGCACAGACTCAAACTGAGCTTGATGACGTAGATGTCACGTGAGCAACCTGTCTGACAATTGTAAGTCTTCTAATCGCTGTGCCAAGAGAAATCTGAATAATCCACCGAATCTTGCAGAGAAGGCGAGCGTGAACAGGAGCAAATTTTGGTAAGTATTCTGATTAATTATATCCCTTGACTTAATGCCTCCACATCCCCACGATAGCCTCATAGACAGTACAAGATTGCCTGCGAGCTTCTCCTCCTGTTCATTCGGTAATTTCTCTAACTTGCGACAGAGAGTCGCAGGTTATGATGCAATGTTTAGCCTATTTTTTCAAAAACTGCTTCTACGGGACCATCACGTAAGATACAAGGTCTTTAATACATTTCCGTGTTTCTTTAGAAATTATGAATGGACAAATGGTGTCTTTAAACGCCTCAGATGTAAAGTTATTCGCTGTCAAAGTGATGCCAAAATGAATGGGAGTCAATGGAATGCTAACAGCAGGTGGGGGTCCGCTAGCCAATGGCGGCTCCCAGGGCTGCTTCAATAAATTCTGAAACCCTGACACCCTTATTGTGTTAGGGCCCAAAACCTGGAATTTGCTTAGGCCCCCCAAATTGCTAAGTCCGCCCCTTTTTTTTTTCTCTCTTGAAATTAAAAGAGTGGGATCTGTCCTTGTAATGAAATGAAAAGAGTGCGATCTTTAGTATACTGCATTTATAATAAAATGGACAAGCTGGCAGCTATGAAAGCAAGGGTGTAGGGCAATATAGGCCCTCCAGTAAAAGAAATATGGGTTTGTATGCCATTACTGACATAAACCTAAAAAACCTAAAACCTAAAAATGGTAACTAAGGGTAAATTACACTACAGCAATGTAATCAAAACAGAAAAGTTTTGGCATTTTTAAAAAGTTTTACACACAGACAACAATGTTGTCAAAAAATAATCCTCATTCACACGGATCTGTTAAAATGATTAAAAACGCTGTCACTTTGTCACTTTCTAAAGAAACACTACGTACCTGTGCACATACCTATTCTTAAAGTATTCATCATGCCTATAGACTGAACGTGTGATACACATAGCATGAAATAACTGTTTACACAAATTCACATTTTTGAAGTTTACAGAGAGGATTATGGTATAATTTTCAAAAACTTTTGAAACCCATTTTCATGCCCCCAAAAGTGCTGTTGTTTTGTAAATGAACAGCCAAAATTAATAAAACATCTTCCATTTTTATTTAATAACTGTGTTGTGTAAACCTAAAAACCTAAATTAACTGGTTTTATCGAAGTTAAAAAAAATATTATTTAATATCACCAAATTGATAGCAATACATTTATTTATACCAATAAAATTAATTTTATGGGTTAAATCGGAAGTGTGGATGTTTCCAGAGCACAAAGCGCTGTAGAATTCGCTGTATTTAAAGTATGTAAAACTCTTTAGTCTAAAAAATGTCTACATAAGCTTTTGATTGTCTTCACTTGGAGGTCTAACCATGTAATTTTAAGAGATCAGAATTTGGATGGTAACATTTGAACTAAATTTACACATTGTAATTCAATGCTTAACATTCACTGGTACTCTAAGTTCATTGCAAAAATAATAACAGTTGCACATTCATGTCATTATTGGTCCATTGGGACCTTTAGTAGGCCTATGTCAGTCTGATTGATGAGATCTGGAGGGATTTCATTAATGGCGTCCATTTGGTTTTGTCACATACAATAAACAACTTGATAATTAACTAATTGTGTCACTAATTGTGTTGATGTTAAGAGGTCAATATGAATAATGGCACTAACAATACCTTTGGGATGCCGAGCTTGACTGTAAGTTGTTTTTGTATTTAAAAAGGTTTGAATCAGAATAACTTTAAAAAGAAAAGAAGGGGCACATGATAAACATGCCCTTAGTAGGTCCACTGTTTAAATCTTTTTTGTTTTCTAATAGTAAGTCATCTATATATATTAGGGCTGTCAGTTTAATGTGTTAACTTAATTAATAAGTTATAAAAATAATAATTATAATAACGTGATTAAGATATTTTAACTCAGTTAACACATGGCCCCACCCCCAGACATGTATGTCATCTTACATTTCAGACAGTTGCCAAATATGATGCAGGACAATAATGCCATAAATGCAGTTATGCACTAAAATTCAAGATATTGGTGCAAAAATTCCCCTGTATGTGTTTTTTGTCTCATATTTATATCATACCATATCACACGAGCAAGAAGAGCAGCAGACTATTACACACATGTATAGATGTCCTATTCGACAGCCCCAAGCACATAGATGCGTCCGCCATCTTGCAATGGTCAACTTGACATCATTCACCATACTGAAGTTTCTCAGAGAGCCATTGACCCTTTCTGTGCAGGATTGTGGCATTTTTTGAATATTCAGTGAATATTATGACATCCAGTTGACCATTACAATATGGCGGACGGCTTACATACAGCAACCCATAGAAACAGTCGCTAATATACTACGTATATACTGTATATGATTACACAAGTGCTGATTTTGTCCTGAATATCACAAGTTTAAATGTGATGTTATACAACAGTTCAGTAAATAAAAAGTTTATATTGTGTTATATTTTAAGAACAATATTATGTATTTTTGCTCAATCTTGCAAATAATATTTTACCTTTAAAGTACACATTAAATCAAAATTGACCTTATTTACTTTACCAGCGCAACTAGATAGTCTTGATGTGAACAATTATTCAGTGCAAGTTAATCCACTGAAAAAAATGGCATTCATTTTCTGATGACGTCAGTTTGACAGCTTGAGATGAATATCCTTAACCACGCCCCTAAAACCGTTAGTTTGTATGAGGGAGAGACAGAGAGGAGGGGCGCAAAAATAAGACCATGCCATCTATTTAATATTCCGTTTCAGCTGGAAATATGTCTCTACACTGAAATAAAGTCGGCAGCAACTTCTGATTCACTCTTTCCTGAATTTCCTGAATCAGCCGTTTGAACGAATAACAAAATACATTTACTGGCACCTGCCAGCAGATTTAGTTTATTATTTAGAGTATAACTGATAATAATATTATTAATAATAATAATAAAAACATTAAAGGTATAGTTTTAATGTATAGTATATTATAGTATACCCCAATTTTTTCTTATTATATCATCATTTACTCGTTTAAGTCCCTCATGTCGTTTCAGACCTTTCTTTAGTGGAACATAAAGGAAGGTATTTTGAAGACTTTTTGTAAAAAAAAGCTGTTGTGGTTACCAAAGCCTTTCATTGTATGAACAAACAACACTCAGGTACTTCTCAAATTATCTCCTTTTATGTTCCATAGTTTATGTTAGGCCTAAATTGTAGCCTAAATATTTATCTGTAATAATTTTATATTGTTGTTGAATCAGATAAAATATTTCTAAAGCTACAATTTGCAATGTCTACTTGATACTTTCATTTAAGAAAAAAGAAAAAATTATAAATAATCTTTTGTGGGTATTTTCATAGTCAAAGTTATTTTGCAATGGATTGTAATTAATTAAATTAATAAACTGAAACATGTAATAAATTGCATGAAAAATGTTCATCATCTGACAGCACTTCTATATATATATAGAATATGTGTGTGTGTGTGTGTGTGTGTGTGTGTGTGTGTGTGTGTGCGTGCATGCGTGTGTGTGTGTGTGTGTGTGTTTATCTTTTTCCATGCACTCAACAGACAAACTTGTATCATTTTAAATATCCAGTCTGAATCAAATAATGTCTGTATAAACAGAACAGAGCATGAGACTGCTATTTTACTTACAGAAATTATGTGTCTGACCTTTTTTGTTTGCATGTCAAATGACAGAAGCAGGCAGAACAAAGATTATCTACACCTTCTATTTTATTTTATTTTATTTTTTTCACACACAAAAAAAACTGATTGTTTCACACTGAAGTGACAGGAAAAAAATCTCAATGTTTTATAGTCTTCATGAATACACAGACCCTGAAAACTGTATATTACCATAAAATGACAGGGCTTTTGCCTAATGATGTTTGTCATAAAATGCCATTCATGATAGCAGATATCAGTTAACACTGAAAATGACATTATGCACTTCTGCATTCTCTATTATAAGTATGCAAGTAAGCAAGACATTTGGAACAAAGCAAATAAAAATATTCTTTGCTTTTAATCTTCTGTTAATTTTCTCAAAAGTTGGAAAGGTTTTTTTTCTGATGTGGTATTGTTCCCTTTAATTGGTTTCAGATGTAGAACTGGAGTTTGTGGATTGATTATGATCAACTAATATTTGTAATTTTCTATATAATAACTGAGAAATAAAGAATTGTTACACTGGTGAAGGCAAAATTAGTTGTTGTTGTTGTTGTTCTTTTTATATAGCTTAACAATAATTTTATTAATATAGGTCTTGGCATTATTGTGATGTATTAATTTTCCCTAAAGTGAAAATAGTTGTGCAATTGCCCTCTACATATTAGAAATAGTTTATTGGAATTGTCTTTGAACATCAGCAGAAGGCTTTATAAGACATCTTGGCACAAACTTATATAATAAAACACATTTAAAAAGAGATTTTTCTGTGAAAGATTTTAAGGAAATGTTTTCGGATTTCGTGGCTGTTCAGTCCATAAACAATTGGGTTCATAACAGGAGGCACCAAAAAAATAAGCATTCCCACAATTTTCTGCAGATTTGCATTAACATTTGAGAACCTGTGGGACAGGATGTAGAAAGTCACAAAAATTTCAAACATGACGAAAATGACCAGTTGAGCAACGCAGGTGTTGATGGCCTTGCTCTTTGTGTCAGACCTACTTGTAACCAAGCAGGTAATCAGAATCTTCACATAAGAAAATACTTGAATGGAAACACTAATAATCTGCATAATGGCTGTTGTAAATAAGCCAAAAATGTTGTTAACTATAGTATTACCACAGGTCAGCTTAAAAAGAGAAGGGTTATCACAAAACACACTCACAATATGGGATCTACATCTTGACTGCATTCCCTGCAAGGAAAACAGTGTACAAATTAATAAAAAGTCAAACCCCCATACAAGAGCCACAATCCCCATAACAACTCTGGGTGTCATTAGACTATTGTATCGCAATGGCATACAAATGGCAATATAGCGATCAAAAGCCATGGCTGCCAGGATGAACAAAACACCACCTCCATACATGTGGAGCAGAAAACCCTGGAGAACACAGAGGGGATAGTATGTATTATTGGTTTCTGTCACAATGTCAGAGAGAACCTTGGGAAGCATGGAAGTAATTCCCACAAAATCATTCAGAGGGAGGCTGAACAAAATAACGTAAATTGGCTTGTGAAGACTTTGTGTCAGAATAATGAGGAGCAACAGGGTCAGATTACAAAAAGCACCAAACATGTAGATGAAGATGCCAAAGATAAATATGGGATATTTTGCTCCTGGAGGGATGGAAAATGGATCCAGGGTCAGCTCAAAACTGACTATGATGGAAAAGTTCTCCATTATGACTCTGGAATCTGTGGAATACAAGAAAAATAATATGTTTACATTCATATCAATAAAACACCAAATTTCCCCTTAATTAATTGAAGAATAAAACATTTGTCAGTATATTACTCACTTCATTCACACTTCAAACCTCTACCAGCACTTCAGTTAGAAAAGACTGCAGTATGCTGATGTTGTCTTCAACAAATTCAAGCTGAAACTTTCTTATATAGACAGTCATCATACTGACATCATCCACATTATAACCCCTGAAGACGAATAATGCATAATACTTGTCACAAATAGGACACAGATTCTCAAACAGACTTGACATACTTACATACCACCTAGGGAGGCCATCTCCAACATATTTGCAGTATTGAGCAGTGTAGCCAATCACAGACATATCTGATGGTTTCTTGAACGCAATGACAAGAAAAGTTAAAGTTAGAATCCACTGACCACTCAAAATGCTAAGTTTTTGTAAAGTGCTGAGTTCTCTAAGCTCGGGAATCCTCTCATTATAACAAATTTTAGATATGATATAAATAAGAGATTCATTGTGCTGTGTAGAGAGCTTATTAATGGAATGTCGCAGGGGTGATTCTAAGATTTTCATTTTAGGGGGGCTCAGCCCCAATAATGGTATGATTAAAAAATATTTTTTGACTATTAGTGTATTGTATACTACTAACCTTAATGCAATCCACTATTCCATTGTATTCTCTGTATTTCATGTATGGGAGTAGGAGTATTCACCGAGCCGTATACAACACTGTAAAAAACAAACTGAAAATTTAGATGTGACCAGTCACTAGAAAATTGAGAATGTAGATTTTTTTTTTTACAATAAAGACTTCCTGATTCATTATTAGGACATTCATGTTTATCCTTTGATGATACCACTGCTTTTTCTTATGAAATGTACGTGGAAATTGGCAGACAATTAAAACAAGCAATGACTGCAATGAATCTTGGGAACTAGTGGTATTGTGTGTGAGAGGCTGTCTACGTTCTATTCTCACCTGACTGTTGCTCATTTTCAGACCTACTCTGCTCAACAAGAAAAAAAAATGTATATTCATCTACAATGAAATATAATTTTATTTTTGCCTTTATAATCAACAATAAGGTTGGTTATACATCAAGTCACCCCCTGAAAATTTATTTCATTTCAAATCATTTAACTAACCAGCTAATATTCATTAAGAATTTAGACAAAACATGTATTAATGTTATAGTTAATTGTCTATTGGCAATATGTTTAATCTGTTATTTGTTTCTATTTATGAAAAATAACAACATTTATTATCAATTTGCCACTTCAGTAAATCAATTACTTAAAAAAACACAGATTCCTTTACTCTTACTCTCATGATACACTAATGATTCATTAATACAAAACTATATTTAACAATACAAAACAAAATAACTCCACATGATGTTTCTCTCTCTGTGACATTTAGTGCTTTCAGACAATGATGTGCGTCTTTAATAATATCTGTGTATGGCTGCTTAATGGTCGTTATCTAAAGTATGTTTTAATGGGTGTTAGTCGCTTTATTTTTGTTGGAAGAAAAAAGAACTGTCGCACTGTGATAAGGGCTGAAGGTGAATGCAGCGAAGACGTATTGGTATTGGATGCGCACGAACACACACACACACACTTTGTACTCTCCATAGACAGTAAAAGAAATGGACTCAGCGACCCCATTGGATTCAATGGAGAAAAATAAAGTCAATTAGAAGTATGCACTTGATGACGTAGAGGTCACGTGAGCAACCTGTCTGACAATTGGAAGCCTTCTAATCGCTGCGCCAAGAGAAATCTGAATGACCCACTGAAACTTGCAGGGAAGGCGAGCGTGAACAGGAGTAAATTTTGGTAAGTATTCTGATTAATTATCTCCCTTGACTTTATGCCTCCACATTCCCCCGATTGCTTCATAGACAATAGAAGATTGCCTGCGAGCTTCTCCTCCTGTTCATACGGTAATTTCTCTAACGTGCGACAGAGATTCGCAGGTTATGTTGCAATCGTTAGCCTATTTTTTACAAAAACTGCTTCTACAGGACTATAACGTAAGATACTAGATAATGGAGCCTTTTATACATTTCCGTGTTTCTTTAGAAATAGTGAATGAACAAATGGAGTCTTTAAACGCCTCAGATGTAAAGTTATTCGCTGTCAAAGTGACGCCAAAATGAATGGGAGTCAATGGAATGCTAACAGCAGGTAGGGGTCCGCTAGCCAATGACGGCACCCAGGGCTGCTTCAATAAATTATGAAACCCTGACACCCTTATTGTGTTAGGGCCCAACACCTGGAATTTGCTTAGGGCCCCCAAATCACTGAGTCCACCACCTTTTTTTTTCTTGAAATGAAAAGAGTGGGATCTTTAGTATACTGCATTTATTATAAAATGGACAAGCTGGCAGCTATGAAAGCAAGGCTGTAGGGCAATATAGGCCCTCCAGTAAAAGAAATATGGGTTTGTATGCCATTACTGACATAAACCTAAAAAACCTAAAACCTAAAAATGGTAACTAAGGGTAAATTACACTACAGCAATGTAATCAAAACAGAAAAGTTTTGGCATTTTTAAAAAGTTTCACACACAGACAACAATGTTGTCAAAAAATAATCCTCATTCACACAGATCTGTTAAAATGATTAAAAACGCTGTCACTTTGTCACTTTCTAAAGAAACACTACGCACCTGTGCACATACCTATTCTTAAAGTATTCATCATGCCTATAGACTGAACGTGTGATACACATAGCATGAAATAACTGTTTACACAAATTCACATTTTTGAAGTTTACAGAGAGGATTATGGTATAATTTTCAAAAACTTTTGAAACCCATTTTCATGCCCCCAAAAGTGCTGTTGTTTTGTAAATGAACAGCCAAAATTAATAAAACATCTTCCATTTTTATTTAATAACTGTGTTGTGTAAACCTAAAAACCTAAATTAACTGGTTTTATCAAAGTAAAAATTGATAGCAATACATTTATCTATACCAATAAAATTAATTTTATGGGTTAAATCAGAAGTGTGGATGTTTCCAGAGCACAAAGCGCTGTAGAATTCGCTGTATTTAAAGTATGTAAAACTCTTTAGTCTAAAAAATGTCTACATAAGCTTTTGATTGTCTTCACTTGGAGGTCTAACCATGTAATTTTAAGAGATCAGATTTTGGATGGTAACATTTGAACTAAATTTACACATTTCAATTCAATGCTTAACATTCACTGGTACTCTAAGTTCATTGCAATAATAATAACAGTTGCACATTCATGTCATTATTGGTCCATTGGGACCTTTAGTAGGCCTATGTCAGTCTGATTGATGAGATCTGGAGGGATTTCATTAATGGCGTCCACTTGGTTTTGTCACAAACAATAAACAACTTGATAATTAACTAATTGTGTCACTAATTGTGTTGATGTTAAGAGGTCAATATGAACAATGCCACTAACAATACCTTTGGGATGCCGAGCTTGACTGTAAGTTGTTTTTTAATTTAAAAAGGTTTGAATCAGAATAACTTTAAAAAGAAAAGAAGGTGCACATGATAAACATGCCCTTAGTAGGTCCACTGTTTAAATTTGCTTTTGTTTCTAATAGTAAGTCATTTATATATATATTAGGGCTGTCAGTTTAATGTGTTAACTTAATTAATTAGTTATAAAAATAATAATTATAATAACGTGATTAAGATATTTTAACTCAGTTAACACATGGCCCCACCCCCAGACATGTATGTCATCTTACATTTCAGACAGTTGCCAAATATGATGCAGGACAATAATGCCATGAATGCAGTTATGCACTAAAATTCAAGATATTGGTGCAAAAATTCCCCTGTATGTGTTTTTTGTCTCATATTTATATCATACCATATCACACGAGCAAGAAGAGCAGCAGACTATTACACACATGTATAGATGTCCTATTCGACAGCCCCAAGCACATAGATGCGTCCGCCATCTTGCAATGGTCAACTTGACATCATTCACCATACTGAAGTTTCTCAGAGAGCCATTGAGCCTTTCTGTGCAGGATTGTGGCATTTTTTGAATATTCAGTGAATATTATGACATCCAGTTGACCATTACACTATGGCGGACGGCTTACATACAGCGACCCATAGAAACAGTTGCTAATATACTACATACTGTATATGATTACACAAGTGCTGATTTTGTCCTGAATATCACGAGTTTAAATGTGATGTTATACAACAGTTCAGAAAATAAAACGTTTATTTTGTTATATTTTAAGAACAATATTATGTATTTTTGCTCAATCTTGCAAATAATATTTTACCTTTAAAGTACACATTACATCAAAATTGACCTTATTTACTTCACCAGCGCAACTAGATAGTCTTGATGTGAACAATTATTCAGTGCAAGTTAATCCACTGAAAAAAATGGCATTCATTTTCTGATGACGTCAGTTTGACAGCTTGAGATGAATATCCTTAACCACGCCCCTAAAACCGTTAGTTTGTATGAGGGAGAGACAGAGAGGAGGGGCGCAAAAATAAGACCATGCCATCTATTCAATATTCCGTTTCAGCTGGAAATATGTCTCTACACTGAAATAAAGTCGGCAGCAACTTCTGATTCACTCTTTCCTGAATTGATCAGCCGTTTGAACGAATCGACAAAATACATTTACTGGCACCTGCCAGCAGATTTAGTTTATTATTTAGAGTATAATTGAATTAATAATAATAATAAAAACATTAAAGGTATAGTTTTAATGTATAGTATATTTATAGCCTATACCCCAATTTTTTTTATTATGTCATCATTTACCTTGTTTACGTCCCTCATGTCGTTTCAAACCTTTCTTTGGTATTTTGAAGACTTTTTGTAAAAGTCTTTTATGTTCCATAGTTTATGTTAGGCCTAAATTGTAGCCTAAATATTTATCTGTAATAATTTTATATTGTTGTTGAATCAGATAAAATATTTCAAAAGCTACAATTTGCAATGTCTACTTGATACTTTGATTTAACAAAAAAAAAAAAATTAAAATAATCTTTTGTGGGTATTTTCATAGTCAAAGTTATTTTGCAATGAATTGTGATTAATTAAATTAATAAACTGAAACGTAAATAACTGCATGAAAAATGTTCATCAACTGACAGCACTTCTATATATTTATAGAATATGTGTGTGTGTGTGTGTGTGTGTGTGTGTGTGTGTGTGTGTGTGTGCGTGTGTTTATCTTTTTCCATGCACTCAGCAGACAAACTTGTATCATTTTAAATATCCAGTCTGAATCAAATAATGTCTGTATAAACAGAACAGAGCATGAGACTTCTATTTCACTTACAGAAATTATGAGTCTTACCTTTTTTGTTTGCATGTCAAATGACAAAAGCAGGAAGAACAAAGATTATCTACACCTTCCAATTTTTATTTTATTTTTTTTTCACACAAAAAACTGATTGTTTCACACTGAAGTGACAGGAAAAAAATCAGAATGTTTTATAGTCTTTATGAATACACAAACCCTGAAAACTGTATATTACCATAAAATGACAGGGCCTGGCTTTTGCCTAATGATGTTTGTCATAAAATGCCATTCATGATAGCAGATATCAGTTAACACTGAAAATGACATTATGCACTTCTGCATTCTCTATTATAAGTATGCAAGTAAGCAAGACATTTGGAACAAAGCAAATAAAAATATTTTTGTGCTTTTAATCTTCTGTTAATTTTCTCAAAAGTTGGAAAGGTTTTTTTTCTGATGTGGTATTGTTCCCTTTAATTGGTTTCAGATGTAGAACTGGAGTTTGTGGATTGCTTATGATTACCTAATATTTGTAAATTTCTATATAATAACTGAGAAATAAAGAATTGTTACACTGGTGAAGGCAAAATTAGTTGTTGTTGTTGTTCTTTTTATAAAGCTTAACAATAATTTTATTAATATAGGTCTTGGCATTATTGTGAATGCATAAATTTTCCCTAAAGTGAAAATAGTTGTGCAATTGCCCTCTACATATTAGAAATAGTTTATTGGAATTGTCTTTGAACATCAGCAGAAAGCTTTATAAGACATCTTGGCACAAACTAACAATAATAAAACACATTTAAAAAGAGATTTTTCTGTGAAAGATTTTAAGGAAATGTTTTCGGATTTCGTGGCTGTTCAGTCCATAAACAATTGGGTTCATAACAGGAGGCACCAAAAAAATAAGCATTCCCACAATTTTCTGCAGATTTGCATTAACATTTGAGAACCTGTGGGACAGGATGTAGAAAGTCACAAAAATTTCAAACATGATGAAAATGACCAGTTGAGCAACGCAGGTGTTGATGGCCTTGCTCTTTGTGTCAGACCTACTTGTAACCAAGCAGGTAATCAGAATCTTCACATAAGAAAATACTTGAATGGAAACACTAATAATCTGCATAATGGCTGTTGTAAATAAGCCAAAAATGTTGTTAACTATAGTATTACCACAGGTCAGCTTAAAAAGAGAAGGGTTATCACAAAACACACTCACAATATGGGATCTACATCTTGACTGCATTCCCTGCAAGGAAAACAGTGTACAAATTAGTAAAAAGTCAAACCCCCATACAAGAGCCACAATCCCCATAACAACTCTGGGTGTCATTAGACTATTGTATCGCAATGGCATACAAATGGCAATATAGCGATCAAAAGCCATGGCTGCCAGGATGAAAAAAACACCACCTCCATACATGTGGAGCAGAAAACCCTGGAGAACACATAGGGGATAGTATGTATTATTGGTTTCTGTCACAATGGCAGAGAGAACCTTGGGAAGCATGGAAGTAATTCCCACAAAATCATTCAGAGGGAGGCTGAACAAAATCACATAAATTGGCTTGTGAAGACTTTGTGTCAGAATAATGAGGAGCAACAGGGTCAGATTACAAAAAGCACCAAACATGTAGATGAAGATGCCAAAGATAAATATGGGATATTTTGCTCCTGGAGGGATGGAAAATTGATCCAGGGTCAGCTCAAAACTGACTATGATGGATAAATTCTCCATTATGACTCTGGAATCTGTGGAATACAAGAAAAATAATAGTATGTTTACATTCATATCAATAAAACACCAAATTTCCCTTTATTCAATTAAAAAAATAAAACAATTGATCCAGGTTCAGTTTAAAACTGACTATGATGGATATGTTCTCCATTATGACCCTGTGAAATCTTTGGAAAAGTAATTAATAATATCAAATTACCCCAAAATATCTTTATATAATATAACTTGACAGGCAACACAATTAATGTTTCTTACCTCATGCAGTAGAAGAGACTACATTCAAGTGAAGTCAGTTATGAAGGACAGTGAAACACATTTGTCTTATATAGACAAACATATTTCTGACATCACCTACATCTGAACCCCTCAAGACAGGAAAATTTGTGGGGAAAAAGCATGAAACTAAAAGATGAAGAGTAGAAGGAGACTTGGGACTACCACAACAATCCTGAATACCTCAAATTAAATTGGAAAAGTAAGATATCAGCTATGTTTGTATGTTTTCAGGGCAGCGTTTTGCAGAAGAATCATAGGCATGTAAGTAGATCATAGAAACTATTGATATAACCAGAACGAGTCAATTAATTATCACTTTCAGTGAATCTCAAACTTGGTTTGATGTCCTGTATAAGGTGCATGTCAAAAAGAATGTCATATTATTTTAATCTACTCATACTTTACTTTAATCTATTGATACTTATGGCTATGTTGATTAGATTTCAATCAGGCCTAGCAGACATGAGGAACAGCTTCATTAGCAGAATATCGTCCTTTATTGGCTTCTGTTTTTCAATGAAGAACCATTAACATCTATGGAACCTTTTCTTATGGCCATATGCACTGTTCATATGGGACACATTCTGGCCAGGATTTTAATATTGCCTAAAACATCCAAAGCAGTTTCACCAATAACATACAGGTATTGTACATAATCGAGGGGCTGCATGTGAGAAGGTGAGATCTACAGGGAACGATATATGTGCACGTGATTGTTCGGTGCGAGAGCGATTTGAAACGAAAGGAGCCGTCTGTTCTATTCTCTATAGCTTTAAAGAATGTCACACAAGAAATCTTTTCGTGTGTACCCTGCATTAATGGTAGCAAAGCCCAGGTTGCCCCTGCTGGTAGAGTATGGAACTACACTCTAAAAAAAGAAGGTTCTTTAAATGTTCTTTACATTTACAGTAGTAACGGTTCTATTAAGAACCATAGAATACTGAAGAACCCTTTTATGCTGAAATTGTTCTTTGTGTTAGAGTGGACTGCAACTGCAAAGCATCATCATTTGGACTACTGTGGTACTGCTCTTTGTCACATCTGTAATAAATTATTATGATTAAGTTACATGTGTCTATCTGTTACATTTCTCTTATAGACTTTATACACTCACTCTTTATTGGTTGATTTGTTCTTTATAAAAATGAATAGAAAAACCAATGCAATAAGTTTTTTTTATTGCACAGTTACATGATGTGTGGGTTTTAAGTCTGATTTTCTATTCAGTTTAATTTACTTTATTGGCATAGATTGTGTGTACGTTAAAGAATGAAACAAAATGAATAATTGCGATCATAATAATATACAAGGTAATGATATGAAACATAAAAATTCCCAGACAGCAATATAGTGTTGGCCCAGATACAGCCCACATCTGGCCCGTGTGAAATCCATTCGGGCCGGATCTGGGCCGTCACTGCTTGCTGTCTGGGTTGGATCTGGGCTATATAAGGCTCAGGTTTGGCTCAGATTTGGGGATTCTGGTTTACTTAAGGGTGAGAATTGGCACCAATAATAAAACCTGTTTGGGCCCAGATCAGGGCCAGCTAAGGCTGATTAACTGGCTGAGATTCGGGCTTGTTATGGCCCATGTGTGGCCCGAGTCGTTAATCCAGTTCTGGGCCACTTCCGGGCCGTCATTCTTTGAGGTACTTGGGCAGAGGGAAAAGTTAGATTTCTCTAACATAAACTACAATCTTAAATGTGGCGCTTACACTTAGTTTAGTGTCTATGTCACGGCTCTCAGCCTGCCCTCTGTTTGTTGATAAGACGGCTGTTGCGGAGCCGGAAAACTGGGAGATGGTATGCTATCTCAGACTGAGTACAGGAGCGAACTAAAATTGAGCAGAAGTACGAAGTCTGACATAGTCAGGCTAAAACCATCCTGGGAGACCAGCCAAAGAAGCCAATCAGCTTAGGCTGGTTTTAGCAGTTTTTCAGTAAGGAGTTTTTAAGCTAAGCTATGGCAGTAGACAGCTTAAAAACTCCACATATCTTATTGTATAAAAGTTTTCACACCCTCAATGAAAGTCTATGAGATTTTAGGTGATTTTGATAGTCTGGTTTACAAAAACCATAAGTTGGATCAGTAAGAAAAGATATACCACACCAGGTCAGACCGGTCTGAAGGTTTTAAAGGAGAACATAATGTTTACATTTTGGCTCAGAAGAATATTAATACATTTACATAGTAGATCAGTAATTTGTCTTTCTCAATCCAATTTAATAATATGAAAAACTTACCCAGGCATATATTTGCTAAGCCAATGAGTCTCTTTTTCTTTTTTTTTTTTTTTTTTTTTTTTTTTTTTACAAACGCCAGACCATTTCATCACCTTAAAATGTCTGAATTATGAGACCTGTGGGAGAGTCTATTAATGGCCTGTAGTTTTGTTTTGTCACTTACAAAAAACCCTTTGATAATAAACCTCTAGTGCTTCAAGACAATTCACCAGTTATCCAACACCCTAACTAAAAACACTGTTGCTAATAAAACCTTGGGGATTTATGTCAAACATCCTGTACTTGCAAGTGATCTCAATAATTTTTTAATCATAACCAAAACTTCTTAAACAACAAAGACTTTCTTAACATAAAACATAAAAGAACAATTTTTTTACAGTTTTGACTTTATTAAATATTTCTATCATGAACTAATACATATCATTGTCAGACAATAGTTTACAAATTTGGCTGTAAAGAGAATGCAGAGCATGAAAAATTTAGTGAGAGTCACTGATCTAGCTCGGTTCCATATATAATTATGTATCAATAACCCAATTTTACTGCACATTGTGGACACATCTCCTTTCTAACAGTCTGATTCAATTAATATATTTCTTAATACATTAGCATAGAGCTTACTGGCCTTGATTTGGGAGTGTCAAGTTAGTTAGATGTATTAAATGTGCCTTAATGTGAAACACAGATCTATCGGAATCCAGAATTCTCTAGACTTATGTCAATGTACCATGAAAACACTGACCCTACTGGGACTAAAGACCAGAGAGGAAACATATTAATTAAGTTTGTGAAACATTGGTCAAGGGAAAGCTGATGTGAGTTGATTAAGACTGTAGGGAACAAGGGCCTGAATTTAATAAGCGAATTAAGCCTCAGGTCACTTTAAATGTTGTAGAGTTACTGGTAGCATAGCACAGATTGCCCCTGCTGGTAGAGTATGGAACTACACTCTAAAAAAAGATGGTTCTTTAATGGTTTTTACATGTACAGTAGTAAGGGTTCTATTAAGAACCATAGAATACTGAAGAACCCTTTTATGCTGAAATTGTTCTTTGTTTAAGAGTTTAGGATTCTTTATTCCAGCCCTTTTTGTTTTTTTTTTTAATCTGTAACTGTCAAAGCTCCTCATTACTGATTTTCTGGAGCTCAGCCATCCAAATACACAGACTGTCAACACACTCACAACAGTTAAATGATTTCATTCTTACTTACTTGGGTTTATGCATAAACATACCTAGGCACAAAAAAGAAATATATTGAAGTTATCCCATGACTTTATATCATCTTTTTCTTTTAATATACTCAAGGGCTTACATTCTGTCCATTTTTGCTTTTGGCCTTCATAGACATTATTGTTTTTACATAATCATATAGACAACTCTAAACTCAATTATTTATTTGAGATGCATCATGCCACAACCTCATCCTCTCAAAAAGAAACTAACACTCAGTCACTTCAAAATTATGGACTTAGCAATCATAGAGAATTGTGAAGATTTTTCACTGGAACTGTCTTCATCACATATATTTTTTGTTTTACTTCTTTATTTATTTATTCATGTTCAACGTCATCTGTCAACTGTTGTTAAGAGCACTGACATTTTTGCTACAATTTCACTACACTCAAAGAAAAAAGAAAAGGCTCATTACTGATTTTTTGGACCTTAGCCAAAAACACATAAACACACTCTGATTTATTTCTTAAAATGTTTATTATTTTAAACTTTCAAACTGTGTAACTGGTTTCCTACCAATCATGTATTTTTCTCTTTTTAGTTTAAGAGAACATGTAAGTGCGTCCAACTCTGTAAGTAAGTAACAATGATATAGAATTTATGGTTTATATTGTTAGAATTTTTTTATTTATTTATTTATTTATTACTTGGGTTTATGCACAAACATAACATTGTGAAGTGCTCACATACTACTTTCGGCCTTCATAAACAAAGTAGTTTTTACATAAACAAATGGAAGGAGGTACATTGTAACTCTAAACTCAATTGTGTATTTCAGATGATGTCACATCCTAAAACCTTGTCATCTGCAGAGAGAAAGTGCTACTCAATCA
Organism: Carassius auratus; assembly: GCF_003368295.1. Taxonomy (NCBI): domain Eukaryota; kingdom Metazoa; phylum Chordata; class Actinopteri; order Cypriniformes; family Cyprinidae; genus Carassius; species Carassius auratus. The sequence continues at coordinate 5,560,964 of NC_039257.1, read as the reverse complement.
CACTAAAATACACATAATGATGGCCTCTCAAAGTATTCATAGAGGATTGTGAAAATACAGTATTTCACTGGAACTTGGTCTTTATTACAATATTTTCTGTTTCTTTTTTGTTTTACTTCTTCAAGTATTTCTGTTAAGTGTCAGTTGTAATTTATTCATGTATTCTGCTAATAACGGTTGTTAGATCACTGTCATTTTTGTTACAATGTCACGTCATTTAATATAATAAAAATACCTAATTGACACAACATGCTGTTTTTGTTGTTTTTTATAAAAACCTTGATAGACGATATATGATTTTTGGAGTGGCTTCTTAGTAACTGTGTAAAACAACTTGTTTTTTCTGTCCGCTGCAAGGAGTAATAGAGTCACATGATTGACTCAAAATATGATAGTGATCATGAAGGAAAGCATTCAAGACATTTACCAGGCAATTTCTGCAACTGTGTCGAATAGGAATGTAAAAAAATTGCAGTACATTAGACCTTTGTGTGTGGAACTAATTGTTTTTAAATGTGATGTGAATTGTTTCTAAAAGTGCTGCATGTTGGCCTGTAAAGAGTTAATTTCAAGTATTGAATGGAGGATCATTTTACAAGGAAAAGCAATACATGTCATGAAGTAATTTTCTGTTGCAGTATCTTCAGTAAGCCTCTTGAGTTTATTAGAGTCTAGGGAACACAATAATTGGCCCTCTTGCATCTCTTGGCCTGTATTGTTTTGTTGTTACAGTATCTGTTTGCAGCAAGATTATTGCCATAACTGTTCTGTATGACTGTATGGCATTTCTAAAAACAAAAGTATGAAAATAAAATAATTTAATAATAAAATTAGCAACAACACTGTGCAACATCATCAGACTTGAAAATGTGTGCCTCAAAATATTGGGTTTGTACATAAATCCATCTTTTGTGGTGAATCTTCAGCCAGCTTTTCCAAACGAAAAAAAAAAATATTTTAACAAGATCTTTTGCTTATTAAAAAGATTATTTTAAAAAATACAACACTATACCATTTTAATGCCCTCTTGTTATGTAATATCGTGTATTGGAATATCTTGCATTGACAAAACATTCAACAATAATGAGATGAGTGGATTATTTCGTTCTTCAGCGTCCTCTAGCGGAAGTAGTTTGCTATTACAAATTAGTTTTTGGCAAAGTTATCTGGTGATTGCCTTGGGTTCACTCTTTTTTCTTGCCTGTTAATATGAATTTCATGAGTTTCATAACTTTTTTGTTTGTTTGTTTTGTTTGTACTTTTTTTAGTGATTAACTTGTTCTGAGACTACAATAACATCATGCCGGGTGGTTGGTACAGTTACGTAATACACGGACAGCTTTGTGTCTTCAGAATTTAGCAGAAATCAATATGTGCTCCTGTATCACCCTCGTTGTCACTTCTACAGGCCTGCAACTTTAAAAAACAGGCAATGGCCACTTTGTAACCTGATCAAGCCTTGAATAAATGATGGAGCAGTATCTGGGTTCACTATTGCCACGGTTGTTGCTGTTTGCATTTCTAAGGACAGAAACCAGCTGAACAAAGATAATCAGGCTGAAAGACATTTAAACAACATCTTGCTATTACTAACCCTAAGGATGAATCCTGAGTAGTAAGTAGTTTTGGCTCTCAAGATTGCTTGTCTACATTATTGCGGTGCTAGTTTGTCCTTTTGTTTACAGTATATTGTTTTGCTAACAGTGCAATGAATAGTGGAGGCCTCTAATTTGTGCCATTAATCTTAGTATTATAAATTTTGCCCCCAAATAATAGGTGAATAAAAATGCATGAATGCCCAGTACAGTAACATGTCAGTAATATCATAATGTTTTTCTCAGTGACTACCTGTTCAAGTTGTTGCTGATTGGGGACTCTGGTGTAGGAAAGTCGTGTTTACTTCTACGGTTTGCTGTAAGCTAAATATTTTACCCTTAATATTCTGTTTAAAAGTTCTTTCACTGTACTGATGTTTCAAATCTATGTGCCGATTGTTTTTATCAATGTAAAACAAAATATATATATTTTTTAAGAATCTGTCATGGAAGAAACGAGCTGATAATTCTGTTGATGACATAATTATTCTAACAGGATGACACCTATACAGAGAGCTACATTAGCACTATTGGAGTGGATTTTAAAATCAGAACTATTGAAATGGAGGGGAAGACTGTTAAACTGCAGATTGTGAGTAAAGACGTTACAGACATTTATATACATTCATATTCAGAATGTTTGTGACAGGCATGTGTTGCTTTTTTTTTTTTTTTTTTTTTTTTTTTTTGATCTGTTAGATCTGTTTTAAACAAATGCTTGTGGAACAAGACATTTAAAAGAGAATTATATTTGTACAAAATATTTTTGTATTAAAATTGTACAAAGTGACAAAAACTAATAATATGCTGATTAACCACCAGTCACATGGCATTTTTTGCAAATAAATTCTGTTCATTTTTTCATGTTTCTTTGTCCTAAAGTGGGATACAGCAGGGCAAGAGCGATTTCGAACAATAACATCCAGTTATTATCGAGGGGCACATGGGATTATAATTGTCTATGATGTCACAGAGCAGGTAATACTATTGAATATTACAAAATGTTATGCAGTTTTGGGAATAGAGAATGTTTAATGGAGTACTTTGCTTTTACAGGAGTCTTTCAACAATGTGAAGCAATGGTTAGAAGAAATTGACCGCTATGCCTGTGAAAATGTCTCCAAGTTGTTAGTCGGTAATAAGAGTGACCTTGCCTCAAAAAAGGTGGTAGACTTTACCACAGCAAAGGTAAGCACACTCTGCTAATGCAAATTTATGGTCAAGTCTGCTCTACAGAAATGGCAGATCCAAGCAATTATTTTAACTTTAATTTGCACTGTTTACAGGAATTTGCGGAGTCACTCAAAATCCCATTCCTGGAGACGAGTGCCAAGAACGCAAACAACGTAGAGAAGGCATTTTTAACAATGGCCTCTGAAATCCAGAAGAGGGTTGGGACGGACAGTGTTCAGAATGAAGCTATTAAAATGGGATCCAAAATAAACAGTGCCCCCTTATGGCCTGGTGGAGAGAAGTCAGTAGCTGAGGAGGTCAGCTCTTGTTGTTAGTGCTCAGCATCTTTTAAATTCAAGTTAATATTTTTGTTTATCATTTTATGTGTTTCTCTTTTTCCTTCTTTTTCATTCTGAATATGAAATAATTCATTGATTTTATGTTTCCATGAGCTAATGAAAGTTGTACATGCCTTTTCTGTAAATGCTCTTTTCTCGTTTTTGGTAATGAACCAAACCTGTTAGCATACACAACCTCTTATCCTATTATAATCTCTTATGCTGCATTTATGTAATGAAAAATACAACAAAACATTAGTATTGTGAAATATTATTACAATTTAAAATAATTTATTTTCTGTTTTAATATATTTTAGAAATGTAATTTGTTTCTGTGTGGAAAACTGAATTTTCAGTAGCCTTCTTAAAAGAAGCAACACAAAGAAATCTAAGAAAAGTTCAGCTTAAAATATGTTTACTTTTCAATTTCTCAAAAAATAAAAAATGTATATACATTAAAAAGCTTTTTATGAGTGTCAAGCAATCTCTCACTGTGCATTGCATATACAGAAGCATTTGCACTGCATTTGAATCTAAATAAACACTCAGATCAACCTAATGTGCAAGTAAGTATTACATGCGCAGATAAAGCACTGGCCCAAGAGTTGCTGTGCATGACACTGCATTATATGTGTCTCAGTGTCATGAAGAAATAAATAGTCATTACCTCATCTCATTACTGAAAAAAAGTCAAGTAATAATACAATTAAGGAGATGTAATATACATTATGTGATGGTCATATCTGGACATTTAGCTGAATATATGATATTCATTTTTATGATATTTCAAAATATTTGAAAGTTGTGCATCTTGATTTATAATAAAAGCTCTGAAAGGGTTAAACTTTTTTAAGTCAAGCATTGCAAGCATTTGAATCAAACACAAAATGCACTGAACATTACTACACGACAAAACAACTCAGTGCTAACAAGCTCAGCTGACAAGATCACAACATAGTATTCAATCACTAAACGTTTTAGGCCTGTTTCACATATCCTATGGGCTCATTTTGAGCTGCTACAATAGTAGAAAGACTTATACAGACACCTCTAAAACACAATGCAATGCACAATTCAAAATACAGAATTTCATATATTAAAGGTGCTGTAGGGAACTTTTGTAAAAAAAAATATTTTTTACATATTTATTAAACCTGTCATTATGTCCTGACAGTAGAATATGAGACAGATAATCTGTGAAAAAAATCAAGCTCCTCTGGCTCCTCCCAGTGGTCCTATTGCCATTTGCAGTTACAGACCGCTCCCGGTAAGAAATCAACCAATCAGAGCTGCGGTCCGTAACTTTGTTTGTGTTCAAAATGTAGAAAAATGTATATAATAAGTGAGTACACCATGAATCGATTTTCCAAACCGTGTTTTTAGCGTGTCCTGAATCACTAGGGTGCACCTATAATAAGTGTTTATATTCAGACTATTTTAGATTGCTTCGGGGGTACCGCGGCGGAGTAACCCAGTACCTTTGTGATTCTTCATAGACATAAACAGAGAGAAGTAGTTCCGGCTACGATGTTCTTCCGCAAGACGCAAGCAGTTCTGTTTATTAACCGCTAGAGCATCAAAAGTTCCCTAACGCAGCTTTAAGTAAGTTTAAATAAAGTATTTCCTTTAAAAACACGTGTCTTTTTTCAAACAAATAGGTTGCTCCATCATTTTATGTTGCTCTAATTCAAAAGTTTCTATTTCAAAAGATTTTTTCTGCTGATTTCAGCATGAAGTGCTCCAAATGTTCTTTCAGTGCTTCTTCTTGACCGCAAAACTGCCTGTATGCATTGTGAAAGCTGTTACTTGTTAATATGGTCAGGGTGTGTGAAACAGGCCTTAAACTGAAATTTACAATGAGCTTATGTAACAAGAGAAAATAAAAACCGTCAATACACATTACAACCAGGACTTTTTGCCAGTAAATCTAGCCATGTTGGCCAATTTCAGCCTCATGCATTCGCTCTCCTCTGGGGTCCTCTTTGAGGTGCATTCAAGAGTGGAGTCAGTCTCAAAGGAAATGGCTGGGCCGTGTGAAAGCAAAGCCGTTGCCGTCTTTTCCTCAGACAAGGTGGTTGTGGGGGACTGTAGGACCAGCCTGCTCCGCATTGAATGTCTCAGGCGTAGCAGCAAAGGCCTGCGTTGAGAATACAGCTCCCTCTCTGGCCTGATGCACAGGAAGCAGGCGGCACACAAAATGCGAAAAATGTAGATCCATCCGAGGTAGTGAAGCTCCACAATGTTCAGGAGAAAACAACCCAGGCTAATGCTAAACATAAAATTAAGGAAAATGGTCTTTTCAGTGGCTCGCGACACAAAACAATCAGTCCGTGTCGGACAAGGGTACGTTTGGCATCTAAACAAATGAGGCACCTCAAATCCAAACAGGTAGTACTGACCAACAAGAAATGTGATCTCTAGGACGGAGCGGATCAAGACGTGAACAATATAGATGAGGAGAACCTGACTGGAGAGTGTGGTTGGATCCTTGCCCTCCTTTCCGAAATCATCCTGCAGGAGACTTTGCTCTATGCTTTCTTCATCCCGACCACTCCATTCTTCTCCCTGGTGTCCATATCCCAGTCTGACACCGTCCCCTTCCAGCTGCCCAGAATAGTCTCCCACGGAGTCCTCAGTCTCTGCCTGGACCCTCTCTGTCTCTATTTTCTCGTCTTTGGTGACTTTGTGCAGCACGTAGATTATGTAGAAGATGGAAGGTGTTGAGACCAGCACAATCTGGAAGACCCAGAAGCGCAAATGTGAGACAGGGGCGAAAGTGTCATAGCAGACATTGTTGCAGCCCGGCTGCAGCGTATTGCAAGTGAACTTTGACTGCTCATCGCTGTACACGGCATCTCCAACAAGGGTCACCAGCAGGATGCGAAAGATCAGAAGCACCGTCAGCCAGATCTTACCGATGACCGTCGAATGATTCTGAACCTCTGTTAGAAAGCGGCCCAGAATTGACCAGTCAGCCATTTTATTAATCTGGAAAAATAAGGAAATAGTGGAAAGGCAAAGAATTTATGTTATGTTGTTATCTAGTATATTATATAAAATTGTATTTCTTGAAAGAATAGTTTACCAAAAAAATGTGGTTTTATTAACAAAGTTCGGGAGATGCACGATCAGATAATCATTCAATCTGGCACAGATGCGTCTCTTTTAGCCAATCATCCTAAATAGCACACAAGCGTATATATATCCAGTCTTCCTACCTCCTGTCCCACGACAGTTTTTTCGGCATCCCTCCTCCACCCCAACTCCTCACTTCTAATCTATTTATCCCAAATTGGGGATAGGGGGAGTTATTTGGGTTCGGGCTGTGCTCCGGGCCCGGACCCCTCCCCCAGGACAGCACGCCAAAATATGCCTACTATTCGCCTTCAGATTAGATGTAAGGGTGAACTAGTGAAATTTAAATTTGCTGAAATTTGCGCACCCTCAGGTCATTAAAGATGTAGATGAGTGTATTTCTTCATCTCAACAGATTTGGAGAAATTTTACATCAATACATCATCATTACATCACTTACTAACTAACAGATCCTCTGCAGCGAATGGGTGCCGTCAGAGTAAGAGTTAAAATAGTTGATAAAAACAATATAATCTACAACACGACTTAGTTCATCAATCAATATTTTGTAAAGATATGTATGTATATATATATATCTGTTCCGATGAAGACACTCAGCTGCATCATGAATGTCCTAAGGCTATAATTTTCCGCAAATTTTCATTTTTGTGTAAACTTTTCCTGTAAGAAAGTTAAATAATCTACTCTTTAGGCAAATTAAAAACAATATTCCAGAAAATGTTCATTTGTGTTGCCAACATGTTGATATATGTTGATTTAAGTTCTTCCTCATGAATGTTTCATGTTTAATCTAATTGCTTGATTGTGTCATCTACATTGAGGTGAATCTAGATAAATTTGTAAAATCTCTCAATTATCCTGAATTATCCTTATATCCTCTTTACAGTCATTATTTAATTTGGTAGGACAATAAAATGCCTCAATCTTTTAATTAAATTGTACGACATCATGACCATTACATTGATTAATCTAATAAAAAGACAAGAAAAAAGACACTTACCTATGGATAATTTGTATACAAAAATGGCATTGCCAAAATTTGCATTGCTACATTTGAAAAACGGTCTGCTTGTCACCAGGAAAAGACCTCAGTGTGTGAGCTGGGGGAAACGGGCTGACCACAGGCATCTATCCAAACCCTCATTGTACTGTTTTCAGACAAAGAGTCCCAATGTACAATGTCACAAAGATTTAAAAATACAATGGGATGCAGCATCTCTGAATGTCCGTGAACAGTCAAACAAATTGTTCAAAAGAACCTGCTGGAATGGAGAAACAATGCTAATTCATGAGAGATTTTGTCCTACCTGCTCTGGGAGTGTGAAAACTAAATAATTTTCTGCATGATAAATATTTAAACACAATATGAAAATAAACAACATTTAATCTGTACTGACCCATTCACTCATCTTTTTCTTATTTAATTATTGAAAAAAAAAATTATTATAAACACAACATAATATTTCCTCCTTTGGGTAAAAACAAGCAAAACAACAGTCTTTTAATATAATAATAATTCAGTCATGAAAATTCTAATTAGAATTTAGTTTTCAAGTGCAATACAACATTTCAAAATCATAGTAGGCTACTAAAAGGTTTATAACCTTAAAGTTACAGTTGCATCTGCTGTACTATAAAATGAAAAAAAAAAAAACTGCAAGCAAACAAAAGACACACACATTTGCACACACATTGTGCAAAGGCTAGGCAACCTCACCATCTGCCCCTGACACATAATATCCAGAGTAAAACATAATTTGTACCGCCTCGACATCTGTCTTGGTACTCCATATACATAATATTAATATTTTGCATTTGGTAATCTCACTTAATTCACACCAAAACTGGATGTCAGTTTAATGTATAATTTGTTGTACAAACATACATACATATATATACATACATATACATACATACATATATATATATATATATATATATATATATATATATATATATATATATATATATATATATATATATATATATATATATATATTTAGGTATGTATGTAATATATGTATGTATGCATATGTGTGTGTGTGTGTGTTTGATATTTATAGTATTTTAGATATATTGGCAGATTATAAATATATTTATTTAGTTAATGCAACAGCTTTTACTTTTTAAAACTATACATAAATAAATACATACATACATGCATGAATAAATAAGACGTTTTTAAAATAAATTTGATATGTTTTTAAAATGTTCAATAATTTTAGTTTAAGTCAGTTGCTTATGTAGTAGCCTACCTAAAAATATGCATATTCATTAAACGATTTCCTGTTTATTTCTTTCGACATCGTTGAAATTCAGTTTCGATTTGTCGTGATAAAAGTCGGTTAATGATGATAAATGTTTGATTCAAAATAAAAAGGATCGTTGCTCTAAACTAGTGTTTGTGAGTGCGGCTCTGTGATGGAGTGAGCTGGCAGAATCTCAGCAGCAGCAGCAGCAGCAGCGCGGATATCAGATGAAATGGTTTGGCCCTCGGGGTTACAGGAAGTTGTAGCAGCTGCCATGTTTAGCTGCTTTGTTGTAGATTTCTTGTAGGTTTCCTGCAGATTTTTTTAAGTGTTGCAATGGAGACGAGCTGGAGTTCATTTTTATTTCAGGTAAGCCAGCCGTTCGAAATAAATCCCAACCGCGCGGGAAAAATTGAAAATCGTTCGGGACTCTTAAAAACAGCGCGAAGCGCGGAGATTTGAGCTTTAAAAGCGGGATTTTAAGGCAGTAAAAACAATGGCAGCTAAGCTAGCTCACATTAGCCGCTAATGCTGCATCTCTCCCAGACTTCCAGCTGTGAACTGTGAGGGAGACGTACAAGGGATTTCTTTCACTCTTTCCCCCCTTCTCTTTATCATTCACACTCTTTTTACGTGCTTTATGCCTTTTTTGGTTTTAAGTTAAACACTTTTAGAGGACAGCTTATTCCTTTTGTGTACTCATTGATTTTGTTATGACACAATTTGGATGTTTTGACCAGACGCAACGTCCATGTCTGCGTATGTAATAATAGAATACGATGTTTATGTTCTTTTTGGCACGTTTTTTTAATACTTTACTTTTCTTTCCCAATCGATCTCCACAATTCTCCTTAATTTCCTGTGTTTGTTTTCATTTGTTGTTAACGCAGCTCCCTACTTTTATTGGAGGGAACATGAGGTTCATTGGTGTTTCAAGATATTCTCAGCTGCCTACGTTACCTAGACATAATTGAACAGAACGTGCATATGATGAAAGCAAAAATACTGTAGAGGTTCTACTGTAGAAAACTTATTATGATAACGTTAAACCCGAAGTCTCACAGAACGTTTGTTGCTCTTATTATCTTACTCCAACTTTAAAAAGGTGTTTTGCAGTTGAAGTTTGCTGTATGGTCAGTCCATGTTCATGCCTCTGACGTCCATTGAGCTTATGCATGTAATGATTGATGTTATTAAAGCAGGCATTCCATTGGTATGTGAGATGCAAATGTGACTTTTGCACTGATGCATGAGGAATCTGTGCATGTTTGCACTGACATGTGAATGCTTAGGTTATGGCATGTTATTGACAGCATGCAACTCTTTTTACCATTGATCTGATATGAGTTCATACTTTAAACTTAACATAAAGGTACAAATATTGCTTACTCCCATTTAGAATAAGTACATGATAGGTGCTATTCTTTAGGTATCCACCGAATTATGTAATTTACCAGTGGTACCATTGGTGTAACATTTATGCATTTGGCAGATGCTTTTATACAAATCCACTTACATTGCATTCAAAGTACACATTTTTATCAGTTCTTCCCTTCCTTGGGAATCAAACCCAAGACCATGGTGTTGCTAGCTGAGTAGTCAAGATATGTAAAGTTCTTCGTATTATTATGAGTGTGAGAAAGTAAGGACTCAAAGCTTTTTTATTAACTTTTCTCTTGGGAGAGAAAACATTTGTATCGCTCTACAGCTCTAGGCTTTGTCCCAGAAAAGTTTCCGAAATTGTATTTCTTGAGAAGAAATAGAAGCAGACAATGTCCAAAATGTTGTTGGCAGTTAATGGTAGGAAGGCCTGTAACAATTGCAGTGTGTGCTTCATCATCATCAACATCATCTTAACACTTATTTTTAATTGGACACATACTGAAACAATTTTGCAGTCAACTCCAACATCAGATTTAGCCTTTCCTGTGAGCATAGATTCTTTGTTTGACACTGTCTGGAACTTTCTTGACCACATTATGCAGATTTTCTTCACGCTGCTTATCTTGCATGCACCATTCATAATCCATGTTTGATTTTGTGCATTCTTTACCTCAAATGCTGATCTAGATATTGTCAGTACATACTAAATACATAAGTTCTTCTAAAATGTCTTATCACTATGGCTCTAGCTATGAAATCTTTACACTTTATTAACTTACAGTAGTTTGAAACCACAAGATCAGTGATTTATTAAATCTTGTGTGAAAAAAAAAAAAAACAGCTTAATTGTTCTGCTTGATTCCACCCATGTGATGAAGCATCTAATGAGATGACGGTCTAGCGCGTCACTCCTCATTGTTCTGCAGGCGTCTGAGGTTATTCATGAGCGGGGCATTGTCCGGCTCCCAACAGGCATCTCCTAATCCGTCTGCAGCAAACAAAAATCTGATTAACTGGCTTCTGTCTTTGGCGTAAAAGAGATGTGCTTGCTCTTGTTCTTGCCTTTAGATTTTTGATAGATTACATGAGCAGATATGTTGGTTTTGATGTCACATGTTTAATTTTGGCATTGTTATTAAGCTTTTTCTTCTCTATTTTAAGAGCAGAAATGGCTGTAATGGGCTTAAAAAGAGTTTAACTGTGCATCTGCTGTTTTCACCAATCACTGTTAAAGTTTTATGAGGTTTGCACAGCAGATCAGAGTCTGTCAGTTTTTATATCATATTATGAATTCCAAGTCCATTTTCCACATTATGGCTGTGCACACAATGCAGATTATCATATGTACCAATACGTCGTTCCAATATATATGCTCACAATAGCAGCGTATTTTAAACGCATTGAGTTTGTTTAAGATTTCATTTTGCGTTTAGTCATGCTTGTCAGATTTAGATCTGCGTTTTGAAGTACCTACAGTACTTGCATTTTTATTTCTGTTGGAGTGACCTCAGCCTTCAATGCAGATTTGTATCAAAATCATCCAAGCGGCATGAAGAGCAGGCCACGGTCACTGTTTGAATGCTTAATGTGTGGCAAACTTGAATGCATCCAAATACAAATATACTCATAGAATGACTGCTAACCCATATCAGCAAATAGTGCTGGGTTAACAATGTTCAGAGCTCCCAAAGCAGCTGTGTCTCATCTAATTGTACATTTTGTATGGCGAGGTCACTTAATTAAGCTCACAAAGACCTCCTACGTGGTTTTTAGGTGAAAATGCAAACTGAACATGTCTGTTCTTACATTCTTTTAGGATATATAAGCCTGTAAGCTTTAATGTGGCGTAGCGTTTCCCCGGCTGTCGTCAGAGGTAGGTCCAGCCTGCAGGTCTCTCGTTACTGTAGGCTTTACTATATTTCCTCAGCGGTTCAATTGTGTGGGTGAATATCCACCCCCCATCCCACCAACTGGATGCCGTGACCAATGGGACAATGCAGGCAGCTGCAGAACGGGGAGCCTAATAGTCGTGTAGTCTTTCAGCTACTCTTGTTTTAGGCCCTGCACTAAGGGTTGTACAACACCCCCCTTAACCAACGACCCCACCCTTCATGAGCAAGTTATGCTCTACCAACCTCCACTTAATTTTCCCCACCTCTGCCTGAAGAGATGCTTTTTTGGATTAGACAAAATCTTGCTTATATTAATTTTTTTTTTTTTTTTCAATTAAGATTATTATTTTGTATTGCAAGACTTGCTATGTTGTGATTTATAAAACCTTGTTTAACTCATACTGTTTTTTCTGTTCGTAATTGTATGTAATCTAATTTGTTGTTCCTTCGTTAATTTATAATCATGTTTTTTTTTGTGTAGTTTTTATGTCTTAACCTGTAACAGATTTTGTCCTTGCTCTTTCAAGCCTTTCAATGGGGGTAAGTGGGTGTTTTTGTCAACAGTTCAGAAGACATGAAATAAAGTGCATGACTCTGTAATAAAACATCCATCACACGGCTCTGGGGGATGAATAAAGGCCCCCTGTAGCGAATCCATTTGTTTTTGTAGGATTAATTTCTAGATTTTGAACGTAATGAACACCTTTTTTTCTTACGTCTGCTGACTCTGGGACATGGAAGACGTATGCGTTGTGTGCGCACAAATGCACTAATTTTGTGCTTCTAATTCATGACTAGCATTTTGTTTTGTTCTCTCTCCGCACTCGTCACTAACCGCGCAACGCTGACGAACTACAACTGAAGCCTACACATCTTCTGCTTCCCAACAGTCTTTTTTCTCAGAAGTGAGAAAAAAAGTGTTGATTGCGTTTAAAATCTGTATATTTATCTTACAAAAACGCATGGATTCGCTACAGGGGGCCTTTATTCATCCTCCAGAGCCGTGTGACAGATGTTTTATTACAGATTCGTACACTTTATTTTACCCCCATTGAAAGGCTTGGAAAGAGCAAGGACAATTTTTTAATACAACTTTGATTGGATTATTCTGAAAGAAGAAAGTCACATACTCCTAGGATGCTTCGAGGGTGGGTAGAAGATGGACGGATTTTCATTCTCTTTTTACAATGAAATTAAATGGAAACCGATGCTTTCATACTCCAAAAATGAATTACTGTAATAGCTGTATTGCACTATATTCCACTTTTCTTTTTTAATTTAAAGATATGAAGTTGCCAGTGCTGATAGCCTTTTAGGCAGCACACCAACCTGAGTTCGAATCCCGAAATCAAAGACCTTTCCCGATACCGTCCCCCTATTACTTTCTCACTTTGCTTCCTGCCAGCTCAGATCTGGTTTCTGATCCTATCATAATAATGGCAAAAAATGGCAAAAATAAATCTTGGGGGAAAAAAAGGCGAACAGATCGTTTTCCTCTCCACAGTAGCTATCAAATTTCATTTTCTCTTCCACATAGACTATTCAAACATGCAAGAACCAGCAATGTTTGTTTAGTGGCATTAACAACATGGACATCTTGATTTGCCATGTTTGAATATGCAAATGATATTTAAGAAATGCAATAATTTACAAAATGTGTTGAATATTTTTATGGCAGTTTTGGTCACCACGTCCCTCCTACACTTATAGAAAAGAGCTATGTAAACGTATTGCTCCTTTAACCATGTAGTCTCACCTTTTTGCAGTTGTTGTTGTGTATGACATGATGAAAGTTTAGCAGAATGTCCTGAGCCTGTGATGCCAGTCACATGTGGAAGCACTTTCATTACAAGCTCAGATCATTTTACATGCAGTAGATTTATGTTTGCAGGCTGCAGGAAGCTGCTAATTTCTTGTGCGAAAACACTGAAGTCTCTGCTATAAAGCACACGTTTGCACATTTGAATCTAAAGATTCCAGTTAGTCACACAGGAATTATGTTGGCCAAGAATTATGTCTTTTTCTCTTAATGCATCTGCTTTTTCTCATCTTGAAGTATGTTGCTCTTTTCTTAAAGAGTTGCTTTTTATGGACAGTTTTTGGCAAGTTTTTTCTACATCTAAATGTATCACAGTACACATTCCTTCTCATACTCTCTGTCCCTCACTTTCTGTTCAGCTTTCTCAATCGCTCCAGTATCTCATTAGTCATCCTGCACTTTGCTGAACAGCTGACTGTGCCCCTGCTAGGTCCCAGTCAGGGCTTCTCTTGTTTTCCAAGTTGTACAGATGCCCTGGAAATGAGTCAGTTTCTATTTTTGCTAAACATTTGACACCGTCTCTCAGCTGAGGTCGTGTCTAACTCATACTGGCCAATAGCAGCGCTGGCCCATAGTATCACAGCTAGGCTTTTCACACAGCTCGGGCTATGAGTTTGCATCATGTGTTCAAAGTGAATGATTGGCATACACAGTCAGGTTTTATTACAGAAGATTTTGTTATTTATAGTTATTTAATATAGAATATATTGGCTGACATTTAGTATTTAAATTAAACCTTTATCATCACTTAATGCTTGCTTAATTTTTAAATTTACTAATAATTTATTAATCCTGTTACATGTAATATTTAGAAGTCTTAAAATTCATGTTTTTTTATACTGTGATGTTGTGATGCCTAAATTCCCTTGTAGCATGACTGATTTTTGGTTTTCATTTTTAATATATTTAGTAGGACTGATATGCGATTACAATTTTTAATCTAATTAATTACATGATGTGGTGATTTAATCGAATTTAGAGAAATTACTCCCAAAATATAATTTAAAGTCATTGTTGTGTAAAGCATCAGGCATTACAAAAAGTAGGTTCAGCAATAAATATTTTGTTTGATAATTTATTACATAGCCTACTCTTTTGGACTATGTGAGAATTGTCATTTTTGGTTGGGTGAACTATAACTTTAAGAATTTATTTTCTTAATTTTATTATTATTACTATGAAAATATGAAATAATTTCATAGTAATAATAATAAAATTAAGAAAATAAATTCTTTAAATTATAATAACTCTAAACTAAAACTGCCAGCAGGTGGTGGTAAATGTCTTAATGATTAAGTCATTGAGGCATTTATTCATTAATTTGATTAGTTCAAATGGCTGATTCATTCAGGAGTGAAGTAAAGAGTTCTTTATGAATGGTTGAATCATTAGGCTTGTTCGACCTGAAGCGAATCATCACCATCAGACCGATCAGTGTGTGACATCAAAGAACTGCAAGAGCTTAGAGAGCAGACGACCTTGTGCTTTTGTATCACTCTCGCAGTACTTTGATGTCATACACCAATCGGTCTGTCCAGCGACACTTCAAAGCCAACGCATAGGCCTATGGTTCAACGTGCCAAATGGTTCACCAAATTCCTTCAAAACGTGGATTAAGAAATGAAATACCGCTGTGGGTTGCTCGGAGATGAACAGTTCTGCTTATCATGTGTCCTTGCTTTATCTTTTTCTTTTATCACCTCTCATGGTGCCTCTCACTTTATTGTATACCTTTTTAAAGGAATTAAAAGGTATACAATAAAGTATTATAATGATTGTATTATAATTGATTAGTATTAGTTATAGAAAGTCAAACATAATTATTTCTCATTTACCTTCAGCATATACACATTTATTTAAAAAAAATTGTTTTTGTTTAATAAACATTTAATTTCACAAACTTTGCAGACCTATTTGTATCCAGCTGTGAGATCTTGTAAAGTATGCATTTGTATATTGCATGATTATATATGTGATATGTAATATGATTATGATATATATATAATTTTATAATTTTATTTGTGAAAAATACTGCAAAAAACTACATCGGCTGTCAAAAAAACTATATCAGTCAACCACTCAAATACACTTTGTCAGTTTTGATTTTGTATCAGGACTAAAACCTTCAAAGAATTGTTCGACATGCTAAGATGTCTTCTCTTTCTATCTCAGCAGGCCAATGAAGCCCTCCACCACCAGCACCAGAACAGCCTGCTGCCGCTGCTCAACTCCGAGCCGCAGGATCAAAAGCCTGTTCTTCCCATCCTGCTCGACCAGAAACCCCCAGTCAGTTCGGCTGACCTCCTCAAAGACAACATGGGCGGTGGGACGGGCGGAGGGGGAGGAGGTGGTGGTGGCGGTGGTGGTCAGGTAGTAATAAAGAAGGAACCCAAGTCAAAGACTCCCTTCATTTGTGGCTACTGTAGCAAGGCCTTTCGGGACAGTTACCACCTCCGGCGGCATGAATCCTGTCACACAGGCATTAAGATGGTGTCACGGCCCAAGAAGACAACCACAGCGCCCACCATGGTGCCTCTCATTTCCACTGTGCCACGCGACAACAACGGCAACCCCTCCTATGTCTCCACAGTGGCGGGCATCCTCACCACTGTCACCACCTCTGCATCTACAGCCGCGGGCGTGATGTCGGTCCTGCCTCAGCAGCAGCCGGCCGTACCCAAGAAACCCCCCAAACCGGTGAAGAAGAACCATGGCTGCGAGATGTGCGGCAAGGCCTTCCGTGACGTCTATCACCTCAACCGCCACAAGCTCTCACACTCGGATGAGAAGCCCTTCGAGTGCCCCATATGTCACCAGCGTTTTAAGAGGAAGGACCGCATGACCTACCACGTGCGCTCGCACGACGGTGGCGTGCACAAGCCGTATATCTGCTCCGTTTGTGGAAAAGGCTTCTCTCGGTATGTGCAGCAAATCTTATGTTTTTTATTTTTTATTTTTTTAATAGAAGAAACCAATTTGTCTCACTTATTTATGTAGCGCTTTAAACAATATTTAATGTTTCAAAGTAATAATCAGGAAAATAACAGAAGCAATGATGAAAACCTCTTTAAAGAAAAGACAAATCCAAATTCTACTGTAAAGCATCTGTAAATAAGACAATAGCGTCATTATAAGTGATATTTGTCCGCAGGTTATTTATCCTGAAATCATTTAATTTTCTTTTTGCAAGCATCCACAAGCTTTCATGACTGCGGTTGCCAGGTGTCAAAAGTTTGAATCCCCCAATCACAGCTTTTCTCTTAAATGAATACATTTTCTGCATAGTGCCATCATGCAGTGAAGTTCAAGTTTTGCTGTCATCCATGTAAAGCAACGTCATTTTTTATTGTTTTTGATTTCCTCTCCAACAGTCCAGATCATCTTA
Organism: Carassius auratus; assembly: GCF_003368295.1. Lineage (NCBI taxonomy): Eukaryota > Metazoa > Chordata > Actinopteri > Cypriniformes > Cyprinidae > Carassius > Carassius auratus. The sequence continues at coordinate 5,544,034 of NC_039257.1, read as the reverse complement.
GCTGTCATGTCAAGCACGTACACTCCACAGAACGACCCTTTAAATGCCAAGTTACGGTAAGACTGCGCATGCCCGTCGCTCTCCTGGTCTGTCGCACTCTGTCCACACACTGATTTGTTTCTGCGTCACTGCAGGCCTGCACATCCGCCTTCGCCACCAAAGACCGTCTACGTTCACACATGATACGGCATGAAGGCAAAGTCACCTGCAACATTTGTGGGAAGATGCTGAGTGCCGCCTACATCACCAGCCACCTGAAGACCCACGGCCAGGCCGGCTTCACCTCCCCCTGTAACAAAGGTATGTCAGTTCTCCAACTTTCACACTTGAATCAAATAAATTAGTGCTTTCTGACTGTTTGCCACCTGTGTGATTTGATGTGGCCATTACAAAATGGAATTGTCCTTTTTTTTTTTTCACTTTTCATTATATTAGGTGCTAAAGGGCATTTTCCCCAACCTGGCCTTTCAAAGCCCACAAATGTAAGCTGTGTACTATTACGGCTGCACGATTAATTGAAATGGAATTGAAATCGTAATTCAACGGAAGTTGCAATTTTCATGTGTATCTTTCAGAGAAACACTGTTCTGTGATCAGCACTAAATCTTCCTCCAAAGGCCAGATGGCGCTCTTGTGCTGAATGCAACAAAAAAAAAGAAATCACTGCAGAAAATCCCTGCAGCTGAATAAAGAGAAGATTTAACATTTCATTGATTCAACGTGACTAATAAACATATGACTATGACAATATATGGTTTATCTGAGTCGGAAAGAACACAAACAAAGCCTTATTTTGTTTATATAAAGTGCTATATTAGTATATTATTATAGTTATATTTCAATTTCACAAAGAAATGTGCAGCATTTTGTAAGAGCAATAATAAAAGGACATATTGAATTTATAATTTATCTTAAATCATTTTGTTTAAATAAAATAAAATCTTTAAATCAAAATAAAATTGTTAAATCAAACTGAATGGAATCGTGAGTTGAGTGAATCGTTACATCCCTATTATTTTATATTAAAATAAAGTATATTTACAATGCAGTGCCGTTATCACTGCTTAGAATACTATGTAATATGTTATGTTCCTTATTTTGTGTAATAAGTCACATCATCTCACAGAAGGATTTATTTTAAACACTTGACTCTACACTTCAAACACTCGTGAATTTGGAGTAAAAACATGTTATTAAATGTGGTATTTTCACATGCTCTCAGATGAAATATTTACTACACAGAGCCATAGTTCACTGAGAAGCTACACAAACAGCTGTCATTATCACAAACGATTTCTTTGATTTCATAAACGTGCAATCACATATTTTTTTTTTTTTGCATAACTTGTCAGTGTCGATTAATCATGCAGCCCTACTGTCTACTGAAAATATTGGATATTCAATTATTTCACTAGTCCCTCCACATTATGTATTTCAAAACTACTACAATTAATTTACTAGAAATATTTATATTTTTCATAAAATGTTAAATTAAATAACAACAAAAAAAAGTTTACAATGAAAATTTTAACTTTTCCTTTAGGAACGTTTTTCATTTAACACTGTATATTTATAATTCTTAAGAAACATTGGTCTTTGGCAATGTATTATATTTACTGTATTATTATTTACAAAGATTTTACTTCTTATCAACAAGCTAATTAAAAAATAGATGTTATGTAATTTTTTTTTTTTTTTAGGTTTTACTGATATTTTCAAGACAATCACAAGTAATGTTTTATAATTTAGCCAATAAATTTAGCTAAAAATAAATGTTTAAAATCAGTTGGTTTAAAATAATCAGTGGCAATACAGCTACTCACCTGAAACTCTCACACTAGCCATTGGTCATCTTTATTAATGAACCAGGCTTTTTCTGTCTTGCCCACAGTGTAACCCTAGAAATCACCCCAGTGTTTTATTCATTCTTGATTCTTTTACTTTTTCCGGTCAGACTCTAACAACGTGTGCAACTCTGCCTCAGTCACATCAGTCACTGCTTCAACTGCATCCAACACTACATCCATGAACCGCGGCATCGCCAGCAACCCTGTTACCATCGCCGCCCAGATGAACATCACCACCAACACGGTCAACATCACCTCCCCCATCAGCCTTCAGCATCCAGTCACCATCACTGCTCCCGTCAACATCGCCTCGGTCAACATCCCAGCTACGGCGCCCATGAACATCGCCCATCCTGTCGCCATAACCTCGCCCATGTCAATGAACATCACCGGTCCACTCAACATCGCCATGAGGCCAATGGAAAGCATGTCTTTCCTCTCGCAGGTCCTGCCTTCCTCTCCTCCCTGGTAGAACCCAACGCCCCACCCGCCTTCTCCTAGTAAACCTCATGTCTCCCGTTTGAGTCTTCCTCTCCAGCTGTGAGGGGAAAAAAAGAGCCTGGAGGAATGGCGAGTATAGGAAAATGACAGTCCGCAGCGGCAAGGAATCATGCGGATGTTAGCTGGCACTTTGCATCTCCTTCGCTCGGCTGAGAGATTGACTAGAGTTTAGTGATGGACAGAAAAAATAGCTATTGCATGGAGCGGAAGACTGACATGCTGTATGTTTGGTGATTTCACTTTTCTAGTGCCAGAAAATCCTTGCCAGTCGGCTGTTTGAAGCGGAGCGCTTCATTGTTAGTGTTAACGGTTTAAGGACTTTGGCAAATATTAACTGTGAGGATTTTATTTTTGTTACGTTAGCTTGCTTATCAGTATTTCATAGTTTTATGCATATTAATGAGTCACGTACAACAAAAGGGACAGTGGCTTCCATTAATGGAAGATGAGAGTGTTTTATTTTTTTTGAGACAATACTCTACAAATGAGGAAAATGTAGAACAAGTTTATAAAAGGCCTCCTTTCATTGTAAGCCTTTTAATCTGTAGCTGTATTATTATTATTACTATTATTATTATTATTATTCTTTATAGGTAATCTTTGGAGTTGGTCATTCCTGATTTTAGAATAATTACGTTATGTTTCAATAGCTGGGATATTCTTCTGCTTAGTGAGGTTTAACATTAACAGTTACAGTCTTGCACTGAACACATATCTCTTTGGTGTTTATTCTGACGGCAGTATTATCTTAGATCAAATATTTTTAGTGTTCGCATAGATGCCTGGTCACCAAGTGGCCGACTTCAACACAGAAAGGTCCATTTGTATTCTTAAGAGCATTTAGTTTTGTAACCGTGTAGTTTTTGCTCTTCCTTTCCAAAGGACGAGGGCTGTTTTTCCTTAGGACCTTTTGCTCAGGAAATTTGCTGAGGGTGTCCCAACTTACTCTGCTCCTGTTATGGACAGAATCGCGCATAGCGCCTTCTTCCAGACCTAATTTTTTAGGCAATTAACACACTAAACAAAGTTCCCTTTATTGGTGAAAACTGAGAAGCACCTCAGAAGTCGAGTTGCCGTATATTCTTCAGCCGTTGATGTCATCGTCCATCACAGGAGCATAAAAATAACCTCTGTTGCTTGTTCGTTTACCCAAGTCACAGTAAAAACCAAAACTGCCTTCAAATTTTCAGGGTTTGTCATATTGTTTGGAGTAACCCTGTTTAAAAATAACAGAGAACACCGGCTTGCGCAGATATCCCCAAACTAGTTATTCTCTTTGATTTTCCTTTCCCTGTTAGATATAATAAGCAATACTCCTTTCTCGGTCCTCCTTTTGACCGAGCCAGACTGCTGTCGTACCTGTTTTGTGCTGTGATATGGAAAAACCAATGCAAGGTATTTAGTCACACGTGGCCCTCTAAACCAGGGTTGTGTGCGCTTGTCTGATGTGAATGAGTCTCAAACAGAGAGTAAAACCAGCAGAATGTGATCGTACTTTAAATTATGATGTCATAGCTACCACCGCGCTTTGGCGTAAATCGCCAGAAGAGGGTTTAGTTTTGTGTTAACTCGCACCCCCAGTGTTTCCCAACCAGCGTTGACCTGGTGACAAAGCATTTGCAGTCTTAAGTTAGTATTACATGGACTTCCATGTAGGGATGTTAAAGCAAAAATCATTTTAATGGCCTGTTTTAAGTTTTCATTTTGTTTTTTGTTTTTTAACGTTGCCTTCGGTAGAGGCGGATTATTCCAACTGAGAACTGGAATTCGAGGAATGTGGGTGAAAAAAACACTACAACAAAAAACAAAAACAAATGAAAGGGTTTTTAATTGTGCTTGTGATTTTAAATGTTTGTCCTTCCACAATGGCGTCACTTCCGTGCCTGAACTGCATGTCTGAAAATGCCACCGTGAAACACATCAGTCTTCTCTCAGATAAGACGAGCAGTGCTCAGCGATGGAAACTGCCTGGGCGGCCAACTGCAGTTTAACTGTTTACCAAATGTGTGTGGAGATTTAGAATCTATTTTGCATATGAAATATCAAGTTGCCATTTTTGAGGAATTTGTTGTTGGTGTTTTTTTTTTTTTTTATATCCTATAAAGTGTTGCTCATGAAGTTACTCCTTATGCATCAGTATCTTTTAAAGAATATTAATGGAGCAAAAACAAGAAAAGACTGGATAGGACTGTTTAAATGAGTCATGTCCTTCTTGATTAAATTGGCAAACCCATGTGAAGGCCAATGAATGTATATCTTTGTACAAAAACATTTAGCTCAGAGAACGTGGTAGTTACGATAGACACATGCAAGGAAAAACACAAGTAAAATAACCTTTTATAAGACTTTTTTGTATTAGAACATTAACATTGGTAATTTTGTATATATATGAAGACTAGGCTTTTTTTGGTTAGCAGAAAGGTAAAAACATTCCTACATTTTTTTTTTAATGTACGTCAAGAATAATTATGTAAACACATTGCGCAATGTTTTATGTGCCTTTTATTTGGGTTGTCTAAATAAAAGAAAACTGTCAAGTATGATTTGCCTCATTCTCTCAATGCTTTGCAGGGAATTTTGCTTCAGTCAAATGATAGTTTTGACATAATGCTTTTGACATTTCACATAAATGCTGCATCTTTAGACTTCCTATTCATCAAATAACTGTTTCCAGCATTGATAGTAGGAAGAAATGTTTCTTGGGTACTGAAATAGCATATTAGTTTGATTTCTGAAGGATCATGCGACACTGAAGACTGGACTTCTTTCCAGTCTTAAAAGTTCCTGAAAATGAATACATAAGGGCATACATTTGTCCTCTGTTCGTATAAGCAATGGCTGATGCATATATGACCTTTCATGTGTCTTGTATATCTTGAGTGAATGTCATACAGATTTAAATCTAAAATGCTGATCAGAATTTTGATACATTTGCAAGTGTTTTTAGAATTAATCTTAGATATTATTCTTGATGGATATCCATTTTAAACTATTTTACTTAAGGTAAATTATACTAAGATCATGTTGGGGGAAATTCAGGAAAAGGGCCAGTTATAATCTACAATTAAATGCTCTATATCTTTGTCTTTTTAAAGAATTATAATGCAGATAATCTCTTATCTGTAAATAGAGTATTACATATATTACATTTTAAGTATACTTATTGTTTGGAAATTATATACTTTTGAAGACTGAACACCTAAGCATAATAAAATTGCATATAAATATTTATCAGTCTTAATGTAATAATTTGATTTTTTTTTCTAATTTGGCATTTACCAAATATATTCATTTTCAAACAGATATGTTGGCAAGACATACACATTGACTTCACTGAGTGCAAGCAACTGTTCAGCAGAAGGGTAAAATTTATCCAGGTTTTAAACAACATGAGGGTGAGTAAATCATGACAGAATTTTATTTTGGGATGAAATATCCTTTTAATTGAATTACACGTAAACTGTTACACAAATTTATTCATTCTTATTTTATTCCTAAATTATATTTTAGAAATAATAAAGTACATTCCTATTCGTTTTCTCAAACATTTCCCGGCCACCTGGACGTCTTTGATTTGGACTCAGCGGGTGTACTTCCGCTCTCTGTCCACTAGGCGGCTGTGTGGCTCTTTGTTCCCTCACACACAGATTCTGGTTGTGACAGATTTGTTCCCGTCTCTTTGATTCATCCCAGTACACAACAACGCACTCCTAGTTCCCTTTCTGTGGGATTTCAGGAGCTGCGGCATGAACGCATCGATCGGGACCCAATCTGTTTCAATAGAGATCATGCATGCCGTGTATAGGTTTTTAAAGCCCAAGTAAATGCGCAAATAGTGTCTCTTTAAAAATAAAAGAGGAAGACGGCGGGACGGATTGGGAACGCGCGCTGTGGCGTTCTCCTTCTGTTCACCTAGAGTAAGTAGCTTTGTTTATTTTAAAACTGAAACATTGAACACTGAACTCCACGGATTGCTCGATGTGTTCGCTATATAAGACAGGTAGGTAGTTAATACACTGATAAAATCGCCATGTCGATGTTTTATGGTTGTTTTCCACGTCCTTGTTTAGAGTATGGCTGTTTGGTTGCTGTTTTGAGGAGTGTGTGTGTGCGGCCTCTCGTCTTATTTACACGTAAATTGTATGAGATTATATATGTGATGGAGGGTAATTATGCTGTAGTCGTGTTAAAATGAAAGCTGTGAAAACGCTGTCCTTCTGCCATTAATCTGGTTGGCTGTGTTTTAAAAGCTAGCTAACGTTAGCAGTTATCGGTCTAATTAGGCAGCATTTTGGGGCATCATAGACGCGAGCGAATTTAATTTCTGGTCTTCGTTGGCATGTTCGACATCGATATCCGATTCGTGAATGAATCGTTAATTTAAGTCGGATCTTTTCAGTGAATCGATTGAACCTGTCCGCTAAACTGGTCTGAACAATTCGTTCAACAAATCGGTTCGAGTGGATCTTGAGTAATCTCAGGATCACTGCGAATCGGACAACATTCCGAGTCATTGGACCGAACACCATTTTTGCGGACTTATTGATTTCGAAATGACTCGCAAGAATCCCCTCTTTCGGAGACTGAAATGCAATCGGTTCTATTAAAACAAGCAAAATTTTTCATTAGAGATCTGTAAATACATTTCATTCAAAGGCACCTTATAAATAATTTAAACAGAACATGAACACGCATTTACAATAAACGTCCTTATTTATCATATGGAATTATCATTATTTATAATATGAAATAATAATTATTAATAATATATTGAATGATGCCACATGATAATGAACCGCTGAATCATTTTTTGAGCCACGAGCTGTTCAAAAGAACCGATTCACGGAAATCAGGCGGTCTGAGCACAACTTGTCCATTCAAATGACATTTGTATGGGCTTCATAGGCCTGTTTGAATATTTCTATTTCTTCTCAGTGTGTAAACCAGACATATCTCAGTGAGTGCAACAGGAGATTTTAATTGCTAATTTTTTACTCATTACACTCCTGATAGCTTCCTTACACTAAGGAGTGGGTTTTAGCCCATTTAATAAAATCCAATGATAGTATTCAGTTAAAAAAAGAGAGATTACATGTGCTTTCTTGGCTGAGGCTGACATGCTGTTCCAACCACCAAAATATCCATTTTGTTTGAGGCCCTTAGTTTTTCCCCATAGATTTCAGATCTGACAAACCAGAGGCCCATTCCAGTCCGCAATCACTGCACAGCTTCATGTAGCACAAGACATACTGTTCCAAGAAGATAAAGTCTTGTTTTTATTTTTATAAATATTATTAAATATTTCTTGTTTTTTATTGCTTTCTCACATCCTGTAATTAGATTTTTAATCAACCAATATAGCATACTGTTTCTTGTTATTTTCTGAAATATAGCTTGTGCATATGTACCTCTCAAGAAACCCTGGCGTAACACATTTTAAGACTCAAATTGAGTTTCTGAGTTCAAAGATGTAGTGTCAGGCTGCCATAGTCTCACAATGCTATATATGATGATGATGAAGGAGGTGGTGAAGGTCTGTCTGTCGGACAGCTGGTGCCACTCCTCTCCTCTTAACAGAGCCTTGATTTGCATATGGCCACTGACCGTTTTTGCCCTTCTCGAAGCTGCTGAAGTGGGTGATGGACTCATTGTATCAACTTACACAGCTCCCATTTTGTATGGCATTATCCCATTGAAAGCTTATAAGATGTCTCATGATCTACCCCAGGACCTCAGGGGTGATGAGCTGGATGTAGATTTACCCTTCCTTATAAGTGAGGTCATCGCTCAGGTTACATGTGTTAAATGGCGTGGTTGTATTTTAGTGTTGGGCGATATGGTCATTTTTCAAATCGCCATATCGTCAGCCCGTGAGATCGACGATACACAATATTATCGTACATGGGTGGAGCAAGAGAGAAACTCTTTGTTCATGTCACAGCATAACTATTTGGTGTAGGGCCATAAAATATACAGTTTGTACAGTATAAAAACTATTAAGCCTATGGGATGTCCCCACTTTTCACAAAAACAAACATTTGTGTGTGTGTGTGTGATGCAGTGCTGAAGTGAAATAGCTGTGCAGTTTGATAGCCGAATTATAATAGGCCGCCTGATAAAAATAATAATAATAATTATTATTATTTAATACATTAATAGGATAATGAGCATCATCTTGACTATCGACAGAGACATCTGCTATCATTGATATCTCTGACTTTCGTCGATACACAATACTATCGTCTCTCAGCACATATGAATGACTTTTTTTACAGAACATTTATGTGAAAAAGAAATCCATTTGAAAACAGAAAAGCCTTTACTGTCACTTTAAATCAGTCTAATCCATCCTTGCAGACTATTTAGATGGACTTAACTATTATAGACCTATTGCATCACCACATTAACAATACGTTTATGTTTTTGAGTGGATAATGGTAGTGTAGCTTAAAAGTGCTACTGTACTTTTAAAGGCTGTTCCTAGCAAATGTTTTGTGTGTTGGGCTCCCAGGGGAGAGTGGTGGACTTTTGTTCCTTTTATGACAGATGGTCCTGAAAAGGTCTGTTTAGATCATCACTATCGTTACTGGGTTTATGGCGTCGAACCTCAACAGATACACTAGGGGTGCGACACTCTGAAGACCATCCAGCAGCGGGACAGTGGACATGCTGGGGGTGTCATAGTCAAGTCAGCCTTTTTCTTTCCACCTTCCTGTTTCAGAAACCCCAGTTCCATCATGTTGACTATGGCTTTGGAACCAGGTCAGAGGAAGAAAGAGGAGGAGGAGGGAGATAGTCAAGCGTTGTACTGTTTGGTTCAGTGCCTGCCTGACTGATTCCTGCTCATTCATCTAACCTGGAGTCACAAATGACAGTGCTTTCCCACAGAAATACTGCGGGTGTTAACTCCACATACAAGTCTTTTTGAATTGTGCTTCCAGAACAAATGCAGAAACAGCCATGAATCAAACCCGAACCGTTTTGTGTCCCTATTCAAGAGATTTCGCCAATGAGTGGCTCTGTGGCGTCCATCCAGTCAGTGATGCTTTCAGATAGACTTACTTCCCATTACAGATAGCAGTGAGCTACTCCCTTCCAACCACGAATTATTCTACTTTGCAGACTTCACACTTCCTTCATTCATAGCCAGACGTCACAGACGGCATAATTGATTGTGCCTCTGTCTAAGGTCTGTTTTGCAATTAGTTTTGCTCTTGTCCGTCTGCCAAGGTGTTAAAGCTGACTGGCTCACTTGAGAACGCGTGGAGGCTTTCCAGGTTCTCCCCCCGTGGGTCCGTTCTGTTCATCTGCTTGCAGAACAGCCATATTTTGGCTTTTGACTGCTCCATTTGCCTTTTTTGATCTGGAATATAATCACAAGACCTAATATTGTTGTTGTCTATTTGTTAACTTCATTTTTGTCTGTTTATGCTGGATTGATTTTGTACCCAGCAGAGCAAACGTTGTCTTTAATCTGTGTTTGCCAGTTTGAAGCCGGGCGGCGTTAAAGAAACGAAACAGCCTGGTATTTGAGCATCTAGGTTTAGCATTCTTTTGATCATGGCACACGCTGCTTGGAAAGATCTGCTGTCAACAAACCCATGTTTTTTTTTTCCCCTTCCTCTTTTCAGTCTTCGTGAAAGAGCGTTTCTCTCACTTCTTTATTTGTTTTCCTGATTTGCTAGCCCGTTTGTTATCTTTTTAACTTGTGCTGATTTCACCCGATAGTTTCCCATCTGAAAAGTGTCTTGGTCTCTTTGACGTCTTCTGCATTTTCTGAGTTGTTTAAAACTGTACTCTCCTGCTTTGACGTTGTTGGAGCTTTGTTTAAATATTGATCTCAGCGCACACTTGAGGAATCATTACATCAAAGCCAATAATGCATTTCATTCTCCTTTGAAGTCCTTCAGCCTTACAGCGTTTGGTCTGTCAGATTTATCGTTATTAATGCAAAGTGAAACCTATTTCGGAAAAAATTGCTTCTTGATAATGACCTGGATAAGGCCTGTGAAAATACAACCTGCAGGCTTTAATTGGCCTTTATCGGCTGTTAAAACAAGTTTAGTGCAACCAGTTTAGTGCTCTCAATCAGGATGGCTGGAGTCACTGCGACGGGGCCATGGTGCACTAATGTGGGTCAACACCCAAAATGTCTCATTGTTTCCTTGACCTATCATTGACTAAGAATGTGGTTGTTTTGTATTTGGGTAATTTCTACTTTGTAAGAAGTGATGCAGTCGTTGGGAGATTTACATTTTAGGACTGTCACTTTTTATTCGATATTAGAATATGCATTCGAACATGACGTGAAATATCCGTAATTATAAATAAAATATCAGTTTTTTTAAATGCCATGTGTAGCGCATTTTTTACAGTCTATGATTAGACCGTTTTTTTTTTTTTATTTGATTCTTTGCCATCTGATCCAGTAGAGGGCACTCTAGACGTATTGTAGCGTAGGCCCATGACCCAATCAAGCGAGTAGTAGCCAGGCACGTCTGTGTGCTCCGAATGTGTGTTCTCCACCACGGGGAACATTGTAAATAAAAAGAGGAGCCGAATATATTCGAATACATTGCATGATATTCGATATTTGTTCGAATGAGATTCTTCACAAAAGTGACAGCCCTATTAGATTTACAAATAATAACTCCGTATTCATTTAGCAGATGCTTTTAACAAGACATTGTTGTTTTTTATTTGTTTGGTTTTTTTACATTTATTTATTTGCATTTCTTTTTTGTAAACTGAATGATTAATTAGTTACCCGTCTATATCCCTGCTTCGAAGTTTATTTACAGCATTTACTGACCCACACGGCATTTGCAGAAAGCTCCAGATTTGCACTGAATTGGAACGACTGTTGTTCACAAATCTCTACAAATCTCCTGCCTCATGCTCTTTTATCTAACATTTTGGCTAATTTGTTGATTTTCAGCTGCCACAAAACCATTAGTAATTCATTTTTTTTATTCATCTTTATTTTGAAACTGTCCGTTATATATGGCTAAATAATTTTATAAAAATAGCAGTAAGGTTTTATAGAAACCATAGTTATATTTAAACATGGTATTAAGCTATGCATGATTATACTTCCCAACTAAATATCAGTGCTTTGTCATCGAATTAGCATTGAAATAAGTAATATTAGTAAATCAAATTATTTGTTCATTTTTTTTTCTGCTCTTCAATTTTTCTTTTTTATTCTCTCATATATTATTCTAGGTGCCATTACCATGTGTAAATCCATTCCACTGTGAAAAAAATGTGCACTGGAAAATTCTCTTAAACTCAAGATGCCTCAACTACATCAAGCATGTAAACATCATGCTTGATGTAGTTGGACATCTCGCATCCGTGCATCCTTCGAGCAGGTGATGGTGTTCAGGCTTTTTTAAAGCACCGCAGCATCTGGATGTCCGCTGGCCTGCAGCCAGCTTGCAGGCAGGACATGATGCATTTCTTTTCCCATAATTCACATCATGTGTTGGATCTGGAAAGCTTCTCTGCACCATGTGACTTATTGACTAACCTGGATGAGTTTGCTAAATCCTTGGTTCAAGAGTTCACGACTGCGGAGGTTGGCAGTTGTTTTCTTATTCACTGTCACGGACATCTGTACTAGCTTTCTGGTCAGATCCACTTCCATTAATCTGTCAGTTTCTAACTAGGACTGGGTTGTTGTATAGAATTTTTGTGATGAATGTGCAGAAACAAAATTAAGTGACATTGTATATTGTGTACATTTTTGGGAGGGGCTTGTTTCTGTTTTCAGGGAACATGGTAGTGTTATGATTATGAGATTTTAACAGCATAAATGACATCTTTAATTTAAACTTCAGTTTGAAAAATTTCAGTGTATTTTTGAAGTTTAACTAATTTCTTTGAATTCAGTTTGAACTCTTTCTTTAAATCATAAACTGTTTTCATAATTTGCATAATCGCTGAAAAGTTTAGAGCAATTTACATGCTTTAAATGTTTTAGTTCCAAAAGATATTGCTGTGTTTTAATGTATTGTTATATTGGTTCAGATAAATTATATATTCAATATTATTCATATGTTCTGTGATTTCTGTTGTTTGTTTGAACATAAAATTTACCCGTTTACCGTTTACTTGTTTGTTTAAAATGACCATTTTTATAAATACAATATATATACATTCAAAAGTTTTATAGCATGGTTGGCATAAATTGATCTAAAGTGACAGTAAATATATTTATAAAGTTGCAAAATATTAGTATTTTAAATTAATGCTGTTCTTTTCATCAAAAAAAAGCGACACTTCCGTTTTCAAATATTAATAATAAAAACCTTTAAACCTGTAGTGTTATAGTAAAATTCTGAAAATCTTCTTTTTTTCTTTTCTTTTTTTTATCACTGTTCCGTTCAGCTGTAACTCATGAAGTAGATTGGATTGAGGTCAAAGTACTTTCATAGCTGTTTTTTTAGTTTTTATATTACCTAATAACAAGCAGCCAAACTGCCCCTTGCTTGTAAAACATCCCACTAGTCATAATTCCTAGGCAGGTTACAGAACAGATGTATGAAGCACATTTAACACACATAGTTTACATCTTGTCTGACTTTTTTTGTCATTACATTGGCTGTGAAGACAGCGAGTTGGTTTTCTGGATGAGTAAGAATCGAGATCTGGCATCCATTAGTAAAGGTTCTCGGAATACAGATCATGTGAAAAATAGCTCTGGAATGTATGGCCTTGGCTTTGTGCAGTCCCTGCCAGCTCTGAGCGCACACATACATGCACTGCAACTCATCTCTGCTGTGTTCGTCTTCAGTTCAAAGCTCTTTGATGTGGAGTGTTAGTGATGGGTCAGACGGGAGCTTCACAACAGGAAGTGAGAGTCTCGAGCAGGAAGGGTGAGTGGAAAGTAGGATGTTCAGAAATTCAGCTGATAATAAGCTCATCTATATATAATTGACTACAGCTCTTTGTACCTTGTATGCCTCAAACTCCAGGTGTTGACATCCCTGCATTTACTGTGAACAAGATAGTTTATTAGATTATCTTTTACTGCTGAGTTGGTGACATTCATATTACATTATTGAATGTAGTCTTTGCACTAATTGTGCTACAAACGTGTTTCTGGGACTTCTAAAGGCTTTGTAATGGAGCATCCTGTTCCCTATTTCCTGTCTCCAGGGATCCCTGATCGGAGATGAATTAATTCAGAAAGAATTCCTGAAATCCTTTTCCAGACAACAAGCAGCTTTGCACTAAATATAGGCATAGTATTGCTTTTGAGGAGGAACTATTTTCAGCCCGAGTTATTTTATAGACCATAAAATTCATTTAAAAGGGAATGTTTTATTATTATTATTATTGTTATTAATATTATTTAATTATCGTAATCACAGTGTAAAGAGAGTTTGTTTATTTATTTATAGTAATAGTTAAATAGACTACATTGCAAAAGTTTGTGGCTGGTAAGATTTTTTTTTATAATTTTAAAATAAGTCTATCATGCTCTCCAAGGCTGCACTTGTTTGATAACGAATACAGTAAAAACAGTAATATTGTGAAATATTAATTCAATTTATTTCAATTACTTATTTATTTTACTTATTTTTTTCCCAGCATTCTTTGATTAGTAAAAAGTTCAAAAGAACAGCATTTAAAACATAATTTTTGTAGAAATGTCTTAACTGTCACTTTTGATTAATTTAATGCACCCTTACTGATGATGCAATGAATGTACTAATTTCTGTAAAAAAAATAAATAATAATTGTTCATTTATTTATGACATCATCACTGTTGGTTACATTTTAAAAGCTGTTGGTAGACATTTTAAAACTGAAAGTCAAAGGGAGATTTTCAGACTTTGCTCTTTATATCTTTTATAAACCAATAAGAAATATGTTCAGACCGATTTTATTTTCAGAGGTTTAATTGTAAGGAAACAGAATTAGCATGTTTAAAGGAATAACAACACAGCTTTGCCTTGAAAGCACTATAATAAACTCTTAAACTTATCCTAGACCAAGGATTTTCCAGAATTCACAGTTCTCCTCTGTTTATTTTTCAGAGTTGCCATTACTTCCAGCCAAATAGGTCATACTCTTAGAAAACCACTCTTGTTTCGGTGACCTTTCTTGTTGTGCGTCGTCAAGGCATCGCAGCGTCTAAGCCGAATGACTAAGTAGATGCAAAATAGGCGCTTGGTTCAGTAGGGAACTAAAACAATACCTTTTCACTCCGAACCCAAACCTCAAGCCACTGAAATTGGCCACAAGAGGAATTTTTCCTCGAGCATTAAACAGTGCTCCCTGATCTCTTGCCGGCATCCCTGCAGGCGTGCATACGCTTTCATATCAGTGCATGGAGAAGTATCCTGTTTACATCACAAAATGTCTCCATGCCAACGAGAGGCTGGTGAGGGGTGCTGGGTCCTGGCAGTGCCATGTGGTCTTGGCTCGGGCTCGGCTATGTGCATTGTTTCCCCGAAGCAGGGATTTCTCTGCCCTGTACTGAGAGGAGAGAGAAAGGGTGGGTTGAAATGGGGCAAGTAAGGAGGGAGGCATATGAGAACATCACCGCAAAGTTGCACCCATGCTCTGCGGACTCGCACATTTTTAACATTCCTGTTTCGCATCATAACCCAAAGCAGATATATGGAAAACTTTGGAGCACTAGATGTGGAGAGGACCGAGGTCTGAGGGTCGCTCAGGATTTACATTAAGTAGCCAAAAAAAAAGGTACATTATTTTTAATTTTAAATTAAGATTTGCTATTTGTCAATAATAGATTTTACGGTTTAGACATAATTTTCTTTAAACCTGGAAGATTTTAAATGATAATTTTTTTTTAATGTGCAATATTACTAAATTACATTATTTTATACATTATTTAAATTACACGTCTATCTCTGTGTGTAAAATAAGAATTGTCACTGCAGTATATATTGTAAAGGCCATTTACATACACAGCATCTTAAAATGTTATAAAGCACTGTTTTTGTTAAATTTTGGTTGAAATGAGAGCTTACTCTGTTAAATAAAATCCTTTATGGTCAAAGACATCCTACAGTTATTTTCTCGGGTCTTACCATCTAATTTATTGAGTTGAGATCATTCTAGTAGTTGCGGCTACTTGATTTCAGTCACTATATGGTCTCACTGAGCAGTTTCATAGACACAATGAAACTAATGCTAATCCTGCCTGGACTTACTTTGTTTTGGGTTGAGCTTTTTCTTAAGCCTATGTGTCTGTGCAAACTATCTCTTACTGGTGATGATGATAATTTAGCTAAACTTTCCTCACTGCAGTTCCTCCAAGCTAGTGCTGTGTTACTGAAGCTGAGCTGATGTTGTGTGATAACGTGCCCTTGGGCCAGTGTGGAAGAGTTCGGGCCAGATGATGGAATGGTCACATGACCCACTGGACCAGGGCTGCATTGTCATTGAATACTGCATTTATTGATCGTGTATTTTTATACCTTGCTGTTGTAAATGTTTGTTAAATATGTAAGTCCGCAAATAAGGTCACAGTATGTTGCTGGCTAACAGAGATGAGGGTTTTGTTGAAACTGCAAGAATGTTTTAGTATACACTGTTATTAAAAAATGTAGGGTTAGTTTTTTTTTTTTTTTTTTATAGAAATGAAAGTTTTATTGCAAATAAATTATGATCCTTTGATCTTTCTGAAGAAAAAAAATCCATAAAGGAAAAGGTCTCACTGTTTCCACAAATGTTAGGCGGCACAGCTGTTTTCAAAATTGTTAATAATTAGAATAATGTTTCTTCAGCACCAAATTAGCATATTAGAATGATTTAGAAGTATTATGTGTGACTATAAAAGTAGAGTAATGGCTGGTGAAAATTCAGCTTTGCATTTAAACAAAATAAAGCATTTTTATAAAATAAATTAATTTTGTGGTTGGGCCCATTAGCCCGACACAAAAATTCTCCTTAATGTTGAATTTAGTGTGATGCTTTTATATATGTAGTATATGGATACATTTTCTGTCACCCAGCTCCAGGATTTCTCACCCTTGTATTTACTTCCCAACCTAGAATTCGACTCCACTCACTTACTAGCCTTGTTTTTTCTTCCCCCTCTGTCGTCTACTTATTTCTGCCTGTGTCATTATATCTGTGGATGTCATTATATCCATCTCTTAGGGATAAATGGCTTTGCAGCGAAGTGTGTGGACTAAATACAAGCTGGTTAGTCTTAGAGCCAATAAGAAGCTTGAGTTCAGACTATTAAATGGTTGATGTTTGGCCGTCAAAGATTTTTATAATGAACTGTATGGTTTCAAACCCTGTCCTTTTAACAGCTTGTCTGTGTATTTGTTTTCACTGTGAACAGAGCTAATGGGGAGATCGCACAGTTGGACACAAAGCTAGTGCGCTCAAGACCAGACAGTCGTCTTCCCTCGTGTTGGTGACTCTGTACTGTCGTGTTGGATGCAGCTTAACAAGCAGAAGAAGAGGAAGAAAGGATTTCTCTCGCTCCAGTGGACTAGATTGTGTCCGGAATGATGAAAAAGTGAACTTGAATAGTTCCAGAAACCAAAGAAAGACGTGAGACTGAGAGATACATTTTGTGGGAGACTTTAGGTGGAAGTAGGCGCCAGCGTTGACCACGTGGCATCGTTGGTCAGGTAAAAAAGCCGGTCTCCCTGTAGGATGACCAGCCTTTTCCGACGTAGCAGCAGTAATGGAGGGTCTCGGGGCTCGGATACAGGAGAGCTCAACAACTCCAGGCCCAATCGGCAAGTTCGACGGCTGGAGTTCAACCAGGCCATGGAGGACTTTAAAACCATGTTCCCTAGCATGGACTATGAGGTGATTGAGTGCGTACTGCGCTCCAACAATGGGGCTGTGGATGCCACCATCGACCAACTCCTGCAGATGAGCATTGACGGACAAGACTCAGATGATAGTTCGGATTCAGATGACAGCATCCCACCAGAGGTCAGTGTCTTTAAAAGCATCTATTGTAACCCATATTGCCTATATTATCACATTTCTTCAGTGGAAGATGAGATGTGGTCTATACGGCTTAAAAAAGTGGTCTATACGGCTTAAGCTCTATATAACTGTTTGTTTATAAGTCTCCTGAAGTCATACAATAGTTTCTGCATCAGAAACCGACTGAAATTGAGACTAGGTTTTATTGCACTTTTTGGGGTGTGATAATCAATAGGTTTCTTACCCACAGTCCTCCTACACCTGACTGCTCCGATAAGAAAGTGTGTCAGTATTGGGCCCCGAGATGGATCTGAGACACATTACAGTTTCATCTGTCTGTGTCTCTGTAACCGTCTGCTTCATGGCCCAGTGGAGATGCTCGGCCATTAGACTTCGATGCGATCCTAAGTGAAGCATAAACTGCAGTGCATTTTGTTTATATGTTTTTAAGGACATTCCCCACTGGTGTATTTTTTTATCTCTTGCATTATTTATCATCTAATGTTTAGATGGGAATGTGTTGAAACAGTATGTACTCGACTGCATATGCTGTTGGTATAAAAATCACTGCTATTGATCTAAGGTATAATACAAATAACCAGTCTAATATATAGCCTACATTTAATGGCAGTGATTTAATTTTAACAGAATTGTTTAATCGAATATTTAATTGAATTCAAATGTTGACCAGTTAATTAAAACAATGGTTTTCATTTTGATATAAATTTGAATATTTTAAAACAATATGTATACATGCTGTACTGCATATGCAGTTCATATGAAAATCGAAATAAATAATAACCAATAAAAAAATATTTTAATATCAGCTTGGATGTGTTGGCTGTGCTGTATATGCCATTTTTATGAAAATCACAGCAATCATTGATCTGAGATGCAATACAAATAATAATAGAGTTATGGATACCGGAGATCCATAATTATAATTTAGATTTGTTATGATACAAGCTAATGCTTATAGCAGTAATTTAGTCAGATTTAATAGGATTATGATCAAATTAAATTAAAGCAATGTCTCGTAGCTTTCAAGCAAAGATTAGTCAAGTATTATGGAATTATAAACTTCCCACGAAACCAATATTTTTGACATCCTTCTGAATTAATGGTTTTAGTACCTGGCCACTACTAAATAAATGAATGGATCTGTGCAGTGTAATTTGGTATTTATTTTCGTGATAAAAGTTTCAAGTTGCTGCTAATTGCATTTTGTTTTCTTTTATCAGATTCTTGAGCGGACCCTCGAGCCAGACAGCTCAGATGAAGAGCCGCCCCCTGTCTACTCACCACCAACATATGCCATGCACATATATGACAGGAAATACCCAGATGCTCCTCCAGTTCCTCCACCCAGGTTATAAATAGCGCTTTGATGTTCTCTACTGATCATTCTTTCCAATTTCCACAAAGAAATGAGTTTGAGAGCTGTTTTAAACAAATTACTGAAACGTCAGTCTTGGAAACATGTAATGGGGTCATCGTGGATCTCGGGCTCCTTGTTCTTTTAAGTTAACAGTTCTCTAAATCATGCCCCCTGGTGTTCATTAACCAAACTGCAGTTCTTGTTGATCCATGTGTGTGTGGTTTCATAAACTATATGCATGTGATTCCATTTATCCACGGATCGTAATACCCATGAATTCACAAACATTACAAAGGTTAGACACATCTGTAATTGAATTATGTGTCATCTGAAAACTGATCTGTAATTAAATTATAACTCATGTTGTCATTGAAATGAGTGTCAGTGACACTGGTCTCTGTTATCTTTCAGATTTGAGGCCCAACCTCCCCTTGGACACAGACAAGTGCAAGGTTACAAAAACTGGAACCCACCGTTACTTGGCAATCTGCCTGACGACTTCCTGCGAATCCTGCCCCAACAGCTGGACAGTATACAGGTCAGCATTTATCATGTGATTCAATAAGAGTTCAAATAAGTAAGATTATCCTTTCATTTATTTATTTTTGTTTTAAATATCAAGTCGTTTTTTGATAAACTATTTATAAATTGATATTTTTAATCAGCAAGGATTTTCAACATTATTACTGTTTTTACTGTATTTCGATCAAAGAAATTAAGCCTTGGTGAGCATAAGAGCCTTTTTTTTCAAAAATGTTTTTAAGAAATCTTACTGATCTCAAACTTTTTAAGTGGTGTATCTCATAGACTTATCTAGAGTGTCACATTGCCTTTACCACCTTTACACTTAAGGGTTAAAAAGTGTCTGTATTTTCAGTTATCTATCTCAAACTCTGAGACCATGTGACCACTAAACTTGATGTCAAAAACTAGTACATACTTGAATTTTGGCCTTGATTTTGCTCCAGCTCTTTTTTTCTTTATCAATGATATTAAAGATCCATTAATAGTTCAGTGAGTTCCAGGAGTTTGATCATTAAAACATGCTAATGCAATACTGGAGTGCAGCTAGCAGGCCAGTGTACGGTTGTGCTGAAGCTCTTAAACCAAGCTTTTTTTTAACTTTCAGAAAGCCAGATCATGCTTTCTGAATGGCTAAATGAAATATAATGGCATCTTTGTTCTATACACAGCATTTATCATGTTAATAAGGTTCTCACTTCAGTGTTTTTTCAGTAGAACGAATCCTCTCTCAACATTTATAGATTATATTTCATCTAAAATTTAAATGGAAATATAAAAAGAATAAAAACAAAGCGTGTTTTAAGCATATTTCCATCCCATTAACATAGTTTGAACAGTTCTCTTCTACATTACCATAATGGGAAAATATTGTAAATTATTATAGTATAGGATAATATAGACCAGTGGGTCCCAACCCTGGTCCTTGAGGCACCCCAAAACTGGACATTTTACAGGTCTCCTTACTCTGACGCACCAACCTCAGGTCTTTGGAGTCTCTACTAATGAGCTGATGACCTGAATCAGGTGTGTTTGATTAAGGAGTGATGCAAAATGTGCAATGCTGGGGTGCCTCCGGGACCACGTTTGGGAAACGCTGCTATAGATAGTATTCCATAGTATGTAGTGTTTTATAGTATTCATTAAACAAAATTATATAAGAATGTTTTTTATGGTGGTAATAAAACTGAGAATCAGAAATATAGTAATGCACAATTTGTTGGAAAACATAATTTATGATGGTAATTGAAACAAACAAACAAAAATCTGAAGAGTTCAAAAATAGGCTTCATCTACTATATGCAAAATCATTTTTATTTGAATTTGGAGGTGAAATATTGTTTAGATATTCAGATATTTATATAAATTAAATCATTTTAATGTATATATTAAAATATTTTGTGTAAGAGTGGATGAAACTGTTAGTTGGAGAACTATATATATATATATATATATATATATATATATATATATATATATATATATATATATTCATGAGAATGTCTAATTTTTATTGTATATCCCTCTAACCTAATATTCTGCAGGGCTCTCAGAGTAGCATCTCCAAGCCCTCCTCCTCCTCAGTACCCCAGAAGGTCCCCACTGTGGCTTCCGTCACAGGAACAGGCGGCACTTCAGAGCAGGAACGCAAACTGAAGCAATATTTAGAGGATGAGCGTATTGCACTTTTCCTGCAGAATGAAGAGTTCATGAAGGAGCTGCAAAGGAACCGAGAGTTCCTCATTGCGCTGGAAAGAGGTAGGAAGACACTCGCCCACACATTATTCGGGACAATGAGCAGTTTCTGGCATACTCCGCTTCCCCACTTTTCACAGTTCCACCTACTCAAATCCTGAAGAGTTAATTTTATGATAATTTACTCCAACCGGCTGTGAACATTGCCGCTGACTTTTGTGGCTTCTCTCCAAGACCATTAACAGTGTCTGTTTCTCACAACGAGATTTTATGTTACTTGAATGCTTCTCGTTGGACGAACTCATATCCTCGTTGAATGTCAAGGCCTAGTTTTCCTTACATAACACCTGCCTTCTATGTTGTAGATCGATTGAAATACGAGTCAAAGAAATCCAAATCCAGTCATTCATCAGCTAGCATGGAGAACTCCACAGGTAGATATCATCCACCTGAACGGTGGCAGTTTATGTTTGTACGTATGTGAGCATGTATGTCACACTCTGTCTCTGTGCATATGCATAATTTTCTCTTATCCCAATCTTCACTTTTTAACCTTTTAAAGCCTGACATATAATGTTTTTTGTTAAGTATAATATTTGTTACATCAGGCTTATATAGTATGAGATTGGAGAATATAGAGCTCATAACTGAAGGGGAATAAAACATCAGTTTTCTGAGCAAAAATATAAAACTTGGTGCAAACTCTGATGTTTGTATAGCCAGAAAGTCCTGAATATTCAGATAGCTTGTAATGTAAATATTGTGTGCAACAGGTTTTTCATCAGTTTGGATCCCGTTGATAATTCAGAGGCTTGTGATGCATTAGGCATTCTAATAGTAGAAAGTTATGATAAACCTGTTTAAAATATAAAATTAACATGTAACCCATTTTGCAACCTTCGTACTGTAGTCATCACGATGCTGTACTTTTTTCCCTGAAACACAGGTGACCATTATGCTTCGGGATCTGTAGAGGCCTGCACAGCAGTCTCAGATGACGCTCTGTTTAGAGACAAGCTAAAGCACATGGGGAAGTGTAAGGATCTTGCCTTAAACACCCCAGTCCACTGAAAGATATTTGCGTAGGATTTTACAGGGCATTAACATTTCTGCTGCGTTCTCATCTGCAGCAACCAGGAAGAAGCTGTTTGAAATTGCCCGAGGGTTCTCAGAGAAGACGAAGCGGAGGAAGTCTAAAAGAAGAACGCTGCTACGGCATCACTCGTATCTTTCAAAACGTGTCAGATAAACATTAGCCTAATTCAGTCCAATATAAGTAACAAGTAATCAGAATATTTTTAGGGCAAGTATGAAATAAAAATTAAGATACGGATGAGGAAATATTTAGAGAGATAGGTTTAGTTACGATGCTGTGTTTTTACTGTTAAACTCAGTGGCTCCCCGGTTCTGTGTTCAGAAGGCTGTGAATTCCTTAGCAAATGTTATTTATGATGCTTGGCACAGTAACTTAGATTCAGTTCAGTGTCGATTGTTTACTTTGACTGCCTTTTCTCAGATTGGGCACAGCCAACTCCACTGCCAACCTCCTAGATGATGTGGAAGGAAACCCATGTGGTATGACTTTCTTTCCAATTTTCCAAGCCATTATTTCTTTACATCTCTGGGTAATTGAAAGCATATTTGCTTGGGTAGAGTTCATTGCTTAGAATGCTGAAATGTTCATATTTTCAGCGATAAACTCTATGAACGTAAGCAATTAATATTTTATTTTATAATATTATTATTGTAATGTATTAAAATTGACCGTCTAACATTAGTGTTCTATATTCTTTTTCTATTCTATGTAGTTGCTTTAGTATTACTTTTTATTAAACAATAAATAAATAAACCTTGCTAAGTGTACTGCTCAAGACTAACAGGGCTTGTCACAGCACTTACATATTGTTTCTTACATATTGCCTCTATTGTCCTCATTTGTAAATTGCTTTGGATAAAAACATCTGCTAAATGTTTAAGTGTAAATATATACAAACATCCGTTCGAAGTGTCAGCAATATAACTTTAATAATTGAAATAAGGCCATATTATGAATTCAGTTAACTGTGCAGCACTACTTTGCAGTAAATACCTGTTTAATTTTAATGTTGTGTGTCTTTCTAGATGAAGAAAGTCAGCTTAGACGATTGGCTGCACAGGAAGAGGAGGAGCCACATAAGGAACCACTATCATGGTGAGGGTCTCACTATCAGTGAGATAAACCCATTAGAGGGGCTTTTAATTTAACTTGTATACAAATATAAGTTATGTTCGTGTGTGTGTGTGTATACACGTTATATAAAAAAGCAAATATAGTGGTGTCATCACATTCTGTAAAAAGTATAACTGACATGATATCTAGTAACAGACCTCTTGCTAATTTCTTACCAGATCCCTCCGTGCTCTTGGAAAATTAGGGTTTCCATGGCGACCTCAGAATGACCCATGGCTGATAGCTCCTTATCTCAGTGGCTCCAGTGCTTAGCTCAGTGCCAGGCAATCGCAGACTCCAGAGGACCAGCCGAGGCTGGACTGCGTGATCATTTTGTAGCAGCCTTTTGCGAGCCTAAGATCATTGTTACCTACATTTGATTACTATTATAATTATTGTACTGTAACTGTTTGTTAATATTTGGTTTCATATGTAATACTCAACAGCTATAGTACTGATCTTCAACTATGTATTTTTTTTTATCCTAAACCATCAAAAACAAAATTCCCTTTGTTTTTTTTTATTTTTTGTTTTTTATCTATATAATTAACCTGAGGAATTTAAATACACAGATATTTGATTTGTTTATTACTGTCCACAGTTAACGGTCAGTCATTTCAGCATATTAGTATAGAACACTTTTATTTTTAATAGACTTTTGGAGTCTAATCTGCACATTAATCATCAACGGTATTTCCTCAAAGAATGTACCCAGATCATGACGTCCATTATTTACTCATAAACCTTTCTTTATCATTGCATAATAAAAAAAATTTGGGCCATTTAGTCTGTTGTGATTTTAGGGTGCTGAATAGTCCATTTCCATACAACTTTTTCATAGTTAAATTCAGATGAGATGTCCCTCTTTAAGACTGAAGCAATGCACATCTTCTATGTAATACATCTTTGATTTCCAAAATTCGATTTCAGGCTTTTGTCTTTTTTTTTACACATAAAAGCAAGGCAATCTATTGACCCACTGAAGAGTTTGCCTTCTCCTCATGTTTGCACTGCCATATCTGTTTTATAAAATATGTAAATACTTTTTTCAACCGTAACAGTGATTAGATTGATTGATTGTTTTTCAGAACAAGCATAGAACAGTTTGAATGATGCTGTCATTGAACCAACCAAAACGCTGCTGTGTGCTTTGCTTTCTTTTTTCTTGTTTTTTTTGCAAATCACACTGAATGATTTACCCTAACGCTGTGCTTCCAGTGACTGGTTGGAGGTTTAATTGTGATCAACCAATAAGAATGTGCTATTATGTTCCTTTTAGTGTTGTGCATCCGAGTATTGATTCAGTGTAAAGTAGCCCGTTGGAAAACACTGTGTGACAGTGATGTTTATGTACATCAGATAGTCCAACAGTTAAATCTGTCTGTTTGAAACCATCTCGTCTCAGTATTATATGCAAGATTCAGATGTTACTGATACACTTTGTGCTTCTGAAATGTACCAATGTGGCTGTAGGAGCTTGCTTGTTTTAAGGGGATTTGTTATATATATATATATATATATATATATATATATATATATATATATATATATATATATATATATATATATATATATATATATATATATATATATATATGAGGTCATGTTCATGTCACATTAATATGTGATTGATTTTTGCCATTATTACAAATTATATAGGTTTTCTTAGGCATCATGAATGACATGTATACCACATAAAATCATGTTCTGTAAACTGTAATCACCATTATGAAATATGTGCTCATGCCGTGCATATTTGCATGATTACTTTTTTTCATATGGCACAAAAAAGAAGTCTGTAATCTGATTTGAAAATGATGTGAATTGAAAGAACAAAGGTTTTGTAAGAGGCAAACCTTGTTGAGAGAAATAACGCATACAGCGTTGTCATCTGTGATTCACAGACACGCACGACTGTGAGGTTTTCCCTTCAATCCTGCTTGTTAACATATTTTATCCTCTCAGGGAACTTGCTCTCATTTCACTTTCTGCTAAAAGCACAACTCAAACTGAAAACTTGTTAGCACAAAGGCTTTAATAGGTGAGGCAGAACCGTCTGTTTACTGGGCATAAGGTTGATATGAAGAATTCAAGGACCGTGTGGCTGATCTGCTTCAGTTTGTAGCCAAGTTCCTTTTCTTGATCACATGTCCTTGTGTGTTTACCTGAAATCTCTTCAAGATCCCTTTTTCCACTTTCTGTATTTGAATGGGGCAGATAGAGCCGAATTAACTGGGAGATGTGTTCAGAAAGTTTTGTGTTTGAGCCACATGACTTCAAGTGGCTCTTTACAATTAGTGGTATGTACGGTTTGTACTGTATTAGAAGAAATCAACTGTACATGCAAATTGGCAATTTTTTATATGAAATATTTGTTGTACCCATTATTTCTGTCCCCATAGTTTCTTCTGAAAAATATGACTCTGACTCTCACTCAAATTAAGTTGACTCTTTGTCTACTTGTCCAAAGTCTGTGTGATTGTTCCACATCACACCATTCACTTAATACTATTTCAAGTTCTGGACTTTTCTTACAATTCAGATGTTTATTAGTTATTGGAATAAATAATAAAATTGTTGTACTCTTGTCTGACCATGTTTTCACCCCCAATAAAGTCTATAGAATTGAGTTACAGATAGCTTGTATGTACCAATAGATATAGTAACGGAGGACAAGATCTACATATTAGAATATTTTCTAAAGGATCGTTGCTGCTGGAAATTTAGTCTTGCCATCACAGTAATAATATATTTTTTTTAATATATATATATATATATATATATATATATATATATATATATAAACAATGATATACATTATATTTTTATGATTCTTCATTTTTGTGGTTTCTTGGCTATAAAAAGTTAGAAAACCACTGTAAATGTAGCCACTAGATGGCAGCACAAGTCTTTATAATGGATGTCTTTTTCCTAATTGATGCTTTTTTGGGGGTTTACATTTAAATGTGTATATTAAACGATTTGCCTTTTTAATTACACCGTTGAATGAACTTCCCTTCACTAACTGTCTGTGAACTGGAATTACTAGGAAACCGGGAACAAAGCTATAACTCAGCGCTTATCAGCCAAAAGCAAAATAAAAACATTTCAGTATCAAGCATCAAGTGTGCCGCCGTGGCAAAAATCATAGATAAAAACCCTTGTATCTAACACACTTAATCTATATGACACACTAAGTTAACCCTAAAAAGTTTTCCTCCTCCACCCCCTAATGACCTCGCAATAATAAACAAGCATTTTTCTTGACCAAGAAACATTATTTCAAAATTATTTTTCGATCATAGTTTTCCTTTCTACCTTTTTAGGGGGGTAAAAACAAATGACTGAAACCACATTTAAAGATAAACGCGATGAGCAGACAAACTAAGACTGCATTATCAGTCTTTATCAGAACTGCCAACAGAATGTTCTGGCAAATGTATGTCAAATAAATGAAACCATAGCATCTACAAGCAGAAGAAAAAAAAAATATGCTAACATACTATTTTATAAAAGCAGTAAGTCACTTAAGGATTGCACAAATGTAAGTTTGTGTCATCTTATACGACCACTTTTTATTTAAAAATGTTTGAGGTTGTCAAATGTTTTTAGCAAACGACAGGAATGGGGCTGGACTTGGCTATGCTAGGATGTAGCTATTTTCAGCCCACTCTTCTAAAGAGGTCTAAACTGTGATATGCCAAAGAGACTAATATCTGGCCAAGTACTTTGTAAAACTATCTCGTCTCTTGGTAGCTTTTCTGACAGATGACCTTCTTGCTTGGTTGCTCATTGCAGTAGAACAGCTTGAGTTGTTCGAATATTTTTATACCCATTTTTATGTGACAATAAAATAATATACATGTATGGATGTATAATAGGCTAATAAAAATGTGCAACCCTGTCAATAAAAAGTAACAGATATATTTTATGTATTCTTTAATGAAATGCTTAAGGTTACCAAGTTAAACAATTGGTAGCTTAAATAAATCAGTGATTTAAGAATTTTCAACCGGAGCTTTTGAACTACAAATCTTTTATATTAAGCATTGGGAATAAACTTTCTTTGTTCTCTCACTGCAATGAAACATTACACGACATGAATCATTAATAGGCACAACACACCAAAAATAAAACGAAATAAATTGTACATTAAATTCCCGACACCTTTCAAGCAATTTCATCACTGAATTCGATATTTTGTTGCTTTTAGGGATATGGATTTAAACTGCGGCACTGGATGAGCGCTTCATCGTCACACTCCTTATCAGCACGTATTCCACGAATCCATTCCATTCATTTTCTCGAGCGAACAGCCAATCAGAGGCCACGCGTAAACGGATTTCCGCGAATCAGAAATCGACGTTCCTCCGTCGCTCCGGCAACTATTATGACGTCGCTAGAGTATCCCGCCCATTGGTGTGTGTTCGAATCGATAGGAGGCACGCAGCCATTACAATACATTGAATTCGAACCGTTTGCAACGTGATTAAAGGAACTAGACTATTACTGCATCGCTTTCTTTGTTTAAATTTCATTTTTTTAAACTAAATTTGTACTTTAAAGACGGTCCTTTTGTCTGTTTTTCAAACAGTCGTAACGTAAATATAGTCAGCGTTGCGTCGACGTGAGACGACGCTCCGCATTCCCAAGCGTTTGACCCATACAGCCATTTCCGTTTGTTCAGCGCATTCATCTGAACGCCTGCATTTCGTTTACCAATAATATTCAGACTTAAGAGACTCGCTTCGATTTAGATGGCAAGCTTCCCAGATTTTGTCAACGAAAATGAAATAGGTGAGTTTCTCCATTTCTCGTCACTGCTTTGCAGTACACACGTTAAAAAAGTTCATTTTAAACGTGTGTATTTTCCTTTATAATTAGTGTTCACATTTGTGTAGATATGGATTTAACGTTATGTGGTTTAAGTTAACGTACTCATAATTTCCGTGTCGTGTTTATTTCTGCCATATTAGGACACAATTTTCGCTCCGTACGCCGTGTATTGTCCGTTTAAATATTGACAGTTAATATAATTATTGTGTCCCACGTTCACAATAAGACACACATCCAGAGCACATCCACACCCTCCCCAGACCACTGTGACTCACCATCTCAGCTACACGCTATGCTGTTATGACTTGTGTTAATTATATAAACTTAACATTTTTTAATGTGATTTGTTTTGTTTTTACATTTTAATATCCAGGGCGTTTTTTTTGTCCATAAAATAGAAAATAATTGTAATCAAAACTGTTTAGTAACCAACATTCTTCAAAATATAATCTTTTGTGTTCTGCAAGGAAAAGTATGTCAAATAAGTTTGAAATGCCATGATGGCGAGTAAATGATAACAGAATTGAAAAAAAAAATTGTGTGAACAATTTACTTTTTTTTTTTTTTTTTGCAAAAGTAGATGGAAATATAGTTATAATGTAACTCACAAAAGTTGGCAAAATGCATGTTTGTTATAAAATAGTAACAAAGGGTAGTTTGGTTTTATAAAATGTTTTAAAGGCTTAAAAATTTGCTTTTTGTTGTTACAGGTAAAGCTAAGTTCATCGGGGAACTCATACCTCCTGTTGCCCCCTTTGACCAGAAGTCTGGACGGGAGACTTGGACTGTAGCTTTTGCACCTGATGGTTCCTACTTCGCTTGGTCTCAAGGACATCGAATTGTGAGACTTGTACCATGGAAAAAATGCTTAGCCAGCTTGTGAGTATACACACTTATCTCTTTGTTTCTCACTGTGGTGAATTGTTACAATACAGCTTGTGTGTTGATGGACTGACAAAGGCAGTCTGCCCGTGTGCTGGTTGTCTTGTTTGGCCCTCTGGGCTTTCACATGGTGGCTATGCTACAGTGGTGCCCAGTGTTTGGGCTTGTTTAGCCTTCAGCGGCAGTCATCATCTCACCTTACATTATAGATAGAGAGAGCGCCGTTGAGCACACAGCCCTGCCAACCAGCTATTGTCCAGTACTGAATGCAGAGTCCTCATTACGAGGTTCACATCATTGCCCTTTGGCTTCATGTCTCCAACTGAGCAACTTTTTGGGCTCTTTGCCAGTGTTAAATGCAGAATGTCTTGTACTTTTCTAGCTGGGCACAAAATCAACAACCTACCAACAATTTTGTTAGTCATTAAATAAAATGTTAAGTAATTATCTTGTGGTTTTGGTGCAGGTGTTC
Source organism: Carassius auratus (assembly GCF_003368295.1). Taxonomy (NCBI): domain Eukaryota; kingdom Metazoa; phylum Chordata; class Actinopteri; order Cypriniformes; family Cyprinidae; genus Carassius; species Carassius auratus. Next base: position 5,514,755 of record NC_039257.1, on the reverse strand, counting down.
GTCATAAAAAAAAAAAAAACTAGAAATAATATTGCAACATAAACCATGCAGACAACTTTAACATTTAAAATAAAACTTTAACAGAATTTATGATAGTTGGAAGTAAACAAACCATTTCTACATGTCCATAAAAGAGAACCATGGTATTGTAAAACAGTTTTCAGTCATTTTGCATTGAAGTGTAGTAGCTTTATTAGTAGTTGTACACACAAAGGATATCATTTGGTAGTTAAATTTAAGTTTAGGTTCACAATTGAACATACAGCAACATTATTAAAACTTTAAAAGTTTAATAAACACTAAAAAAAATAAAAGAACTGTGATAATATTTCAGTGGCACTAAAATCAAAGGCAAAATTTTATACAGGTTATTTGAGTCTTTATTCTTTTTTAAATTAATAAAAAAAATTGTCATCACTTCATCAACCTCATGCTGTTCTAGAACTTATTCATCTTTAAAACTCAAAGTTTGACTTGGATTTAAATGCTCTATTCATATTTTGAACTTTTTGAAGTATCAGAGTTTTGGTTAAAATGATTTTCATTTGTGTTTTGAAGACTGATAAAAGACTTGTGGGTTTTTGGGTGTACTATTCCTTTAATGCAAAAGCAGAAGCCACTGTGCCATAAAAAGCTTCAGCTGACACGTGGCAGGCTGTTTCAGTTCTGCAGCGCCTGCTCCGTATTCATGCAATTTAACCTTGTAATGATTCAGGAACTGGGCAAGTGACATCAAATGGGTCCAAGTTGATGCAACACTTAAGTAACCTCTAAAGCTGGGAGTTTACTTGGTGTTCAAATATTCCTAAGAGTTACAATGTGCAGCTTATTTCAACACAAATGCTAGATAATTATTATTTTTTTTTAATTGCTGTTGACAGTTTATCAACTTTAAGATTTTTTACCTGTTTTCCATATGAAGCACAGACATGATTTTCATACCAACACAACACAAAAAAAAAATTTCTCTCTCTTCCTCGCCCTAGTTCTGCACGAAAGGAAGATCGGTCGAGCAGTGTGGGTCCTCGACGACTGTCCCGGCAGAACAGTGAGGGCAGTCTGCTGCCAGGCGAGCCCAGAGAGCACACCATCGACTGTGGTGACATTGTCTGGGGCCTGGCCTTCGGCTCTTCTGTTCCTGAAAAACAGAGTCGCTGTGTTAATATCGAATGGCACAGGTTCAAGTTCGGCCAGGACCAGCTTCTGCTGGCCACGGGCCTCAACAATGGCCGCATCAAAATCTGGGACGTCTATACAGGTGAGGGTCCTCTCACTGAATCAAGTAATCAGTTTTTTTCCTGATATTTCTGCACTAGAGCAAATGTGTTTAAAAACCCATGCCATCTTCCCTCAACACTTCTGCATGCCAGCTTCCTGTTTTTCTGTATCCCGACAGATGTGTGTGCGCTCGTGTGTGTAAGAGAGAGGGGAGGTGGTGGTTATATAAGATGTTGACATGATCTTTTAAGCCATACCTTTTTGTAATTTTGAACCATTTCTATCACTTAATCATACTTCATATTTTAGAAATGTATGTCTTGCATACACCTATTGAATTTTAGCTTTTTTGCAGTCATCAGTCAGTGCTAAGTATAATTTTTTTTACATATTTACTCAACCTTATAAGTAGGCTGTCCCTTACACAATACATTTCTCCACTTTATGAACCTTTGTACTGCTTTACCATTGGTTTCTTGGCCACTTAAGTTCTGCTTCTGTGCCTCTGTTCAAGTTTCACATTTAAATGGTCATAACAGCATGTGTAAATCTGCTATCAGAGAACGAATCGCTGTTTTTGTGAAACAGAGAGGCGATTGTTGACTGCAGAAAAAGTAACGACTTTTCCGAGATATATAATTATTTTTTTGCCCAGCTGTAAAATATATTAATAGATGGGCAGGTCCTGTAAAGACACTGCCATTGGCTGTTCTGAGGGGTAAGAGATGTTTTCTTCAGTGCATGACTCCACCTCCTTTCAAACTACAACCACAATGCCATAAATTTACCCAGCAGACTTGCTCTTTTCAGGGTGTGAGAATCTTCCTCCAGCTCCCTTTTTTTTTCTCCCTTCTGAAAACATTCTGGAAATCTGATAGCAGCGTATTGTACAGTATCTCGACAGGATTTGTGCCATGCACCCGTCATTCTATATGTTAAGTGAATGTATGTTTTCACGCTTGACAAGATACAAATCGGTCCTGTTACTAAGCCTCAATTACATTTTAGAAACCCATGTTAAAGATTTTTGTTTTGTCACTGTAGATGCAGCTAATTATAGGGCTTTAAAGTAAATTAGGCTGACAGGTGTCAGTGATTGTGCTTCTGTATGCCTCTAGGCAATTCAGCACCTTACATAAAGAAAGGGCTTAGATGTATAACTGCTCAGTGTTTTCCAGAATACCTTGGAAAGTCCCTTTTTGACATCTGCTTTTATAAGCATAAAAGCCAAGCCACGAATGAAATCTTCCTCTCTTTGATTCCTAAGTAGTCAAAGAAGTTTCTAAAGTCAACTATGTGTTAAAGGTTACATCATGAAAATCTGAATTTTCAGATAGCTGAACTAGGTTAACCCAGTTGTTTTGGTAAGCCTTTTTCTGTAAGCGTCTGAGCAAACAAGCGTGTCTGATTTAGCTCCCTTGGGATCTCATTATAATATTACTGCCCTCTTAGTTTATACGCATGACGCCGTCATTTTGAGTTTGCAAGAGACAATGGTGTACCAGCTCTAATGCCATAGTGAAAGTTTGAGCAAAAAATACTAACTATTCTGCCTTTGGCTACACAGACGAGCACAGGACACTATTTCGAGTTCCAGCGTCAGAGGAACTTATTTATTTGCTTTACATTGCTGCTGCCACACAGATCTAAAACCTTCAATGACATAACCGACTGATTTTGTAAATCGTGTGTTTTTAACGTAAACTTGAGTGTGAATAAGAACTTAGTTTAGTACTCACGTGCTGTGATAGCCACTTTGTTAATGTGCTTCACATGTGTACAGTCAGAAAACCGCATATCAGAAGTTTAAACTAACATGGTTTAAAACGCATGGTTTCAGCTCAATAATCATGATAATCTGAACTAAAACATTTTAATATTTTTTTTTTTAGCAGGTCCGAGCTTGTAATGACACAGCTCCATTCTGGAAAACGGGGCGGGTAGCAGTAGCTCATATGCATTTAAAGAGACAGGCACCAAAAACGGCGTGTTTCAAAAATTATATAATAAATGATCTGTGGGGTATTTTGAGCTGAAACTTTATAGACAAACTTATATTACAAAATGTAAAAAGGGACATAATGTCACCTTTAAATGCAGCTTCCAAGGTACAGTGACAAGATGTTGATACTGATGCAACATCAATTAATGTGGACTTTGTGCTGTAAACAGTGGTTGATCTGGAATGATTTGGCTTTTTTTGTCTTTATTTATCCTCAATTTTATTTTCTTCTGTACAGGAAAACTTTTGCTGAACCTGATGGACCACACAGACATTGTGCGAGACCTTACGTTTGCCCCAGATGGGAGTTTAGTGCTGGTTTCTGCTTCAAGAGACAAGACTCTACGCGTGTGGGACCTCAAAGATGACGGTGAGGACCAAATGTTGATTTTTGTATTTGGTGCCACTACTGTTAGCTTTACATATTACATTAACATGCTAGAGCTAGATATTGTGTAACCCTAAGCTGAAAAGTCTCTGGAATAGACGTTTCCTTCACAGCACACACACTCACTCAAGCATGTACATGCTCACCCACTCTGAGATTTGGGCATTTGGCATGTGGGAAATGGTTCAATACTCCAAAAGAATGTTTGCTGATATTTTCTCCTTTACTTGCAAGATCCTAGGATAGGATTGCTGTTTTAATAAGATCACATGAATCTTATTTATATGCTGGGAACTTGAAGATAAAATGGAGTTCACTGTATTTGCAAACAGGTTTTTTTTTTATTACACTAATCATGAAGGAATGTTGGTCAGAGTTCAGCTGTTTTCCCCAGTCTCAAAGTGGGGAAACATTGGGAATTCAACATTGCTTTCAAAGGATAAATACTGTATTGGTAATTTATTATTGTAAACTGTTTGCATAATGTATGTCTTAATTGTAACAATTTTACTAAGAATTTTAGGAAACGTTATAACCAACTATAAGTGTTATAACAGAAAACAATAAAGTATTACTATACATTAAGCAATCTTAATTCTTTGTCTTAATAGGTAACATGGTGAAGGTACTCCGTGGCCATCAAAACTGGGTCTACTGCAGTGCTTTCTCACCGGATTCATCTGTCCTTTGTTCCGTAGGCGCAGGCAAAGCGGTACGTTTTGCAGTTCTTTCTTCCTCTTTATTACTTGTTTGGTGTTTCTCACTGTTCGTAGTTTTGCTATGACCAATCAATGAGTGCTAAATGAATATTTATATATCATCATAATGCTGAGTGCCATAATCTACTTTTAGAAACCCTGCCTGTAGTTTTGGTTTGTTTTTGTTTGTACAAATGAGTTTCTGGTTATGCGCATGTATATAGAAATGTAAATTGCTTATGAATCTTTTTCAACCATGAAGCTTTTCTTGATGTTACTATTAATAAAATTTAATAATAGACTATTTATTTTCATAAATACAATTTGAAAATGTGAAATCCCTAGGATCTTTCCCACACACATAGTGGTATTAAACCTGATATCCAAACTGATATCAAGAACATATGGGGTCATTAAGATGTTAAATAGAAGTAGCCTATACTTTACTTAAAAAAAAAAAAAAATTATAATAAAAAAAAAAAACAAGGACACATTGGATTAAAAAGTGACTGGTAAGACATTTCTTACAAAATATTTCAGTTTCAAAAGGTGTTTGTTCTATTTGTTAAATAATTGTATTTCAACATTCATAATAAATGTTTCATGAGCACCAAAAAGCAGATTAGAATGATTTCTGAATGATCATGTGACATTGAAATCTGGAGTTATAGCTGATGGAATTTCAGCTTTGCCATCACAGGATTAAAGTACATTTCAAAATATATTCAAAAGGAAAATGGTAATTTTTAAATTGTTCAAATTAACTTACTGGCTTCTAACTTTTGAACAGCAGTGTATTGTATGTAGCTGTCATGCTGGCTGCGTGTGAAAGCCCTTATGGCACAACAAAGAAAGCATTCCAGTCAGTAAATCATCCCTGAAACCAGCTCTTGAGTCTTTCCGACTCTTAGCCAACTCTCCTCCCATGAACAGGCTGCAGCGGTTGAACTGTACAGTTGTGTGTGTCCATAAGTGTCTTGCTTTCCCTGTCCCAGGTGGTGGCAGAGCTCTGTGTTTGAGTGATTTTGAGGGAAGCGCCGTGCTGACATATAGAGCAGCTGGTGCGGACCACGCGGGGCACGGCTGCCATCGCGGCCCCCATTGGACGCTCATGTGCCCGTGCCCACGCCCCAGGGGCTTCCATGCTCCTGCCCACAAGGGCTTCCTGTACGTAGGTTTTGCTCCATGTCTGTCTACCTCCTGCTGTCGCAGTTCTCTTTTACCTTATTTCTCAGAAGAGTTGACAGTGAGATCCCCTTCACTTCCTACCCCTACTTCCCTTCCTTAACACCTTTCCATCTCTATATTTAGTAGCATTCCCATCATCCACACATTTACCATAAGAGAGGAGCTCTAGACATTGTGTCTGCTGTACGTGTACATGAGTCAGCCAGTAGAGCCAACCCCACTCAATAGTGTCTTAGTTAAAACAAACTCACAACACCTCTGATATGAAGCACTTGGCCGATTTTTCTGTACTTAATGCCCTAGTTAGACTCTTTTGTAATAGGGTTAGTAGTAGGTCTGTGCAATTAATCGAATGCGATTGTCACGTGCATCTCATCAGTAAACCACAACCCGGATTAATTGCACAGCCCTAGTTCGTAGTTAAGGGGGGATTGGGAGCATTGTTGGCATGTGTGAGCAATGAAAGGGCTACAATACTTAAAAGACTGTCCTAAAAGACTTCTTGCAGACCGATAATGTCAGTCTAAAGGGCTTTTCACATGGAAAGCGAAGGTTCGGTGAGATGATGCTTTTGAATAAAAAATATAGATCCCTATGGGTCAATTCACACAAGGCGTGATCATTCGCGGTTATGAAAAAGTAAGGATTTTTTTTCGCGTCCCGTGTCGATTTTATTTAATTTTTTTCATCCCTCCAACATGAAACGGGCCGTCCAATCAGATTTAAGCTTAAATCACGTGTCCAGAGCAGCAGCTGTTGCACAAAAGGGTGACAGTGGTGGCACTGTTTCAAAAATCAATGTAAACAAACGAAGAAGAGTATCCTGGTAGAGAGAATAGAGTGAATGCTGAGTTCCTGATATCTTTGGTATCTGAGAACAGATTTATTCTCACATGATCTTAATATAATTTCTAAATTCTCCGTTGAATTATGTGATCTGGAGTATCGGTTTTCTTCCACATGCGCGACTTAGGGTTAGCTAACGAACGTTAACTAGATCTTCTTTATTTAAATACGAGTGTAACTTCTACACATGAAATATGAAAGCAAATAAGACATATGATTATGATTTTATATTTTCTGTTTGTGTTTTGTATGCAGCTCATTGTAATTTTATAACAAAGTATGTTTATGAGAATAAAGCAGTGTGGCTTTATTAAACGTAGCCTACAAAGAGTGCATGTTTGCCTATTATAGAATCAGAATCAACTATAGATCTCAATCGGAAGTTATTACAAACACTCGATGATGGTTTGTAGTGGGTTTTAAGAAAAAACATTAATAATCACTTGTAAGCATTATAGATAGTTTGTGTTTCTGGTATAGAACCACACGTTAGTTATATTTAATACTTTGTTAAATCCGTGAGATGCATATCTGAGAAAAAATGCATTGCTGGTCAGCATCACCTAGCATGCAGCCGTGAATTAGCAGAAGGCGATCATTCGTTTCATGCTCAGTGTGAAAGCAACGTTTGTCTGCGATTCGCCCTCGCTTTTTTGCATGGCGCTCAGTATGAAGCAGCCTTAATCTGGAATTGTGCAAATTAGGGATGTCAAATTTCGATTATTTCCATGATCGATCGTCGTTTAAATTAACGATCAATTAATCGATTAATCGTTAACCATAATACTGCAAAATGCGTCTATTGCAGGCACGCAGTCAGCGGTATGACAGGATGTGCAAAAGCCACACACACACACAAAACGCTTTCTCACTTGAATTAAAGAGGTTTTAGTCTGAATAAAATGCTAGTAGCAGGATTATAAAATGAATAGATGCGATTATGATCATTTGATAAAATGAAGAGAGCGCGCCATACTTTTGAGGTCATTTTACTTTGTTGACAGTTTCCAATCCCGCACGGAGAACGCTGAACGCGCATCTTTAAATGGTTTTGTGGTGCTCGTTGTTGTATTTTAAAGCACAATTGCAATGTTTTCAACTGACATTATTGTATAAAATTATCCGAAATGTGGAGCGCGTGTGACTGCGCTGCACATTAAGTGAACTACATCGGCGCTGCTGCACCAAAACACAGTTGCTCACATTAATTTGATCCTGCTGGATTCTGTCCTAGAAAATGTCAGATTTTTAAAAATCCGGCATACAGCGCATTAGATCGTGACAGTGCATGCGTGCAGACGAGGATGAGCGAGCGCGGCTTTGGACAGATTTATTTGGAGGTTATTGCTCATGTCTCATTCGGCACAAATCGAAATGTTTCCATATTCGCAATGTATTTGAATGTTAAACTATTATTTATAATGTAAACTAGGCTTGTACTTAACACGCATTCGCATATAGACGGAAAAGATGATCCTCTTCATATGAGCAAAAACGTCCTTGGCATAACAGCAGAGTGGACCGGTATACTACGGTCTATTTAAACTGAATGCTCCAGGAATGTGTAGGTCACAGCGCCTATTAATCGCTGTTTTGAATCCAGCAATTATTTATTTAGAAATGATAAGATCTGAATATGACAAGTGTGGTATAAAAGCATTGTTTATTAGAGGAATAATAGGTTAACTGGAAAATGTTACATCGCGACCATGCTTTTGGACCCCATAGTCTTCATTTACGCGGCTTTGTTCTGGTTTGCCGGTTGGTCACGAATTTCCACAAATTCAGTATATTTAGGCATTGTTTCTTTTCCTAAATCTTCATAGTCTAACCCTCTAATTTCCCAGGTTTATTTTATTATCTTTCGCTTTTAATAACTGTTTTCGCATCTCTTACTGTGGTAAACATGGGAAGGGAAATTAAAGATTTCATGAATTAAGAATTCGTTCGATTTATTAATTTGTTCCCTTATTTCACTTAAATCATGGGTTATTTAGGGAACAAAATTAATGAAACATGGACAATTGCCACATTAATAATTAGTAGGAATGAATTAACAAGTTGTATGAATGAATAGACTACCTGTCCTGTCACTGTGTCCCGCAGCCCTGCAAAGCGCACAATATAAAACAGTTATCTGATGAAATGATTAGTAACTACATTTCTATTGCATTTAATGTTGAATAACTTTTATGTTGTTTCTATTTTAATGTACTTTAAAGTTTAAATCACATTAAAAGCTTAATTTGTACATTGTGAATGAATGATGATGCTTTTATATATCGTCACCGTCACTCACAGCCGCTCGCACGTGTTGAGTGCGCATGAGCCGCACGCAGCCCAACATTGAATCGGTTAACCGACCATCCATAGCCTTAATCGATTGCATCTCTTATCGACAATTAATCGATCATCGATTAATCGTTGACATCCCTAGTGCAAATATATCATTCCATTTTCCATCATACATGAAGTCACCAGAAGCAGGACCAGTTTGTACTTTCCAAGCTAGTTGCATTTACTAAGTGAAAGCGCATTTTGTTTTCCATTTGTAAATAATCTAATTTGTTGTGTTCTGAAAGCAGAGTCTGTTTTAGCGACAGCCCGAGAACTTCAGCAAACACCAAATTGTTTTTCCTAATTTGTAAGGAACCACCATTTAATAGTAGCACTTGTTTCTCCTAAAGGTTGATAAAATCACACTATTTCAACTTCCAAAAATGGTTGTTTCTTCCACGTGCAAGATATCTGGCTTAGGTTAACACTGAATGCTGGCAGTAGTTCTGCACCCTGAAGCCCTTTCAACTCACATTGCCAAGTTAGAAAAAATTGTAAATTAGCCTTGTATAATGCACCGTGGTAGTTTCTCCAACAACCCCAGAATGTTTAAACCGCAATTAACTATTGAATAAATAAATATATATACTTTTGTTCAAGTGCAGTGTCTGTAGCTTATAAGGAATAAACAAGAATGTTTTCTTAAAGGGGTCCTATTATGCTCTTTTACAAAGTCTTGATTTAGTTTCGGGGGTGTACTAGAACATGCTCTCATGCTTTGTGGTTCAAAAAAAGCATTATTTTTCACATAATTTAGATTATTACAATACCTTTCTCCCCAGCCTGGTACAAATGGCTCGATTAGTTCTGGCTTTGATGAAGGCCCTGCTTACGAAAAAAGGAATGTGATGTGATTGGTTAGCTGTCCCAGTGCGTTGTGATTGGCGAACAGCTTAGACAGTGTTTCAGTACTGCCACGCTCCTTGCCAAAGCAGCAAGTTCCTTCTGCTCCGGTATAGTTAAGGATGGGACTCTGGCAGCATATATATATGCAAATTCATCTTTGCCAGCAGGCTCGAGGTTTTCCCGGTAACAGCTGTACACAAAGCAGCGCTTACGGAGATGATTATTTTGGTTCATGTGTAATAACTTGCGAAAACTTAACGCTACAGCAGCACTTCTTCATCGTCATCTTGTCTGATGCACTCAACCAAGAGTTTTAACCATAGGTATGTATAGATGCCCCATTCGACTTCTCCAGGTATATAGATGTTGCCGCCATATTGGAACGGACAGCTTGACATCATCCACCATACTGTAGGTTCTCACAGAGCCGTTGACCCGTTCTGTGCAGGATTGTGGCATCTTTCGAATATTCAGTGATTACTATGGTGAATGACGTCAAGTTGACCATTACAATATGCCAGATGGTTTAAGTATAGCATATAGAAACAGTTGCTAATGAGGCATCTACATCATATGTGTGTGTGTGTGTGTGTGTAGTTCATAAATATAGTTCTAACCACGACCTCACCTCACCCCTCCCCATCCCCCAGCCATTCGAATTTTCATAGGCGGGAATTATTTTAATGATATTCTTATGGGGCACTTTGTGACATCACAAAACCTGGAAAAACAGCGATGTAGTCCAAACTAACCATTTGTATTTGTTCTTATAAAGGGATTTTTTTCCCAGAAAAAATCTCCTTTGGAGTGGACTTTTCCATTTGTTCCATTTGTAACTTTGTAGTTCTTTTTATGCCCAAACATACACGCTTCACACCGACTAAAATTCCAAAAGTTAAAAATCATAATAGGACCCCTTTAATATAAAGACCATGCAGGGACCATGTTTTCTCGGCACTCTAAAATTTTTGCTTACTTAAATCTAAAAATTGTGCTGGAGTAAATAAAGCACTAGAAAGTCTCATGATTGATTCATCAGCAGAGTTTGCAGTTGTGACATGTCTGTATTCTGTGTTTGCCAAAGGCGTCAAACTTTTGGCCATCGAATGTTCTCTTCTCTTGCAGTATCTGTCTCTTCGTAGGCCTCCACCGGCGCGGTGCAAGCCTATTGTTAACTCAAGTGAACTAAAACTGTAAGGGGGTACCAGTGGAGTAACATAATGTTACCTTAAGTTACTATTTGTTTGTATTTTTATTTTTTACACGTAGTAATTCTTGGAATAATGTAATTTTATGTGTACTCCTGTAGTAGTTCTGTATTACTTTTTATTTTAATTAAAAAAATGTGAGTATTGATGTAATTTAAAGACTTTCAACTGCTAGCTGCTCTGTAGAGTTTGACATTGTGCAGTTATGTGCAACTAAGTCTTGCTGTTTCATTGGCATGTGCTACTTTTTCTGGGTTTGATTGTAGTGCTTAAGATTTTACCATAAAAATGACACTGAGCACATTTTGATATTGCTGTTTAATTTGAAATAATTGAATTCTTTGTCTCTGAATTGTGTGTAAGCTATAACATCTGTCTTTTGCATTGCAGGTCTTCCTTTGGGACATGGATAAGTACACTCTGATCCGTAAGCTGGAGGGCCATCATAACGACGTGGTGTCCTGCGAGTTCTCTCCTGACGGGGCCTTGCTGGCCACAGCTTCCTACGACACCCGTGTCATCATATGGGACCCTCATACAGCCACCGTTCTGTTTGAGTTGGGGTACGTGACTAGTTTTTCCACCCCCTTTTCCTCTTCTAGTTCTGTGTGATTTTTCTCTGAAGTTTGTTATTTAACTGATCTCTTATCTTCCCTTCAGGCATCTCTTCCCTCCTCCCTCACCCATATTTGCAGGAGGAGCAAATGATCGATGGGTTCGCTCTGTTGCCTTTTGTCATGACGGTCGGCACATTGCTAGCGTCACTGATGACATGTAAGATAATGCAAACACTCGGTTATTTGCTTTTGAGAACTCAACATTGATCGTTTGTGTTGCAGTTTATAGCCTGCATTAGGGCGGTAGGAGCTCTGGAAGGAGTGTGTGATTTGTTGCAGGGCCCCTTTCTGGGAAAGATCACATGCCTCTCATATGACATCCATTAATCACTATTAGCAGCCAGTTTGCCTTCGCCGCGCCGCCTCCTGATTCTGGGTGGAGGCGCCTCTCTCTCGTGCTGAGAGAATGAAACCGTTTGTGCTCGACAAAATGGCGGATGATAATGTCTCACTTACTGTGCATATTTGTTTTGCGGTTCGGCGCAAATGATAGGACCATTCTCTTGTTTGCCAAGGCTGTTTACTTGATCAAAAATAGTCATTTAAAAGACCTATTTTAAATGAATACAATATAATTTAATCATTTTTATTTTTTTATCAGTTTAGTGTGTCCTTGCCGGGAAAAAAAAGTATTAAAATCTTACTAACCTCAAATTTTGAACAGTGCCATATAAAATCATTATTTAAACTAGTTATTTTAGGCAAATTTCATACTTTTAGTTTCATGTTTTATCTGCCTTAAATGTTATGCAAGACACTGTAAACCGCAGTATACAATCAACTTGTATTTTCATTTTTCAGGCTGGTGCGTTTCTGGAGCATCGATGAGAAGAGTCCTCAGGCCATCGCCCCTCTCACCAATGGCCTCTGTTGTGCCTTTTCTACTGACGGAAGTGTCTTAGCTGCGGGGTACGAATCTGTTATTCCATTGTTTGCTGGGTAGTGTTACTACATAAAGGATTGAATTTGTATCTTGGCTTCTAACTGTTCTTCTGTTTTGAATTGAAGCCAACAATAAGTTTCATCACTTTTCCAAAAGTATCCTGAACGATGTATTATTAAAGAAATGCACCAAGCCAGCTCTCCAGCCTGCTTTGTATATGGAATTATTTAGATATAAGTTGGCTGTCCCCCATACACTTATACTTTTCTGTATGATAGCAGTCTGACAAAGATGAACTGGCAAGTTGTATTGTATAAACACAGCCAGACCTTCTTCAGGATGATATTTGATCATGTGTCAGTGCCAAGTTAAAAAAAATGAAATGGCATGCGATTGTGTTTTCACAGGTCTCGTGATGGCAGCGTGCATTTCTGGGCTTCCCCACACAGCATTGCGAGCCTCCAGCACTTGTGCCGCTTGACCCTGCGGCGAGTCATGCCCACGCAGCAGGTTTATACGCTGCCCATTCCTTTCTCCATGCACGACTACCTGGCATACAAAACGCTTTAATTTAACATGGCGCTCTGTGAAACCAATGACATCTGTATGTGGGCCTTTTTTTATATGTAATTTTTTTTAAATGTAACAAAAATATTTTTCTGCGCAAACCGACTCTCTAATGAAGGCAAGATTGATTGAAAGATTCTTTTTGTATTTATTTATTTTTCTTTCTTTCTTTTTTTAAGTTTAGTTTTCCTAGTTGCAAGTGTATTTCAATGTTTTGTTCAAATTTGTTTTGTTGTTTTTTTTTCTTTTTTTCCCATAATAAGGTAGTGGCCTTCAAACAGCCTTAATAAATCAGCAAACCACAGTTTCTTCTTTTTTTTTTATGGCACAATTTGTACAGCACCTTAGAGTTGGTAAATGATAGGTGAAAGTGGTGCTTTCTCTGGCTCCGTTTAAGGTATTCCTAAACTGAGTTTAAGTGATGTGACGGGGGATTGTCTCCCGAATGTTCTGCAGTGTTTTCCTCTTCCTTGCTGGTTGTGAGAGGGATTGAAGGGAAGTGACAATGTGAAAGTGTGTATGTGCTTGTAATGAGCGAAATATAGTTGAGTAGTTCAGGGACACAGGCAGTGCCTCCCCTTGACGTGCCTCTTTAGAGAAAATAAACATCCACACGCTTATGCTGCTTCGTTAATGGCTTTCATCATTACAAACCTAACACTTGAGTAACACATGGGCTAATTTGTTTCCTCCACAAATTTTTTTTCATTTTTATATCTGTACAGAGATTTGTAAAGGCACGTGTATATACGTAAGTGTGTGTGTGTGTGTGTGTATATATTTAGCTTCAGTTTTTTTTGTTTTTTCTTCATGCTTTCCATTCATCACTTTACGCCCAACACCTTCTTTCCACTTAACTCTCAATCGAACCTCATTCTGTTAACATTTTGACATTTGCCTTGTGTGTTGAAACAGAGAGCCAAAGTGAGGTTTTGTGGAGGTGGTTTTGTTTGGGCATGTCTCATCTACCTCTATTTTGAGGAACCGGTTTATTGCATGTCCTGAAACAAAAAGGCATGATTCTGTTTATTGATTGTATAACGCATGTGACCCTGCCTGTCATCTAAAGCAATTGAATCAATTAAGAATGTGGCAAATTCATCTGATCATGGTCTTGACAGGAAAAATTTGTTGAAAAAGCTGATGCCAGAGATCCTTTTGGGTTCTTGATATGATTGGCACAGTCAGTTTTCTCTGACCATCATTTATGGCTAAAACTTGAAAGTGTTTCAATGCATGTCTGTTTTTCTGCTTGGGTGTATGAAGAATGCTGATGATGTTCAACAGATTGGGTTTTCTATAGACTTGATTCCTATAAAGTAGATGTAGAAAGGATACATAGATGCACTTCAGTGTTAAAACCAAAATTCTAGCAGTTGCAGTTTTTAAGAATACGGTGGTAGTAGTTTTCAATCATTAATGAATATTCTAGAGATGCTTGGAAACTAGTTAATTTTTCCTACTGTTTCAGACAAAATACCTAATGCTGTGCTCAACGGGAGCAAGTGAATTTATCAACAAATACTCATTTTACTAGAATGGACTTTATTTTTCTTCTGCAGTCAGTAGGGGTTTTGTTTGTTGTTTTTATGATTGATGTTGAAATAAAGTATTTTAAATAATTTTCTTGTCTTGAAGGTTTTTATATATATTTAATATAAATATATTCAATATTTATTATATTTGTATGATGAAAAACTGAATTTCTAATATGCTACTTTTCTGCTTTAAAAACATTTATCAATGTTAAAAATAGTTGTGCTGCTTATTTTTTTAAGATAATATATAGCTATAACATGTATTTTTTGCTTATTCGACCAATTGAATGCATCCTTGCTATAGATAGATTAGATTTTACAAATTGTTTACTTGTATCTAAATATTTCTAGATTGGTTTTATAATGAAATTAGCAAAAATAGGAATATAAATATAAAACCTTTTCATTTTCTGTATCTATGGGCAAAAAGCAGCAAGGGCTTGGTAGCTCTCGGTTCAGTGGGGTATTGACCCGTTGATCTGTACAAACAAGAATCACAGTGAGATTTCACAGCTGTGAACTTCCCAGGCTCCGCATAACAAAGTCACTCTTCAGGAACCCTTACGGAAAACAGCATTCCAACCTTCAGCACTATCGCAATATAAAACTGCTAGAGATAGATATGTAATGATCACTTAGATTTCATATTTTTTCAAATAATTTCTTTCAAAAATAATTTGAGTCAATGTTTTCTTGAGCTTACATTCCACAGATTGTGGAAACTTGCTGAACATCCTGAGTGTTGACTCATGAAAGGTCATTATCGGGTTTATTATTTACTAGCAGCGGTAATGATATCGAGGTTAACCCTTTCACACATCAGTTTAACCCTTTGACGCGTACGATCACACCGATGTGATCAGTATAGGCTGGTCCCTGATAGGGATGGGCACATTGGGCACTGTTGTATCCAAAGGATCGATCCTCACATAAAAATATCGATTCTAAAGTAAATTTATCAAGAAATTCAGTGTTTAAATATGCTTCTAAGTAGAAAAAAAAGGCTATATTAGCGAATAGTTGTGTTGGATAGAAGCATTTCTCCTGCTCATCGGAACACACGCAAATGCTGAAATACATTAATCGCAGACAGCCATCGCTTCTGACGCACTATAATAGGACTGCGTTTCCCAAAAGCATCAAAAGCAGACATAGTTCTTAAGAAACCATTGCCCACATTATTCCACATAATTCAGTTAGTCATTCTGTATCTACATTTTTTTTTAAGGGGATCACATGATGGCCGTCCTTTAGCTATTTTTTGTGGTCAAGATATTCAATTTAATATTATTTTTCACTCATCAAGCAAGTGTGTATATATATATATATATATATATATATATATATATACATACATATATATAAATATAGCACTTTAATTACTTGATTTAATTAGTATAGGCCTAGATACATGAATTAAAATAAAATTGTATTATAGTCTCAAAGGAACTTTATTCTTTCAAAAACTTAAAAAAAAAAATGTCACATTTAATGTAGTTGCATAACAAGGTTCGGGAGGAGCAAGTCAGATACTTAGCCTAATTAGCACAGGTGGAGCCACTTAAGATAATCAACCTTAGGGTATAAATACAGCTGAATTAGCCTACCTGTCTCCATTGACGGTTTATCAGCATCCCCCCTCCACCCCATCTTCTCCACTAGAGTTCATTTTACACTTTTACATATACAGGGGGTACTCTAGGTTAGGGCCATTTCCGAGCTCGGAGTCCCTTCCCCGGACAGCACGCCAAATATGCATTATAATACTTCAGCTAATTATATGTAAGTGTGAACTTGTGAATTTTTATTTTATTCTTTTTCAGCGAGTTCTTTTCTGCCAAGCAACCAGTATGGGAAATACATTCATCCATTCCGTATGCTGCCAAGGTCAGAGAGAGCAGCATGACCGTATCTATTTCAGGTGTTGTGCCCATTTTCGACCCCCTTGTAAATTATTACCCCTAATTTCAACCCCTCCCCCACAGCTAACCCTAAACCTACCAATTCTATGGAGGGTAATGATCCGGCGGGGGTCAGAATTGGGCACGACACACAAGTATCATAGACAAGTATAGGTCTCTGCAGGAAAATAATGGGAGTTACCAGATCAGGGTGTTTTTACACCATGATACCTGATTGGCTGACGTCATAGTGATGTTATGTTTAGGGGTGGGGTTGGGTAAGGGGCATCGTTTTGATTGCATGATTTATAAACACCCACAAGGTGATTAGTCTCCACGACACCGGCTGTGCGCGTCATTCCCAGTCTGTCCAGACTGCTTCAGCGGCTCAGACTCATGTGAGAGATCTGACAGTGAGCGAGCGCCATCTAGCTGCAGCTGTTGTAGTCATACTGTACGCCTTGAGTCAATTCATTTCTATTCAAGACAGCATGCAGCAAAAAAAAAAAAAAACTGTTTTAAGCCCAACATAATTTGTTAACCTGTAAAAATATGAAGCATATAAATATATTACATAGGCTACATTTAGTATTTATATTTTTTTTCCTAAATTGCCTGAGGGGTGTGTGTGTATACAGAACTGGGTAGTAACTGATTACATGAATACACATTCAAAAAAATTAAGTACTTATCTTAATTTACATTTTAAAATACACGTGATAAGACTTAAGATATTTTTTCATGGATTACATGATTACATATTATTTACACAATAACTTATTAAACATAATCTATTGATTCTCCTTGATTCCTCTTTTTCATAATTTAAATTTCCTTTCTAAAAGATCCTTCAAGTTGTATACACTCTTCCAGACTTCCAGTTTTGTGGACGTTCACACAAAGACCAGTCACTAGTCAGGTGGCTATACAGCATTTGAGCAATGCATTTTCAAAAATCATGTTGTGTTTTAACATTGCCACATACTGGTGAACACACATCTTTTTATTTGAATAGCACTCAGTTATGTTACCATATATTACTTTAGAGCACTTCTGACTTTCAAACACATTTTAAATTCACAAATTCACCAACTTTTTTTTTCATCTGATCCTCTATCACCTATGATATTTTAAACTTGTGAACCCCTGCTGTTCCTTTACAAACCCAGTTTGGGAAACCTTAACTTAATATTATGTTTAATGTTCTTCCCGTTGTTGATAACAACAAATGGAATATATTTTCTTACTCAATATGAATGTGTGAAAAATCAGTATGAAAAACTAGATAGATCAAAAATAATCTAAAAGTAGTCTGATTATATTACATAAAAAGTGTAATGTAATAGATTGGGTTACTAACTACAATTTTTTCATGTAATTTGGAATCATTAAGGGATTTATATATATATATATATATATATATATATATATATATATATATAGTAACACATATAATGTCAAACTACTGATAATTATTCTGAATTCTTAGAAATAGTTAATGGAATGAAACAACCTAATTAAGATGATTTTGCAGAAGTTATGCTGTTTGCAAGTGAGAAATAAGTGCTGTGCACTTTTCTGTCCTTTTTTTTTTTTTTTGCCTTCCTTCAATTGTCCCAACTTCCTGTGAACCAAATACTTTTCTGATTGTGCATCACTTCCTGCCCTGGTGTTGCATCTAACGCTGCAATACCACACAGGACACATTACACATCACGTAGCCTAGATCTTGTGAAACTTTCTGGAACACAGATCTGAAACCTCAACAGTGACAACAACAAAATAGCAGTTTAATGACATGACAAGTGATTTAGAAGGAGTTTTTATTTATTACAAATGTACTACTTTCCCTAGTTTCCAGCAGGAGGCACTATATGCATATTTTTATTGAAAAAAAATATGATTACCATCAAAATCGAAGTGAAAGTGATTGTAAACAACAGCATTTGTATTTTTTATTTTCTATTTTTATTTAAAATAATGTTTAAAAGCCATTATTTGTTTAAAAGTAAGATATGATTATTTACTTTTCGCACTGCGTGTCTTGTGAACATATTTCCTTAACACACTGCAATCCGAGCAATTAACCAGATGGAAATCAATTCACAGCCTGATAACAGAATTTTCAATGTGCTATAGTTTATATAACCAGCTAATAATATAGTGTACCATGTCTCCACCTACACAGTTCATGTGTGTGAATGTGTTGACTGATACAGAGTAAAACCAATGCTTACCTGGAATGGAGGGAGTGTCTATTTAAGTCTTTCCATCTCTTCTTTCTCTATTTAGCCTAACCTGTTCTGCAGTGTCATTACTCTGAGGATACCGGGTGTGGATGGATATAGGTTTAGATCACTGACTAAGCAGCATTTCAACCGGCTGCAGAACCATCAAGCTCCTGTCATACAGCTGACGTGGACGTAAACATTTTTTCTTAGTGCTGTGAGCCAAAACAGTTTTTCATTTTAATGCAGTTGGTTAACAGTGTCTTGGCTTGACTACCTCGTGGGGAAAGACAATTAGCAGTTGCTCTTCTTTGGCTTCAGCCCACTTTACTATTCATTTTGAAATTATGTCTCCTCCTTGGCAAGCTGCAGAAGAGAGGAGATTTTTCCCATGGGAAAGTTGGTGCTGTTACATTTTTTTTGTCTTTGTTACATTTCCTAATCTACAGTTGAGGCACATGCATTATAATAGTGCATATGTAGCATAACGCAGCACTTCGCTACAAACACTTTGATGAACTCTGAACAGCCAAAGTGTTGTTTATTTACACAATCATTTATAATAATTGTATTACCAACATTACTTACACATCAAAGGTACTCAGCAAGTAGTAACTCAATGGAAAGTGTAAAAACAGTCTTTTTCTCATGTGAGTGGGCAGAGAGCAGAACCTGTGAACAGTCATGCATGCGCACACACATACACTTAACGTGTTTTTCCAGCTCTTATACAAAGTGTGCCTCTGATGACATAATGGGAACTGTATTACTGAACCAGCAAGAGTAGTTATATGACAAGACAAGTTCCACCAAAGGGTTGTAAAAATTATAACATATTGACAACGAACATACATTTTGTGTTTTGGAAAAATTAAATATTTTATCTTAAAGTTGCGTCAAATTGAAAGGGTTAATTCACCACAAAATGAACATTTTGTTATTAATAACTGACCCTCATGTCATTCCAAATCCGTAAGACCTCCGTTCATCTTCGGAACACAAATTAAGAAATCTTTGATGCATTCTGCCAGCTCTCTGACCCTCCCATAGACAGCAAGGGTACTACCACGATCAACATCCAGAAATGTAGCAAGGAGGTCGGTAAAGCAATCCATGTGACATCAGGTGTTCAACAGTAATATTGCGAAGTTAAAAGAATTATTTTTGTGTGCAAAAGAAAAAACAACAGTCTCCTCCGCACCACCCTATTTTGGAGAGTATCCACTGAACGAAAACAGTGTATGTTGTTTTGTGTCAGCCGCACCACACAGATACGTTGTTTTCGTTCAAATCAAATCACAAACAACATTGAAAACTTATCCGCGTGGCGGAGCTTACACAGAACAACATGCTCTGTTTGCGTTCAGTGGATACTCTCCAAAATGTCGCTAGGAGTAGAGTTTTATTTTTATTTTTTTATTTTCGCACAGAACATATTCTCATAGCTTCGTTATATTACTGTTGAACCCCTGATGTCACATAGATTATTTTACCGATCTCCACATTTCTGGATGTTGATCATGGTAGTACCCTTGCTGTCTATGAGAGAGTCAGAGAGCTGGCAGAATGCATCAAATATTTCTTAATTTGTGTTCTGAAGATGAACGGAAGTCTTACGGGTTTGGAACATGACATGACGTTGGAACGTAATTGAGTAAAAACTATCCCTTTTGTTGTACTGTGTCAGCCACACCACACGGATACACTCTTTTTGTTGTTTAGGGAAGTCAAGGCCTAGTGGTTAGAGAGTTTGACTCCTAACCCTAGGGTTGTGGGTTTGAGTCTCGGGCAGGCAATACCATGACTGAGGTGCACTTGAGCAAGACACTGAACCCCTGGGTGCCACTGCATAAATGGCTGCCCACTGCTCTGTGGGGGGGGGGGGGGGGGGGGTCTGTGCACTTTGGGTGGGTTAAATGCAGAGCACGAATTCATACTTGGCTGTATGCCACTTCACTTTAAGGTGAACCGTTAATTCGATTGGTACCAGTAATAATAATGTTTTATTCATAAAGCGCTTTTAAAAGGTTGAAGGTCCCTATACACAATAACAAAAACATAGAAACAGATCAACAACTTTTCTTTTAAGTAAAAAATCGAACTAAGTTACGTAAGTGTTCCTCAAACGGTCCGATGCGCGTGTAAACGAAACTTCATTTCCCACACTGCAAAGCATCAAACGCTTCTTCAGACAGCTGACTGAGGGTGAGACCTATGCGAGCGCTTCTCAGAGGGCTTCACGGGATATACATACAACGTTTGAGGCGGAGCAAACTGACAACGCGTCCTGTCTGGCTGTCAAACCAGTCCACGAGTATGTTTAAGGTGTATGCTAGCGCTCTGAACTAGTAAATAACTCGCTTGGAGAAGCCCTGGCACCTCCGTTTAGTCTACATGCGTTTACAAACATGTCTTTGGACTTGTGTTTGCTGTAGTTCGAGCTCATGCCCCTAAAGCCGTGCCAATGCCGAGGAATGGATACTAGTGTCTCTGGCAAAGTTGGAAACATGGTCGCAAGTGATGAGGAGCATTTGGACGCGAGCGACGGCAGTAACGCAGGGATGGACGCGCTTCACCAGTGCGAGCTCATCCAAAACCTGATCGAGATCTCCATCTCTAGTCTGAAGGGGCTTCGGACCAAGTGCGCAGCATCTAACGACCTGACCCAACATGAGATCCGCGCTTTGGAGGTAATGGTTTGTGTGTGTGTGTGTGTGTGTGTGTGTGTGTGTGTGTCTATGTTTATTTTAAACAATAAGTTACAGTGCATGTCAGGTTGCAGGTTATTAAATCAAGTAAGTGCCATGACATTAGTGTGATCCTGTATTAGGTGTATAATAGTTCTTGAAATGCCTAAATAATGAGGTCCGCTTTGTAGTTGCACCTTCAAGTCAATATTAATTGTATTACCTGTGAATATATTGTCACCAAATTCATAAATGATAGGGGTCATGGAAACCCCCTCTTTGCTGACATTACTTCCTGGATCGTAAAGTAGTTGTTTAGGGTGCATCTGCCTACCCCCTCCTGATGTAAAGTTTTACTTGTGTAGCCTAATATTGTGCGTTTCTACGTAAAAAAGTTTTGCACCTTTGAAGAAATGAACAGCACTTTAAGAAATATCATGGAGCAGGTTGCTCCTTTATATGCACCATGTTGAGATAACATGACCAGCTGTGGCATGAAAATAATAATATTTACTTTATATGATGCTTTCAGGCATAAACAGACATTGAAGCCATACAACAAAGACTTTCTGTAATTATTTTGCAGAAGGTTAGTGCAGTAGTGCAATTAAATTCTTTTTTTTTTTTTTTTTTTTTTTAAGTGTGAATGCTTTCATATTGAGTAATTTTCTCAAGCTTATGATAATCACTGTAACGGAATTCTTTAGTGTATTGCAGATGAGTAAACTAGTCAAAGTCTGTAGCTGTTTTAAAACTACATGTTCCATGTCAAACAGCCTGTTATCTGTTCTGCAAACAAGAGGAGTATATGTCAGAGGAGTGTTAGTGCTATTTTTAACTTTACGCAGGTATTTTGCAACAGTGGTTAACCCCTCCCACAAAAGTGAACTGAAATCCCAATTTGATAAAACGTGGAACACCATCACTTGAGGCTTTGATAAACAAACCGTTAATTCTTTGAAATGTTAATGATGCCAGTTCTCACGGACACAGGTAATTGTGGCATTGTGGTGGGTCTGGTGCTTGCTTCGGTGATACTTATCTATAGGTTTTACAGTTTCATTGTTTCTCATGATAAAATTCAAAAATAACTCTTGATCAAGTCATGTTAAGTTGTTTTTTCAGCACTTTTCTTATTATCAGCCAAGTGCAAGAAAAATTATAAAATGCAAGTCCTTTGAAACATAGCAGTATTTATATAACAGTATGATAATGTGTGATTTTCTGAGGCCACATAGTGTACTGTAATTACAAGAAATATAAAGCAATTTGAACCCAGCATGCTATATAAAAGCTAAAAAAAGTGCTAAATATAGTGCAGGCAGTGTCAGAAAGACTTGAATTGCAAGATGTAAACGTAGAGTCTAGTGCTCATAAAATGACTGTAATGCGGCAAAGATTGTGCTGATGTAGAACAATAACAAGCAGAGTCAGGAGTATGGGTTGCATTTCTGCATTGGGTGGGGGTGGACAGTCCATTTGTTGATTGTTAGAGCTATTGGATAGTCTAACTTGGAAGTCTAGTGGTTTTGGATTCTTTAAGCTTCCTCCAGATGAAACTAACAAGAGATGGTTTGATAATGTTGCTGTTAGCCTTTCTGTTCAATCCTTGTTAGCTGGAAGTGTGGTTCCTGTGACGAACTGAGCTATTTTTACTACCCACAGCAGAGATCTTTTGTCTAAAGTAGAGCAGTTAACATACCAGACAGTGATCTAGCAGGTAACACAGGTACTCTCTATGACGCACCTGAAGAAGCTGTTACATTTTCACCGGCTAGCCTAAAGGCCCCGATAAACTTCAAATTAAATCAAAGAACGAACTGATATGACTTCAGTTAGTTCTTCAACACCTTTGAGCTTCCATTGGTCCGTGGCGATTACGCAGTCAGTGGATGTGTTCTGAAATCCCACCTTCTTTGGTGTGCAATTTTTTTTCCCCAGGTTTGTTTCACATTCAACGGAGGTCCGAGCATAGAACAGCATCTCCTGAATACACTGGAGTGTCAAATAGCTGAGCTGGCACAAATATATCCATACCTGTACGATCACTTGCATAGAGACTTTAAAGATTCAGAAAACACACTTAATTCCTAGAATGAAATTGCAATGAAGCTTGGTGTCGATGAAATGGCGATGTGCAAAAGTAACGTAGAGAAACATACAAGACAAGTTTTCCATAGACATGAAAAGATTGAAAGGAAATAATAATAATAAGTTTTATTTATATAGCGCCTTTCCAGAGCTCAAGGACACGTTACAATAAACAAACAACAATAAAGGCAATTGACAAAGAGAGCAGACAGAACAACAATAGGCAAATGAGAGTGCAAGTACAGTAAGTGAGAATTGTGTAGATGGGGCAGCAACCAGCAGAGAGAGAGGGAAAGAAAAAAAAACACTAAGACCTATAACATTCAGAAAATAGGTGTGTTTTGAGCATGGATTTGAATTCAGAGATAGTGTTAACAAAACGGAGTGATGGGGGGAGAGAGTTCCACATTTTGGGTGCAACAACACTGAATGATCTGCCCCCCATTGAAGCAAGGCGATGCCGAGGGACAACGAGGAGGCTGGAATCAGCGGATCGTAAAGAGCGAGTTGGGGTGTAAGGGAGAAGCAGGTTACAGAGGTAGGGGGGAGCAAGGCCATGCAGAGACTTAAAAGCGAGAAGGAGAATTCTGAATTTAATACGGTAAGCCACAGGAAGCCAGTGAAGATCATGCAGAATTGGGGAAATATGTGCAGAACGCTTGGTGTGGGTGAGTAGTCTGGCAGCAGAGTTTTGAATGTATTGTAATTTGGAAATGGAGCTAGCTGATAGGCCGATGAAAAGTGCATTGCAGTAATCAAGACGTGAGGTGACAAATGCATGGATGACAGTTTCAGCATCTGAGATACTGATAAAGGGACAGAGCTGAGCGATACGACGTAGATGAAAGAATGCCAATTTAGTGATGGAATTAATGTGAGAGTGAAAAGATAGAGAGGAATCAAAAATTACACCAAGATTTTTAACAGTACTAGATGGTTTGATAAGAGAGCCGGCGATCTCACAGGTGAAGTTAGTAGGAATTTTATTAGTGAGTGATGAAGGTCCAGAGTAAAGAGTAAAGATATTAGGTAGCAAGTTCCAAATACGCTGTTTCAAAAAATGTTCCACCATACTGCTGGTGGTGTTCTTTCAATAAGCGAATTTAAAGGGTACAAAAAATTCAATGCCTAACGAATATATGATAATAAACCTTTGTTTTAATTAGAAGTAAATCATGACACCACATAAAATCTTAAAAGGTGTAACAATTTATCCAGTTTAATAAAATAAATAAAAAACTAATAAAATAAAGTAACAAATTGTTTAAAAATATTTTTCCCCACATCATGGTAGAGTTTTAAGACTGAGACATTCACACTTCCCATAAAGGACTGATTATGGAAATGGTATGGTTGTATTGTATTGCAAACATAATACTTGACTCTGAACTGTGGCTAATCATTTATACTTGTCTATAATATTCTCACCATTGGGGCCCTGTCTCACATTTAGATTGCCTACACTTCATCATTTCATTGTTGTTTTGTTTAGGGGATACGCACGAGTAGCACGACACGTTCACATTAATCTACACCCCGCCTCCAGCAGCATATTTTTGCCCTCAAATGAGGAACAAAAATTTAGTTGGCTGAAGTATATCAGGGTCTTGAGTCTCTTATGGAAGAAAGGTACTTTCAGGTTAAGGATGAGGTGTTCAGGGTTCATGTGTTAAGGTCATTGTTAAGGAGACATCTTTGTCTGAACTCTCTAATCAGGTCATCTTGTGATTGTTTTCTTTTTACCAGACTTTGAGCTGTCTTACCTGTTCCTGTCTTGTTGATATCATCAACTTATGTAATTACTTTGATGTCTCAGGTCAGCGAGGTAGGTATTGCAGTGGACTCCGCAATACGGTAACACCAGTGTTAAGAAAGGTTGCCTTTGAAGTCAAGGAACAGCAGGTGTCCTTGGCTCTTTTGATACCTGTGGAGAAGTAGGTTCAGCTGAAGAGCTGTGGCCATCAAAAGCTTGCTGTGGTAGGATGAGAGAAGACGGATACAGTGAAAATGGTGTCAGGCCTCAGAGAGTGGCTTTGCATCCCAAGGGCCGGCTCAGAGTGAGGAACATGGTGGCCTGGCAACCTGAGTCCCTGGCTGCAGCATCCGGGTGGTGGCACGGAATTCCCTACCTGCTCACTTCCTGGACCTACAAGGATACAGTTTGCATACCGAGGGACCAGAGTCCAATCCCCTGAGGTTATCAGAGTGTTCCCAGAGAGAGCAAACACAGCCCATACTGATTGTAAAGTCCTGCTCCTGGAGAGCCACTTTTCTGTAGAGTACACCTGTCCATCGTCCAGTTTAGCTTTAATCTAACACGCATGAAAAATCTAACCAAAGTCTTCAGGGTTACCTGAAAGTTACAGGCTGTTGTGTTTGACTAGGTTTGAGCTAATCTCTGTAGGACAACTTTCTCCAGCAGCCCCTGCTCAAAGGTTTCTAGTAACTTTGTAAGAAAGTAACCCACCAGGAACAGAATTGGGCAGCCCTGATATAAGGAGAAGCGGTCATTCAGTCACACATTGGATCTCAGCGTTTATCCAAGGTCTTGTCTTGGGTAGTGTGGTGATCAACGCACTTGTTGATGTTAGCTATGATTGATTGATATTCCTCCATTTAATCTTCATTAAACTTAACCTCATTGAAAATATCCCAATCAGTGCCAACAAAACAGTTGAGCAGGACTTTGTTCGCTGCCTCTGGACACACTTGAATTACTTGGTGACCTGTTTTCCCGGCACTCAAAGCGAAGCACAGAGAGATGCTGCTAAATGGCAATTATCGTTTAGATTCCTGTCAGTAAGTCTCACAGAATTCCTGTGGATAAACTGGCTGTCTCTCTGTGCTTGTTCTTCAGACAGTAAAAGAATGACTGTGGTTGGCAGCTGAGAATCTCTGGTTAGTGGCTTGTCTTCTCTGGCCATTGGAAAGATTGTTGTGTGTTTGCGCTATTGTGGCTGTTCCTATATTTAGCGAGAGTGTTCCCTTCACATGCATGTGATTAGTGATCAAGATTCCTCAATCTAAAGGGAGGGTTTGTGAAAGTCAATCTGACTCTGTATGCTACAATCCTGTAATGCCGCAACTCCACTAAAATCTTTTGGGTAGACAGAGGGCATCCAACAAAGGGCTGAAGAACAAAAGTGATGGAAAGTCCAGGCAATGTGTTCCTCCCTCTCTCTGCTTGAACAATAAGCCTGCATGTGAGAGGCAGGCCGAATTGCATTAGGAGTAGGGTTACATCAAGCACTCGGAATAAACTGTGTGTAGACTGTGTGTGTTTATGGATATTGGAGAAGACAAGTGGTTTGCAAAATGACATCTCTTTTATCTTTCTCATTGGGGGAACAAAAGGAAATTCTTAGGTTTTTGTTTGATTTAGTGAGGGGAACAGATGCAGACTTGGATGCTAGCAGATGTCCAACAACCATGTGTTACATAATTACTTGACCAATGGGTGTTAACCACACTCTCTCCTTGTAAAGATGTCAGGCATTCATATTGACAGCGATTTAGTCTGAAGGTCACCAAATCATTGTACTAGTAGGTGGTGCTGCTTGCCTACTGTAATCAGTTGTTTTAGTAAGTTGATCACCTCAGGTGGACCTCCCATTGGTAGTTGCCAACTTTCATTGAAAACGCACAACTTTGTGGGTGCAAATTGTGAAGGACTCTTTAAGATTTGTTTAAAAACTTCAGTGGCATTGGATCTAATAGTTCAGTTCTCTGATAGTACAATCATTCTCTGTTGTATTATATGTGCCCTCATTTTCTTGAGTTGTGGGACTGTTTAAAACTATTTTAGCACAGAAGTGTGTCATCAGTTTCATGCAGTTTATTTTCAGAACAAAATGTCGGTCAGTCTGCATTCAAGTGTGAAACTATACTGCTAAATCTTGCATGTTATTTCTTCATCTTGTGAAAAGTGTAAGTCCCTTTGATGACATTTGTGTTGGAGTCACATCTTGTTTGTCTTTCAGTGCCGCCATCTGGCTATCACTAAATGTTCTCCACAGGCTCAGTACAGATCTGGCCACAACCACTCTGTGGCCTGAGACTGTCAGTTTGCAAAACTGTGTGTGTTCTCACAAGCAAATCATACATCTATTTAAAATGTGTAGATGCAAGTTGCTCAGGACATGCTATGCATTGAAGTCATGTTTTCTTACTTGTTTTGTGCCAGTAAAAAACTGTCTGTGTTGTGTTTTGGGATTTCCTGTGGATGGCCATAGGTGGTCTGCACAAAAACGTAATATCTACTGACAGCTCACCAAAAATCCACTAGTTTAATTAATAATTGCGTGTAAGTTTTGGGAGGATCATGGACAAATTCTAAGTGACCTTCAAGATTGGTAGATTGGTCTTAGAACTTTTTGTCTGTTAATGATGTCATTACAGTCATCTTTGTTAAGCTATTTACCAGGATTTGAATAGTATGATGGTTAAAAACCTTTTAATTTGCGGTTTAAGGTAATACAGGTTTTACCAATGTGCACTAGACATTAAGGCCTGTTTGAGGTGAGCAAAATCTGCGCAGAACCGATCACCGGTGATTACGGCGAGATACATGCCATTTAGAAAAGTTTCCGAGTTATGTACCACTTGCTCTGATGTCATGCTGACGTGTGCCATAAAACTCTTGCGACGACAAGGTAAATACACCTTTGTATTGAATTAAATACCAACCACTTTGAGTGTCTTGTTCTTCATATTTATTTTTATATAAAAGCAACAGAACTGAAATTATATCATGTTTATTAGCAACACAGCATGTGAGTGAGAATGACATGATATCCGTCTTTGATCTCGTTGGTATCTGTTCCACTTCGAGAGGTCAGCACCGTCCGTCTTGACTGCGCTTATTTCACTCCTCCCTTCGCTGTAGCCGCCTACTCTTGCCTACATTTCAGGCGAGGCGCATCTCAAACAAGCCTATTTCTGGGTATTTGGTGCTTTCCCTGCATGCTGCAGTGACATCACTCTTGATGAAAGGGTCTCCCCCATCTGAAGGCAAAGTGGTAGATGGGTGGCGTGAGAATGGTTAAAGTATCAAATTAGGAGAACAATTCCAGCAACATTATCTTCTCAATCTTTCTGTGAACTGAAATCCACTGCCAATCAGATCACATTATATTGATATAACATTATATAATATTATATATTGTTCTCCCAAAAATTTAAATCCTTTCATCATTAACTAAATTTACTGTTACATTGTTTCAAACCTGTATGACATTATTTCTAAGAAGGTTTCACCTTCACCTTTTTTTCCTTGTAATCAAGGTCAGTGGGATTGCAACAACATTTAGATCCTACTGACTTTCTGAGACTTATCAAATGTGTTCATTTGTGTTACAAAGAGAAACGTCACACAGGATTGGGACAATGTAATTTTAAGCACTCTTGGCTATATATACCATTAACCTATTGTGTCCTGTGTTCCAGTTTAAAGATCCAAAATTGTTTAACCTAGAAAGTACACCGACTCATGACACATATATTTCAGCAACTTGACGTCCTTTTAAATGACTACCTGCAACAACCTTTTTGGCTCAATTATCTTGAGTACAGACCTGTGGCTTATTTCAAAATCATTAAATTTGCAGCAGATGGGAAGAGGGATTGCCACATTTTTGGATGTGATAAAACCTGCTCATGACACAATCTTGGTTTCAGTGCCAGGCAATCGTAAGCACTTGAGGGATGTTCCCGGTTGATGTTCTTTCATGTAATAGACCCTAATTGATTGAAGAGATCTGGGAGAAACATGTTTTGAAGAATCACGACTCCCTATAGCGTCTCAGTTTTGGTTTCTGGGAAATGGCATTCTTTGCTCGGTAGCGTGAGTGCTCATCAAAGGCATTTTAAAGGGGTCATAGGATGCTACATGCACTTTTACAAGTTGTTTGAACTGAAATGTGTGTTGGCAGTGTGTGTACACAACCACCCTATAATGATAAAAATTCACCCAGTGTGTTTTTTTTTTCTTTTTTAGATCTCGTTAAATCATTTCACCTTTCTCAAATCAAGCCAATCTCAGGTGGGGCAGCTGTGGCCTAATGGTTAGAGAGTTGGACTTGTAACCCCAAAGGTTACAGGTTTGAGTCTTGGTGCTGGCAGGAGTTATAAGTGGGCGAGAGTGTATGAACAGCGGTCTCTACCACCCTCAATACCCATTTGCTGAAGTGCCCTTGAGCAAGGCCCTGAACCCCCAGTTGCTCCCCGGGCACTGGATCTATAGCTGCCCACTGCTCCGGGTGTGAGTTCATGGTGTGTTCCCTTCTCACTGATGTGTGTGTGCACTTGGATGGGTTAAATGCAGAGCACCAATTCAGAGTATGGGTTACCATACTTGGCAAATGTCACAACTTTTTTTTTTTAGTTACTTTGTGGATGGAAAGTTAACACATCATTGCGACGCCAATTAGGTGCAGTGGAGCATGGGCCTCTCAACTGGCTAATGTTCGTTCGTATCAGGAAATCCCCATGTGGTTTTCAACAGCTTTATCATTCTGTTTCCCCCCTTTCTCTTTTCTTGTGCGTTATGTTCCACGAAGTCTTGCACTTTATTGTCTAGTGCTGCACATTTTATTCTTTTTATCGTGGGCTTACCTTTATCAGCAACTTTTCATCCATGTTTTTTTTTTTTTTCAATTAAGCATTCTGTTTTTGATTTCATCATTGAGACTAATCACATGATGGATCTATTGCCATGTACTCAGCTGAAATAATAGCTCAATCATGATTTTGTAGGTAGTCTGATTGTTTAAACCTAGCATGCATGATCACATATGCTTTTATGTTATTGTCAGAAACAATAGGCGGAGGTTTGCTTGTGTTGGTGACACAGAGTGTAACAGGATCCACGCCATGCCACTCCACTACAGTCTACAGTTACCTTATCATCTGGTAGAACTGTGACACTTCTTTTTGCAAACCTTTTATGCATGTCGTATTTAATGAAATCAAGTGAATTTTGTTGATGTTGAGAGCATGCCTACACAAAAGATATCACATTCACATCTAATCACATTTCTCCATGCACACTCATACCAGGAACCCTCTTCTTCTTGAAATGATTGTAGCACCGTTTTACCAGGAACCGTATTCATTAAATCAGCGTCACATGTGCTACACTCTTGATTTCCAACGTACAATGTTTTTTTTTTACTTTCACAGAGGCCTGTAGTACCAGACTCCATCAGCCTTTATGGATTGTGTCTTTTTACCTCTTTTTACCTTTTTACCTCGCTCATTTTGCATCTAAGAGGCCGGGAGCTTTCAAATGTCTCAACCTATTCTCAACCCATCCTCTCACAGACACTTTAGTTTAGACTTTAGGTCCCCCCTGCCCCATACTCTAGCCACCCCTTGAGAGGTGTAACAGAGACGGCAGATGAGAGTAGAGATAGACATTGAATACAGGCGCACTCCTTGCACATTGTGCCAGGCTGTGTCTGGTGCAAGCTAACACCCTGTTGTGTTTGAGGTTCGCTCGTGGCTGACCGATGCATCAAATCAGCATCAAATGGGGGCATTCTCAGATAGTACCTAGAGAAAAGGGCCAGCACACCTTCTCAGACTGCTATAGGCCTCCTGAAACTTTAATGATACGCTGCTCTTGTTCTCTTTTGAAGACTGCAATGCATTCTGTGTTGGTGGGGTGAGGTGATAATATTCTCATACATAAAGCCATCCACTGCTGTCTTGTCTCTCAGTGGAATTAATGGCTAGTAAGGCCGATACTGCAGCTGCGTTCTTCCCGAGAGCCGTGACCTTATATAGAGATACGAATGGAGAGAGCTAATCAACTGCACAGGTGGCTGGTTGCTGGGCTACAGGTTCAGGCGATCTACCAAAGCTTTTGTAGAGTGTCTTTCTCTGTGGTGATCTTTAGATAGAGCACGAGTTTGGCAAAAATGATGATGGGGAACAATGTGTGAAATCTAGAAATAGGTAGAATTTTTTTTGCACACGGTTGATTTTCGTAAACGACTGGCGCTGCTTCTGTTCCTGCTCTACAATGCAGTCTGCCCTGACACACTTTGACTGTTTTTGACTATTTATATGATTTGAAAGGTCAGGTAAATAAAAAAAACTTCTGTGTATGTTTAACTAGTTGAGAAATAAATACAAATGGTTAAAAAGAAAAAGAAAAAGACCGTTATGCATCCAGGATTTGTTTTTGCATACAGAAGCAACATAATTGAAGATGATGCAGATATCTCTAGGATTTTTAATGCATGATTGCTAAATCTTTAGGCACTTCATGATCCGATCTGATTCTGGGAGTCACGATCCGATTCCAAAACGATTTGTGATCTACATTTTTTCCTAATCAATTCTTCTTCTGTGCAAATACATCTTTACTACTTTACATTTTAACCACAATTGCAGTTTCTATGCTTTTTGTTTATAGCTGGAATCTCTGTATGTCAGTAATGACATCTTAAAAATAGAGGTGTGAATCTATAGAATTAAATTCAATTACGATTATTATTATCATTATCAACTCTATCACAATGTTTCACATTTTCAATATTATTGCACATAGCTACATTTTCATATACATTTTATTACAAATTAAATTTGTGCAAAATTTACTTAATTTTTTTATTATATATTACTTTGTAAAACAATTACTTATTTAAAATAAGTGTTCTTTAAGTATTTGAAGGTTAACAGACAATAGGCTAGTTATGGGGATTTCTTTTTTTCCTCACCATTATTTCCATTTGATTATTATTAATGAGATCATAGTAGGGGTGGGCGATATGGAAAAAATATCATATCACAATTTTTTTTTTTTTTTTCACAATTCATGATTTATCACAATTAAAACTATTTTGCAAGTTGTCTGAGCATTACAGCCAAACTAATTTCCCTATTTTAAAGACAGAAAAAAAGAATGGCATATATTTAGGCCAAAGAGAAGATAAAAATCTTTGTTCTTATTTTTTAATAACAAAGATAAAAGAATGACAAAGATACACATTACAACTACACATACAAACAGTGATTTATTTTAAGGTACAATAGCTGTATTTAGCGGGTGAAATATAAAAATAAAATACTATATGTACTGATTCCTGAAGCAACTGTTAAATTTCTTCAGTCAAGAGCAGTGAGTGATTTTTCTCTCTGCGTTTTGTCGTTTTATTAATGTTAAATAGTTAACCCAAAAATACAAATTCTGTCAGCTGTCTGTCAGTTCTGACCATAATAATGACAGAAATTAAATTTTAGGGTGATCTATCCCTTGACAGCAATGACAGTAGGCTGCATGTTTAATAAGCGTACAGTTACTTTAAGACCTGCACGCATCTAATATACAGGCAATGTTTACTTTCATTTTAGACATAACCAGCTTGAGTCTACATGTAAACCTTATGTGTTTTGACAGTATTAGCGCAAGAGATAACTTAGTTCAATAATCAGGTGCTGTTTGACAGGTTTTAGCGTGCGCGCTTCGGCTGTATTCGGCACCCAGAAAGAGCACAGGTGAGATCAGCACGGGAATTAAACATTTAAAAGCACATGCAAATATTGAGAGAGTTAAACTGATGTGAAATATAAATGCAATTATACATGTTGCATTGTACAGTATATGACTGACGCACGATACTACGCTATTTTTTCAAAAGCAGATCGCACACCCCTAGATAATAGACAGATACTTTAACAGGCTGCATTTATACAGCTTTAGCTAAATGTATATCTTCCGCTATATCTATAACTAATATATGCATATCTACAGCTTCAGCTAAAGTCTAAATCTAAAGCTGATATCCACATCTACAATTTTAGCTAATCTATATCTACTGCTATATTTATTAATATAGCTATATCTATATATATTCAAGCAAGGTGATTATCACTATTGTTTCCACTTCATGCTCTTGTAAATGAAATTAATTTACTTAAACACCAAACCTCCTATGGGACCAAGTCTTTTACCCAGTTTTACCTTAAGTAAACTTCTGAGTAATCTTTAAAGTTTTGAGTCAGTGAAAACGGCCTCTTCTTTAGGAGCACAGTTGCAGCTGTGGTTGTCTCTGAGGTGTTTGAACTTGTGCCTATAGAGGCAGGTGTGCGGTGGTTTCTGTTAACCTGCGGACCGCAGTGTCTCGCTGCTCCGTGATGTCACATGGGACCAAGTGTGTTCCAGCCAGGGTTGCCATAGTGGAGGAACAGACGCCCCGTGAGAAAGACTCCCTTGCCATGATAACCAGTGTCTATTTATAGACAGCACTGTTTATTGCAGTGGGAGCGTTACGGCAACAAAGGGAGGGTATGTACGGCTTGTTATTTTTATTCCAATATCATTCTAGTGATAGTAAGATAATGAAGGGTGGATGCACTGGCTGGTATTGGAACTGAAAAAGAAAGTGTGGTGTGTTTGAGTACAGTGTTTGTTTGCACTGTATTCGGTTGTTTTACTGACACCACACACACAGCACTATCATCGCCCACCGTTTACAATGAAGTCACACATGGGGATTTCCTTTGCTCTGTTCTCACTTTG
This sequence comes from Carassius auratus, assembly GCF_003368295.1. Classification (NCBI taxonomy): domain Eukaryota; kingdom Metazoa; phylum Chordata; class Actinopteri; order Cypriniformes; family Cyprinidae; genus Carassius; species Carassius auratus. The sequence goes on along the minus strand of NC_039257.1, from coordinate 5,480,987 downwards.
CATTCTGCGTGCAACGCTTGCTTGCGGACATGAAGGTTTAGAGAAAAATGCTTGCACTGGATTATCAACATGCTTGTCCCTCATTGCTGTACATACTCAAACTTCTGTCACATCTGACTTGGCACTTTGAAACGGCTGGTTTTCTCTGAAGGTTTTTCTCTTTTTTTTTTTTTTGCCTGTTTGGTGACTGACGTCATCTTGTTTTTGCCTCAGTGGATTTTAATCTACAAAGAGCATCATGTTAAGTTAATAAGAAAGGTTCATTTCTCTGCCTTCGAAGGTATGAAAACTCATTAGAGGATAAATGGTGTTCATTTAAAAAGCAAACAGATGGCTCAATGAATTGTCTGTCACATCAGTTGCTACACCAGTCTAAGCCTGTGTGTGTCTTTGTGTGTGTGTGTGTGTGTGTGTGTGTGTGTGTGTGTGTGTGATCGCCATCTACAGGTGAAGCTGGTGAAGTACATCAGTAAACAGTTAGAGTGGAAGCAGAGTGTTCCAGAGAGAGAGAGACCGCTGGCGCTGGACTCTTACCCACAGCTCATAGACTGGCTGTACACCATCAACCTCCGGCCAGAGCTCATAGAGGTACTCACTGTGTTTGTTTCTTAGTTCCTTTGTTGTCCGTATTTCCCTGCTTCATGACCTTTATTCAGTTAATGGGCCATTTTAGGTAGTAGGTTATTATTTTGATAAGTATTTTTATTATCAAATTATTTTATTTTATTATCTCTTAAAAGACATTTGATCTATTATACTTAGATTTAGCATTTTTTAGGAGTGAAAAACTACAAACTAAAAGTAAGAAATAATTATCAAACTAGTTAGAATGTCAGTTCTTTTATTTTATTTTATTTTATATTTTATTTTTATTTTATTTTACTTGATTTGTTTTGTTTTTTGTTAATGTTCTTTTATTTTGTGTTATTTCATTTATATTGTTTTGTGTGATGTGTGATGTGCTTTGTTTATTTTAAGGGATTTGCTTTACATATATAAATGACAGTGTTTTTTCATACATCAAAAATGTAGAATAAATAAAACACACACACACACACACACACACATATATATATATACATATACATAAATGTATATAAATATAATAAATATAAATAAATTTAATGTATATTTTAAATATTATGTTTAGTTTTTACCTTTTTATTTTTATTATCTACTTACCATTTTATTAAACACAATAAGTAACTTAGGTACAATATGGCGAACCTGTCATATTGCCTAAATGAGGAAATGTAGCATTTTGGTTTTTTTTTTTATTCAGCCATATTTAACACAAAATTGAATTACAACTGAATAATTTATTATTAAAATAGTCTTCTTAAACTGTAGCTTCTACTTAATGAAAGTGTGTTTAAAAAATGAATATTGGAGGATTCAGACAGGAGAGGGAAGATATTGCTTGTTTGTTGCTGAGAGTCTCTGTGGTGTTTCAGTCCTCTGTGGATTCACACACCTGATCCCACTCCAAAGCCCAGAATGTGCAGCGTCAGCCACTGTGTCAAAAACTCTCTCGTCAGTCTATTTTTAGACTCCAAAAGGGGTCTCTCTTTCTCCGTCTCTCTGCCCACCACCCCATACTGTCATATACACAAAGCTGACCAGAACAGCACGGCATTCGTGACTGCCTGGCAAATGGGCAGACCTGTTTGTCCTCATTAGGCACCGAAACAGACAACACGGGGAAATAAGCAACATATGCAAGACTGAGGAACAAAACTTTAAAAATAGAAACAGTTTATCCCAGCGGGGACAGTAGGGGTCACTTTGCGGCATGCCTCTGATTAGCTGACTGCTTCACTTCGGTCACTGCGGTAGGACAGCATGTTTTTTATTATGTCTCCTCCAGTCTTCCATGTCCCAAAATACTTGCCTTGTTGTTGTATATTCACAACAGTGCAGTTATGTCTGTCTGCATCAGCCTGTGGCCAGGTTTTGCTTCAGGACCCAGATTTTACATTTGACATTAGTAATGACCCACTAAATTTCATAAACTGTACAAAAGTAAACAAAAATATCTTTAAAGGTGTTATTACTTAATAAATTAATGTTTGTATTGTGAGAGAATTTTTTTTTAGTGTAGTCTGGATAATATTAAATTTAATTTGTATATATATTTTAGTTACATATGTTGACATATGCAGTTATTGTTTTATTTGTTTTGCTTTGTTTTTCTTTTTTTTTTTTTACTTATTTTCATTTTGCAATATTTATTCCTATAACCCGAGACCCAATTTTGAGTTGTGACCCACCACTTGACAATCCCTGCCCTAGCTCAATAAGTTTGTCTCTAACATGTCACACCAGGCTGCTACAGTGTGATTCACAGGGCAGGAATGCATGCATGTGGCAGGACACACACGTGGGCAGCCGGCCAGTCTCGGACAGGACAGCAGGGAATCCAGCTGCCCCAGTGTATCAAAGTATAATGGGATAGTGCTTTCTCAGGAAAAGCAGAGGAATGCTATTTCTCCTGTGGGCAGGCAAGATGGGACTGGAGCCAATGTGGTTGTATTTGCATGATTAGACATTTTAGTGAAAGACGTAAGTTCTGGTGCATCTACAGAACTAGCAGGAAACACCTCTGCTGTCTTCTCAGTTATTGCTACTGCTTTGTGTGCATTTGTTTACTTTACAGTTACTAGAAATGGAGAACTATCTAGGGTTTCATCGTACTGTAAAAAAAACAAAAAAAAAACACATCTGCTATCATAGCTTTCATATCTGATAAAGTTCAGTCATTCTGATTTCATGCCATTTAGGTCACACATAAATGTCTGAACGTCACTGCATTACATAAGTAAATATCAAACACAAGAAGCAACTTATCAAGCTTATGATGCTATCGCCTGTTTTAAAACTAACTTCACGCTTTTATTTTTTACCAACTAGTCTTAATGTGCTTTTTACTGTTTGTATGAAGTCAGTTTTGAAGGGGTGCTTATGCTATATTTCTTTTATTACTTTGGTTTGAAATATATATTGTAAAGCAGAAACATTCATTCATGTCTTCCTGCTCCTGTTTGTGACCATCTGATCGTATAGTTATTATCATGAAATAAAGCTAAAATGATTAAAAACATTTGAAAATTATTAAAGCTGAAATAAATATTCTACATTTTAACAAAAAAAAATATATATATGTTGCCTTGGCTTTAAATTGAAGCACTGGAAAGTAAAGAAAAGTAAAACTGAGCTAAAATTAATACTGAAATAAAAGTAAATTAAACATAAATCGAATTAAATTAAGTAGAATCAAAACGGCTGAAAATATAAAATAAAAGCTAATTCAAAATATGAATAAAAACCATAGTAGTACTATATAGATAATACTAATAGAGCACTGATCCATAACATGCATATCTGGTGTCTGTGAGAGTCAGTGAGTATCAACTGATGTCACAAGCTGACGTCTTTACACATGAATTATTATTTTTTGTTGTGACTCATTCCTTGATGTTCCCAGCTGCCGTAGAGATGGGGTTTCCCTTTGCTCGATAAGCGTGAGAGAGTGGATCAACAACCATGACCCACCATTAATATTTGTGGGATTTTTTTGTGTTGTTTTTATCAGTTCTTGTTGCTGTATTTTAGATTGTGAGTTGCTTATGGAATATAATGCTTAATTTCAATCAACCAACGTTTGGAGCATTTGAGGTAAGGCAGTCCACAACATGCCAGTGTGTGTTATTGAGTAAGACTAAAGGACGCAGGCAGGAGTGGTTGTGGTTGAGTCATATTTTTTTTGTGGGTCACATCCTGTGGATCTACCAGTGGCCTTCCTTAAGGCAAAAGATAAAGAGAAAGAGATAGAAAGAAAAAGCGTCTGTGACAAATGCAATCTTACCCAAACCTCTGTTTCCGTAGCCTCTCTTTCGCTGTCCTTTGTTCCTCTGATGTGGCCTCTCTTTCAGCCCAGAATGAGCACTAATGCACAAAATGTATGGTGACAGGTCAAAGAAGGACTTAGGGCAACCTAACCCTCATTAATCTATGTTTCACACAGTCAAAAGACATCCTGCTCAGTAAATGGCCTCATAAACGAGTCTTTTTTTTGTAGAACAGTGGAATTTGTGTGGTATCCGTGATGTCTGCTCAGTTAGTCGTCTAGTCAGTGGGTTGCCTGATAGAGTAGTTCGATAACCTCACTTAAGGTAATCCTGTATAATAAAGTTGGCTGCAGTTTAACTGATCACAGTCAGTAAGAGGGCTTTTACACAAGAGATTGGATCAGAATGCAGGGTCGTGAAAGACGCTTTAACTATTTTACTTAAATTAAAATTAAATTAAATGTATGCATTTAGCAGACGCTTTTATCCAAAGCAACTTGCATTGCATTCAAGCTAACAATTTTTCTGCTAACATTTAGCATTTTTAGGAATGCAGAACTAAAAAATACAAGTAAGAAAACATTGTCAAATTAGTTTATTGAATGGTAAGTAAGTTTTAAATATTTGTATTTTATTATTTTATTTTATTCTATTTCTGAGTTTTTTTTTTTTTTTTTTTTTTTAACTATTACTGTTCCAGAAAATAACCCTTTTTTTTTTCTCCTCAAAAATTCTATGTTAATTCTGACAATGTGTAGTGATCACTGGCTATGTATTTATTTATTTAATTCTATATATATATATATATATATATATATATATATATATATATAGAGAGAGAGAGAGTCTTTAACTATTTTATTTTATTATATATCTGGGTGAAATTGTAATTAAGTTGTGCCACTGTTGTTGAAATTACTACATAAAAAAAGGTTTAGGTGCAAGTTTAGTAAACTTGTGCTGAATATAATAGCTAATTTGACAATAACATAGACGTTTTTATTCGTGCCTTTTGGTTATATATAAAAAGTTGCATTATTCCCCTGAGTTGACCATCATGACCCATCCTTAGTTGAGAGAAGGGATTTAAACTGCACACAGGAAACCAAATGCATGTATTGGTGACCATGTGCTTTTAAGAGGAGTGTCCAGAGCTGTGGAGAGATTTCCCAGGCATGTTTACAGGAAGGAAAGAGGGATCGAGGGGAGGGACAGTGGGGAAAGGGAGGAGGGACAGAACCAGTCGGAGGGGAAGTTTGGGTTGGAAGGGAGCTGCTCTCACAGCGTGACTGACTTGAGACTTTGAAGAGAGACTTTGGTTTGTCGTTTCTGGGCTATGAGCTTTAGTAAAGGACAACTTCAGTGGAGAATCTTTCATGGTATAGTAAGCTTGACTGCTTCGTGTTTTACAGTCTCAAGACTTTGACAACAGTTGTGTTTTCTTTTTGATGTTTGTCGGTTTCCTGCCTGCATGCAAGCCTCTGTGGTCATAGAAAGTCTGCAAACGGAATTACCAACGGCAGATATCTGCTAACGCTGTGTTTGAACACATCAGGCACATGTCAGACTCACAAGCTTGTGAGGAAATTCCTCGCTTGCCATTTGTTTGAGGCGCTTATCAAGTTGCAATTCCACTGAAGAGTTTTGTTGAGGGCCGCTTGGTGATTTTGATCTGTTTTTCTCATTTGTAAGCATCCACTGTCATACTTTTTCTGTTTGATTGTAGTGTTTCTTGTGAAGCTTTACTGACAGAGCCAGCAGTAACCGTCACTGAGAAGGACACATGTATGTTATTTTGGGGAGCTCACCTGGGTGATTTTAATTCTGTGCGTGTTTGCTTCTTTGTTTTTGGATGGAAGCTAGCATAATGCTGCGTCTTGCTTTTATGTTTAGAGCATCACTCCCTGTTATGTCAGCTCATAAACTCCGGTAAAAGGCATGTTCAGACATCACCTCGGTATCGGTATGTGTCAGTTCACCTGTTCTCTGCCCCAGCTTGTCTGGTTTAACACAGTAATTCACGTACTTATTAACTTGGACGTACAAGTCGTTTAGAGCAACCAGGAGGTGTGTTTTACACCCTCATTATGCATTATGAGAGAACAAACATTAATAATATTTCCAGTAGATAAATAATTAGGCTATTCGTGTCACTGTATGTTTGTGTAGAGATTATGCTTGTTGGTTTGATTTAGACTCGGCTTGAGTTGATATTAGTTTTGTGTTCTTTCAGCTGTATTGGATGATGTTGTCTTTGTTGAGAAGAGATCTGTGCTCTTATTTCGGATCTCTGGCTCTTGTTCAAAAAGGAAGTCTCCATGAGGATGCTGGGAGATTTCCATTCCCCCGAGTGTCATGCTTATCATTTAGAAGGCCGTTTAACTTGTTTATGATGTGCTATATTACACACACCCACCTCATGCAAACACAATTACGTGTGTAAATGGGGATATACCTTATTTTTTTCTATTTTAAATATTTTTTATTTAATATTTTAACATTTTAATTTAATATTTTTTATTATTATTACAGACTATATACATTTTAAATATATTAAAATACATTTGGGTGATTGCGTGTCAGATCAACGATATTTAACAAACGTCCTCTGCTCACATTTTTGATTTTGCTCATATTTTTTTCTGAATGGTGACAGTTCAAAAATAGAGGGAAAAAGCCTGCATTCCTGTAACTCCAGAAGTATTAAAGATCTCTATTTATCCTTTTAGATTTTGGTTTTGAACTTTTCTTCTGGTGTCGTTATTTTAAAGGCAATATAATCTTCATTTCTCAGAGACATTGGGATCACTTTACATATAGCAGATCATTTTATCTTTTAAAGTGAAACAGCTGTAAATTTATATGAATATTTGTATAGTCCTGTGTTATTTTTTAGCATTGTCTATAAACTATTATAATATTTATTAATATTTAGATTTTTATATAATAGCTTTTATTTTTATATTTTTAGTTTTATTTTAGTTTCAGTAAATTGAAATGCTGAAAGTCCACTTTCGATTTCTGTTTAAAAGCTTTAATTTATTTCTATTTTTGTTTGTAAATTTATTAAACTTATTTAGTTCAGTTTTTCAAGTTTTTTTTTTTAATTAAAGATTTTCATCTAATATTTCTATTTTATTTATACCTTTTTATATTACTATGTTTTATTATTAATTTTAGTCATCAATAGCAACAGTGATGTATTATATCACAACCTTTAGTTCTACTTCTATCATTTGATTGACAGTGTGAATATGTGAAATGAAAGTGTATTGAGTATTCTCTCAATCCTGCGTCACTCAGGAAGGGTAACTTTGGGAAATGGAAAACCTTCCACAACATTTAATTATCAGTTGTGTCCTTGAAGTGTAGCTTTGTGTGAAAACACACAGACGCATATATATCCTTTCTATCAGTAAACACAGCAGTGGTTGTAAGATTCCCCTGGACCAGACACACAAACACTGCTGTTGACCTCATTTGTCCATTTTGTTAATGACCAACGTTTTACTCCACAATCTCAAGGTGCTTTATGTTGATATTATATAATCAGAACCCTGAATGGATGAATCTTATTCACCCCATTTTGTCTGTCGATAGACTTTTTATACCTACCTTGATCCTTTAGACCAAAGGGCCTCATGTTTCCTGTTATCTTTCCATTTACCATGGAGACTACACTGACCACAACTACAACTGTTGCTGGGCAGCTTCTCAGTCATGCATTTGAGTAAGAGTGTGTGTGTGTGTGTGTGTGTGTGTGTGTGTATGTGTGTTTTGGGTGAGAATTGAAATACGGCAGGGAGACGCCAAAGAGTGCAAGGATGATGTAGGGTGGAGGAATGGAAAAGAGACGGACAGGCAGAGAAAGAAAACTGGGATCTGGACATTGGCTCAGTCTGGTGCCACGAGATGCCAGCAGTCTTAGTGGCGGCGGGGGGATTCCAGGGGGCTTTATCACCTAATCTTTCTCTAATTAGTATATAGACTCCATTCTGTCTGTCTACAGCCACAGAAATACCATAGACTCTGGTCAAATACTTGCCAAATACGATAATACTGAGTCATTGACTGAGTGCTATTAATTTAGATGTATGATGTTGAATAACGTGCGATTAATCACCAATGTCCCTGTCTGCCTATGCCATGATTAATGTTTTCTTCTGTCTTCCAGGCAGTCCCTGTGAAGCTGTCTCTGGATGCTCTGCTGCAAATGTCCAGTGCGCAGGTGGAAGACGCCATGAAAAGACTGGGCTCTAGCAGTGAGGAGTGTTCCCGTATCACAGCTGCCCTCTCCTGTCTCAAGAGCGCTACTGACACAGGTGACACTCTTCAAAAACACTAGAACTTCCTGCTCTAGGCTCAGATTCTAGCTGTTGTCCACTTTAGGATTTTAGTACGATAATGTACGATAATGTTAGTAATAAACCAAAAAAACTTTTAATCAGCAACAATGAATTTTTATAATGCCTTTTATGACTTTTATTATTTTACAAAATATTTTTTTTTCAAATAAATACTGCGCCTTTGTACTTTCTATTCAGAGAATCCTGAAGTGTCACTGTTTCCACCAAAATAATTATATATGTATTTAATATAAGTTTTTAAAAATATATATTTATATTGCACCACATCATCAGAATATTATAATGATTTCTCGATAGATTATGTGACACTGGAGATTGACGGCTTGATTTTAAATTATTATCTCAAATATGTATTATATCACATTTGTAAACAATGGTTGGGATTGTTAACTGAAAAGTTAAAATACTTTTCATTAATTGCATTTAATATAATATATATATATATATATATATATATATTGCAAATAACTAAGTTGAAGTACTGAAATTCTAAAACTAAAACTTTAAAAGTCAGTTAAAACTAAATAGAAATAAAAATTTTTTATAAAAAGTACATGCACAACATTATTATAACGTAAATTAAATGTATAAAAATAAAGCTGATTCAAATTATTAATAAATTCTATAAAATGATATAAATGACACTGGTAAATAAGTCACTTTAATTAAGTTGGAGGCCTGCATTGATCATCCACCTTCTTCTGAACTGTCTCTCACTTTCTGTTTTAGGTGCAGCTCTTAAGAAAGAGGGCATCCCGTGGATAGCAGAACCCACTCAGCGTGACAGTTCCTCTGTTGACCCGCTGTCTTGTTCTATGCGTGCACATCAGCCTTACAGTCCCAGCCCAACCAGCTGGCCCCCTCCTTCTGCTTTACCTGCCCTTCGTTCCTGTGTCTCTGTCTCTGCTCTACCCTCAATGGACTTCCCTACAATCGTCCACCCTCACTGTGATGCGCTGACGGACCCTTTTTCATCCTCCCCGCAGCTGAACCGCTGCCCCCCCCGGCTGCTGTCCACCCCTCCAGCCACACCACCAACGAGAAGATATGGCAAAGTAAAGCCCACACGAACTCCACCACCTCCATCCCGTAAACTGCTAAACCTCCTGCCCAACATCACCCTCACACGCAGCAAGAGCCAGAGCCAACTGGCCAACCGGATCGATGACCCTACACCCAACAAGTGAGTTCAACACTGAATAATATTTTATTTATGGATGTAATACTTCATGGTATGATGATCTCTTCTCAATGTTTGCTTCAAAAAAGTTTGTTTGACAGCTGGATGATGCTGCTGGGCTTTACAGTGTCTTTAAAAGGGACGGTCTAAATTGAAGCAAGTTTTGCTATATTACTATTGCAAATATTTGACTGCAAACTAGATATGCATTCCAGAAATTGCTGAAGGGAATCCTGGTGTAAGCACTGAATTTGTGTAAATGAAATGCCATATCAGACTTGCTTTTGTAATAACAAAAAAGTGTCCAGTCGTAAGTCAGCTACAAACAGAAATTCACACAAAGTTATTCTGTTGCTACAAATAGATGCATAGAAAAGTGACAAATCACAATTCAGCATGCAGATACACTACTGTTCAAATATTTAGCTCTTTTTAAGTCTCTTATGTTCATCAAGGCTGCATTTATTTGATCAAAAATATAATGTTGCGATAATATTGTGAAATAACGGTTTCCCATTTTAATATATTTAAAATTTTAATTTATTCCTGTGATGCACAGTTTACTTTTCGGCAATCATTAGCCACTTCAGTCTTCATTGTCACATGATCCTTCAGAAATCATTCTGATAAGCTGATTTGCTAACATTTCTAAATCTTTTTAATGTTTTTGTGGAAACTGTGATTAATTTCTATTCCGTAATCTTTGATCAAAAGAATGCCATTTATTTAAAACTAGAAATCTTTTGTAATATTAGAAATGTCCTTACTGCCATCAATAGCATCCTTTCTGAATACGTTTTAATTTCTTTAGAAATAAAGTACCGACACCAGTAGTGTATATGCAAGAAAGAATAAATTTCAATTTCAATATAAATATAATGAAGCTGTCATCGTTTTTTGTAACCAAAATACATCTGTTGGACTGTTAGCCTATATTATGTGTTGTTTTTATGCAATATAATACTACAAACATGATGTCAGATTCTCAGAAACCCTTACCGCATGATAAAGTCATGCAGTAATGCACTGAGATGATGGGAATGGAATATATTCATCTGAAGGGCGTAGATAAAATCTGCAGCATAAGCGAGGCCTCTTCAAACCATAAGATTAGTGCCAGCGTTAACAGGCACACAAATATACTGTATGCTGACATTTCATTTCAAACTTGACTAAGAATTTTGACTCAGGCTCTTTTACACCCATAATCACAATTTTATGGTTTTGAAATGAATATTCTGTCACCATTAAATATCATAAATGGGGTCCATATGACTGGTATATTTATTTAAGTCTTCAAAATACATGGGACATATTTGTGTGAGGAACAAACTGAGATTTATAATCTTCCTTTTCCATTGTGATTTAAGTAATCTAGCAGAGATTAAAAAACCAGTAGCGCTGTCAAACGATTAATCATGATTAATCGCATCCAAACTAAATGTTTTTATTTAGATGGTATATATACATATGTGTGTTTGTGTATGTTTGTGCGGTGTATATTTTTGTGTGTGTGTGTATATATAAATATAGAAAAATATTTATATATTAGATATATTTATATAGCATATCATATAAATGTATAAAATTATGTAAATATTTTCAAAGAATATTCTGTATATGTCTGTATTATTTATATATACAAACTAAATATACACAGTACACATGCCTATATTATGTTAACAAAAACTTTTATTTTTGATCACTCGTTAACAGCACTACAAAAATTACAACTAACAGTTTACATAAAGCTATCGAATCATTTAAGATTATTATTTTTTTTAAATATAGCAATTAGACTTGTGCCGGTTTCCGTAATGCCATATACCACGGTAATGAATATGCATGATATTGTTATAGTGGGCACTTCTAAATACCGCTGATAATTATATTACAAATTATTCAGAATTTGGAATGCATTTTAAGAATACTATTCCCATCAGACCGGTCAAAATGCACAACACTGCTGTATGCTGCTTGAAAGACTCTGTGCGCTCTGATGTAAACAATCACGATGAGAAGCACATGGAGGAACACGTGAGAGACATGCTGAGTGAAAGCACATTCACTCTCTGACAGCAGATGGCGCTAAATTGCAGAAATTATCC